>NC_079289.1:106314886-106619886 GCF_023638135.1 Falco biarmicus | reverse complement strand
ATGCTTGTGGAAAATATCTTTTAAAATATCTACTTAGCTTTAGTTACAGCCTTATTTCTCATCTCTAAATGTGTAATCTTTCCATTTAAGAAACTGGTTCAAAAGGGTGAGATTTATGTCAGAAGAGTAAAATTATTTTTGCTTGAAAAGTGAGATTAAAAATGTATCAAAATATAGAAAGGTTATGCTGACCTGAGCAGTAATAAGTACACAACTGATTAGTTCATTTCTGGTTATGCTCCATTTAACTGTTTTCTGCTTGAACCAGCTTTGAGGAACTGCACGAACATGAAAATTTCTAAGACAAGATGGTCATTCACTTAGTTTGCTGTGTCTTCATTTTGTGTGTGCCCTTGTGCTCCTCTGTCCTCATTTTAGTTCACTGCTCCCTGACTTCTACTTTTCATACTATTTTGCGTGTGCTACCAGGAATATAGGAAGGAGTGAGAGATAAGAATGATTGTCTTTAACAGAATTCCCTGTTCAGTGTTCCTTTTTTACTTCTTTTTTTTTTTTTTTTTCATTGAATTTATTTATGGTGGAAGAAGTTCATTGGCAACTTGATTGAGGAAACCTGAACTTTCAATGCACAGTAGGTAATCGAATGCCACTTTCAACCCACCAAGAATTTCAGCCTACAGGAGAGCATATTTGTAGGAAGTTAATATAACCTATTGGTATAAAAAAGCCAGATAATTTCTATAGAAAGAAATAAAAAGACCTGTTTTTACTGTAGAAAAGTTCAAAACCATGTATTTTCATGTTTGAGATCTTTTGGATATTTATTTTAGTTTTTTATCTCAAGCAGTCTCGAATTGGCTGATAAATCTCTCCAATTACCCAGTAACCACTTTAATTTTGACATTTTAAAAACATTTTTAAACCAATATGAGTGCTTTTTTAAGAATGAGAAGCTTAAAACCATAGGCAGCATGGGAAAATCCCTTTGCTTTAGGAGAAGAAAATAATTTTTAAAATTATTTCAAGTTCCAATTGCTTAAATTCAGCATAAGCATCAGTTTTCTGGGCTTTGTCTCTAGAAGTTACATAGGCCTGATATTTTTCAAAGTAAACAAGATTTCTGAGCTGAAAGCTCTTCTCAGACCTAATGAATTATATTTACTTGCTTTAGTTTTAGTAATTGCATCTGAGTACACTGAGCCCTTGTGGAGGGTGATTGTCTGTCATGATGGTTTTTTCCCAACAACAAATAATCACAAAACTCATGAAACTCCCGTTAGTTTCATAAAAAAATTCCCAAGTCATTAATCATATCTTAGTTTACTGATTTTTTTTCTGTCAGCTCTAGTGTATATGATATAACTCCCTGAGCATGTGATACATCAGCCTGCTCTCTGATTACTTTCCTTCATTTGTTGTACAATAGGGCCCAAAGGACCAGAGATCAGAACCACTTTGTCATAAGAGCTGTATGTCCCCATACAAGACACAACCTCCACAAAAAGAGCTTTCAGTGTAACTGATAAAGGCAACCCAAGGAAATATTTTTATCCCCCATTTTACTTACAAAGAATGGAGTGGAGGGAGATTAAGTGATTTGGCCAAAGCTCCCCAGGAAATCTGAGTCCAGGAGTCCTCAGCTCTAATCCACGAGACTATCTTTCCTCTGCTAGGAAACAGATGTTAAATTGGATGTTAATTTTGCCATGAAACTTCTTTTAAGAACTCTGAAAGGCAAATAGCCTCCAAGAATGATTATTTAGCAAGCTACCAGCTCTGCAGTCTTGCATCTCAGAAGTAATTCATTCCATCTTTGCTGGCAGGCTTTAAAAGGCCTTTTGTTTTCGCTCGCTGATTAGTATAACAATCTATTTTGAAAGATATGTGGGCTGATAGGGGGTATCATTTATTTGTTTCAGTGGTAGCTTTTTGCAACAAAATGTATGAAGCTTTTAAGTGTTGTGGATTGAAGCCTCTGATGTCAAAGATAAGTGTTAGGATTATAAATACAGATCCTCTAAGTATTGTAAGTACTATAATCAGTAACAGAAATTTGCATTATTCACTTGCCTTCCTTAAAGTGCTGAAAGTTTTTCCTTTTATAAACCACAGGCACATATATTATCAGTCAATATTAACAATTGAGTCAAACATGTAATGTGAGTTAATTACAGAATGTGTGTTGCGTTATATAAAATTCCCGTTTAACGCTAGACAGCAGCACGCTATGGGTTAACTTAGAATACCACTTGGCCTTCCTCTCCTTCTCTTTTCTGCAATTCAAATCAGTCTTCTGGAAAATTGGCCTCAATACCAGTGACGTGCTGCTGAACTTACGAGATCTCAAGAATATCCTACCAGATTTCATTCTTTTGTTGTAGAATTGTTTCCATCTGGGGCCTAGATATAAACTTGGAAAATGTAAAGGCTCTTCCCTCTCACCCTGCCTGACTTCAGAACATTGGCAAGCAACTTTCCCTGTCAATGCAGTACAGATTGGATTAAAACATTGGAGTAAATTATATTTCTGTGGCTGCAGGAATTAGTGGCATTTATTGAAAGTTTAATGTACTGCCTATCAATCCAAGAAGTAAATATGTACTTTAAAATCAAATGAAAATTAACATTGAACATAACAGAATATGAGAGAATAGTAGGTTCTGGAAAGAAATATTAGTCACATGGGGCCAGATCTGCTAAAGAGCACAGTTACACACATTTGCAAGTGCTTCATTTGTGTGTAACGTCTCAGTGTGTGAGCATAACTCCCTGGCTTCAGTCCACATTGCTGTTTCACTAAGCTGGAGCAGCTAAACTGGGAGTTTAATCACTTCTAGTTCCTCTACACTCAGCGAAGGCAAAGGTGATTATGAACCAAAACCTGTACTTCATGTATAATTAAATTTAAATTCATTTATTTCCAGGTTATTGCTCTGTGCCACTACGTCAAGTCAAAATGGTTCTGATACAAATGTTATCTATAATAATATTTGTACTAAGCTTATACTGGGGAACTAAGCAAAAAAAAAAAGCATGGGAGACATAGTTTGCTGGAGGTATGGTGAAAGAGGGGAGACAGTCACTCCAGTGTTTTCAGTATGGCTGCTTGGCTTGTATTTTCTGTATTTGCTGTATTGTATACCGCAAGCTTTAAGAGCTCATCATGTGATACCACTGTCAAATACCTCCAGCCTTTGTGCTAGACATTTGCACATAAACGTTTGTGGGTATGTGCGTGTTTCTGTGCCTTCACTACTGCTAGTGCACCAAGAAACATTCTTTTGACTTTTACAATTAAAAAAATTTAATATTGAAAGGCCTTTTACAATGATAACTGGAATTTAAAACATGCTGTCCTAGGCACTTTGACCCTTTCTTATTTTCTCTGCATCTCAGCAGCAGTAAGTCTGGAAGTTATGATTTGTATTTCAGCAAAAACTAGTTTTCCTGCTTTTTTCTTTTTTTTTTTTTTTTCTTTTTAGATAGATATATAATCTATCTGTGTGTTCTCCCCACTATTAACACCATTTCTAAATGAAAAGGTAATCTCTGCATTCCTGACTGCCAGAGATTTGTTATGCTCCTTTGTCAGTACCACTGATAGGTTCATGACCAAACGCAGTCTGCTAAAAATGAACACACAGCCTCCTTCTGTATTCGAGCATACTGACATCTAGTTTCATTACTGTCCATAACTTATAAGCAAGCACTCTACGAGTAAAGAGCAGCTGTGCTAGGACCCTCTTCAGAAACACCAGTGATGTCTGTGTTATCAAGTACTGCAGACTGACAGGAGTGGATCTGTTTGTCAGTGTTGAGGATGTGACACCCACACTATACATGCCTGCTGTGTGGGAAATTGCCTTTCACTTAGGCTGGTCCCACAACCTAAAAGCCATTTGCAGCTGCAGAGCACTAGGTGACCATTTTCAAGTGTATAGATATCTGTTTATTGCCTGTTAGTGTAGGCGTATTGCTGATGTCCTCAACTATGCTGTTTTCCTGTAATGTTTTCCAAGGTATAGTCCAACTATGGCTCTTACAGAAGGTGTTTGTAGCCTCTGGTGTTACTCATCTACACTCTTCCTTCCAGGTGTAATGACTCTTCCATCTTCTATCTACCCAAATATTATTTACTTTGCTTTTGTATGCCTTGAATGTAAAATAGTATTCAAGTGGTATGCGGTCTTTGTTTTTCCAAAGGACGCCTTCCAGAGCCTTCACCATGTTTTGAAAAGTAAGTGGTATCAGTTTTCTTTCTAAATATTGTTTTTCTAATGTATTTACCAATACAGTAAATCTCATATTCCCTCAGTATGGATAACCTTACAGCTCTAACTTTTATTCATTTACTTCTTCCTTCCTTCCATGTTAATTTTGTTGATTTTGGCACTGGTACAGCTAGTCCTACTTACTAACTATGTCATTTGCTTTTATAATCATGAAACAGATTCTCATTCATCTTCTGCTAGGGGGTTCTCCATTGGCCTTATGGAGAGCGCCTCCAGCTAGCAACGCTGCTGTTACCCTCTGTGTCAGTGCATGTGACCACAGGTGGCCTGACATTAACTCTCAGGTAACAAGAGTTCATTGCATATGTCTCTGCATTGACTTACAGTGTTCCGCAAACCATGGGCTGCTCAAAGTGGATTGTCATGGGCTTTGACTTTTGAGTGCTGTATGAATCAGTCACAGCACAATGTAGGTTGGAAGGGACCTTTGGAGGTCATGTGATCCAACCTGCCACTCAAAGCAGGGTCTTTCACTACAGGCTATTTTTCTGGAGTAAGGGGCTTCTTTTGCTTAACAACTTGTTTTTCATTGGTTGGGGGTTTTGTTGGGTGTTTTTTCCCCCCTGGAGTTCACTTCCAGAGATAAGAGATCCTCCAGAGTGGAGGAGTAATGAGAGATAAAGTAATGAACCTGCTCCTAGGTATTTGGGGGATATAGGCATCTAAAACTTTAAGACCACCTCTTCATTTGTAAATCAATTAGAAGCTTTTCTATGGCTTCCTCTTCTTCTCAGAAAAATAAATATATTTTTATATGTATATTATTTTAGTTGGCTTTAGTACCAAGTTCTGTAATAGTTTCATAGTTAACTGTCCAAATTTCTTTGGAAAAAAATGAAAGATATTAAAATATCCTTCAAATGAAACACTGATATTACTGCCAGAAACTAAGCTAATTTATTTCTATCTCCCTTTTTTGAAATTTCTGGTTTAAAGATACAGATAAGAACATATTTAAACTTTCTCCGTTGTTTTGTGCATTTCCATTCCAATACAGATGAGACTTTTAACTGCTGTTATTCCACTGAGGGGATATCTCTGATTCATCTTGCTCTCTTGTTCAGGGTTCACTCCTGGACAAAAATTCTGACAGAGATCAGCTTCATTCAGTGTCCAATTATAATTAATCCACATTATTTAATGTAAGGCTTTTTAATGATACTTTATCAATCTTCTGTGCGTACACTGGAGCTTTTCAAAGCTACAACAACTCTGAAGACTTGTTCTTGCTTGTTAAATACTTGAACTGGTTGATAGTACCACAGAAGGGAAACTGAAGAGACTCATTCCACCTCACTGAATGCCTAAAATAACCATAGGAAACAGAGGGAATAGATTGCCTTATCTACACAGAGCTTTGCTGGGTGGGGGTGAGAGGAGTCCTAGAAAGATGGAAGTGGCAGCTGCCTGCTCACTGTCAGCAGTAAGCTGGGGAATAGGAGCAGAATAGGAGGTTGGATCTGTTTGCAAGAGAACCTCTGCCAGTAGGTATGTACTCAGCAAGAAATACCTGGTGGCAAGAAAATTTTGGTTAGAAATGAGAAATCATTCTGGTATTTTGGATGGGTCTAAGCAGTGAAGTGAAACCAGTGAATGAGTCTGCTCTGGCTTCTGAGGTAGCACAAAGTGGCTTGTGATAACTCAAGAATCACAGAACTGCAAAAAAATCACATTGGTGTCACTCCATGCCTGAAGCAGGGCCTGCATCCAAGTCAGCTCCAGCCACTTGTCCCTCCGGTTCTGCAAAGTTTAGAAATCTCTGAGGGTGGAGACATCACTCTGGGCACACTTTCAGAGTCTGCCTACACTCACGGTGATATATTCCCCCCCCCCCCCCCCCGCCCCCCCTTATTTCCAGCTGCAACTTCTCTTGTTGCAAGTTGTGAGCATTGTCTCATCTATACTGTGCACCTCTGAGAAGGATTTGACTCTGTTTTCACTTCTCTGAAGAGAAAGCAGGTTGCAATTTTTCCATTGTGTAGAACACCTACTGGTACAGACACCCAGACAAATCCCACAAAACAAATGGCAGAAACTGGAGCACTTCCTATTTCCTTGCTCACACTGAACTCAGGAGGGGAAATGGTGTGGTCACCAAAACTAAACCAGCCCATGCTGCAGTTTTGGTACCCAGCAACAGGAATCTTTCAGGAAGGAGGTGGGGAGTAGATCTCCCATACTAACTGGCTTTGGTGAAGCTGGAATTTCACCCACAGAAGTGATTCCCGGGCTTGCAGCATTTAGGACCCTGTGAAAGACCATGTTGCAAACAGTGATTGACATCTATACAATGGTCCACCAGCAATCTTAAGTCACACTCAGCCATACTGGAGAAAGTTTTAAAGCAGCCTTCCACTTGACTGGCAAGGCAGTTTACTCAGAGCTGGAATTAGGTATCTGGGGTTTATTTTACCACCAGCAGCAACACTCACGAGCAGCACAGTTACCAGTTGGGAATTCTGTTTTATGAATGTGGATATGAATGTTCCTGGTGTGTCCCTCAAGAGTGCCTGAAAAGGCTACAAAGTCTTCTTATTCGAAGAAAACCTTTCCTCCCTTTAGATGAAAATTTGGAGTTTCAGTAGAAGTTAGACAGTTACTCTGTATCATATACCTTTCCTTGTATTTTGTCAATATTAGAATGGAAGAAAAATACATACCCAACCTAAAATGTGGACTGAGATATAGATAATGTAATTTTTAAGAGGTGGCATGCCTAGGAACATTTTTACTTTAAAATCCCAGTATAAATACACCTCCAAAATAATAGCCAACGATTTAGAGATCATCCTATAATAACATCTGTTTATTCTGAACATTCATTATTATGAACTTTTAAAGAAACATCTCTCTTCAAGACCAAACTCAATAAAGAGATGTAAATTTTGCCATTCTTTGAATAGCAAAATCTTAGGGTCTGCTGCAAAAAAGGAGGGAAAGAGTTCCAGGCGTTACAGACAAAATTCCCACCACCACCACCCCGTTTATCTCGACCACAGCAGTGGAGCAAACACAGAGCGAAGCAGTCTGTAAGGAAGCCAGCAAGTATTCATGGTGACATTCCTCTTTAACTTTTTCTGTTAATATGAGATTTTAAATGCATGTTATTGTAACTGCTTGGAATGCTGAAACTTTACAATCTCGGTTGTGCTGTGAATTTAACACATATTAAAAACAGAATCACAAGGTGCTTTTTTATACCCTTATGTGACACTTTAAAAAGGTTTACAGTATTACCTACATAAGCACCTGCAGAGTTACTTGGGATTTTTTCCACATGAAAGCATTATCTGAAATATGCATTTTTTTCAATATGAAACACAAGCTAACAGAAATTATATTTGGCTCCCATGTCCCTGTCAAATTTGCACAACTTTTTTCACTATCATTCCAGGATTAAGCTGTTAATGAAACATACAGTGCCGAAGTGCAGGGTACACAGGTGCAAAACCAGAGACCAATGGCAGTCATTTGCAAAACCATCTTAGAATGGGATGCAGGACTTGATGGTTTAGAATCTATAAGATTTCCACAAATTAAAACTATTCCTCCAAGTTAATTATAAAACTTTTCAGAAAGTTCTCTTCAGATCTAAAATGTAAGAATCAAATATGCATTTCCCCAACTATTGAATTAGTAACTACTTTGACAGCATCCACACCATGGAATCAGTGTAATACACAAGTCATTATGTCAAGGCTTCTGCCCACTCTTATAGACAACAATGTATTTTACATGATGAATCATTGACTTGTTGGAAAGATTTTCTTCTAGTGAAAAGAAGACATACTTTTTCCATTTAGAATTCAGAGCTTTTTGAAAACCACATCTGAGAATTATTTTTTTTTCTTTGAAATGTACTTGACGATATTTTTTAAATTGGGCTTTAAAATAAGAAACCGTTGAAATCTTTGTAAATCTTACTCAGATTAAACCTGGAGAGAAATACGAATAGGTTCCAGAAATTCATGTTACTTCTGATCACATGTTGTAAATTTCCTGGGTCTAGCTCAAATGAAAACTGAAACAACACAAACATTAATCCAATCTGAAATTGATACTAAAAATTCTGTGAGATATATCATCAGAAAACTACCAGACCAGTTTCTTCCCAGACCAAATAGCTTTTGAAGATACAAATAGGCATCTATTAGTGTGAGTGCTTCCCTGAAGCAAAGTCCTGAATACATCAAAAATTATCTACTCTGCACTGCTATTTATGGGACACTTGCACCATTAAGCATTTCAAACCTCAAAGAGGAAGGATTCATCTACATTCTCTTCAGCAGAATGCAGATTTCCCATTACCTGCGCTATAGATTTTACATAATCTTTTGTTGCTTTGTCAAAGTAATTAGGAGCACATGCCTGGGAGGAACTATGTGGGTTATTAAATGCAGTTCCTGTAATCATACACATTAAGACTCTATAATCTCCTTCAAAAATTACTTGTTAGAAGTAGCTTGTTCTTTGCTCTTCACTATTCTGAGTGAAATATCATCTCAAACCCTTCTACTCTCTAGGTTAGAAACCTTCTAATTTCCAGGCTAACTTGGTTTGAGAAGACTTTTTTATTCTGATGTTTTCCTTTAGCTTGAATAGCTCTGTCTCTTTCTGTTCATCCTGACGTACTTCAAATACACTTTGACTTACTTACATATATACAGCATGCATTAACCTTCCCAGCCTTGCTAGGAAGCAAGCTAAACTTGTACAGGGTCACCTATGCAGCCTTTTGCAGACAGACCCAGGGTTGCTTCACTTGTTTTCTGAGCTGGCTGAGGGTAAGGCAGCTTTGAAGTCAAAGCAGCAAAGCTTCATGAAGCTGCTGTATGCCAGGGTTCGCAAGCACTGCCGAGAGCATGGCTGAATAGCTCCAACACAGTGCTGCACTCCTGTGGCTTTTGGATAGGATTTGGTGTATGCAAATGTATGCCATACATAGCATTAATGGTCTTGATAATCGTATTTCAGTGTTACAGGATTATTACTTTTAGCCAAGATGTCACATTGCAATGTCACTGCATCATAAAAAATCATACCGTTACTTTGAGAACAGGGATGTGATTGGATCAGTGGAGCTCCATATATTGCCGTTAAACATGAAAAAGGTTTTGTTAGTGGGTTCAGGAACAAGTAAAATTTCTAAAAGTAATTTCTTGTCTAATCTCTATGATAAATGGTAAATATCCACCAGCACCACCCCAGGCAGCTACCAGACAAAACCTAAGGAAGTTCTACACATTTTTTCACAATATCATTGTGAATCTTAAATCCAGATTGGAAAGCTCCAAATATTATCAAATGTGCTACAAAAGGAACTGACCAATCTGCAGCTTATACAGCACCTCTCATGTTAGCCATTTAATGCTAAGTCTAAGAATAGACTACTCTGATTTATAACATACTTTCACCGAGCTCTGTGTGTTGGAAATGGGAAAGGCAGAGAATCTTTTTATTAGTAAGAAATTCTCCTTAAAGATAAAATACTGCCAGCTCTTAGACACCCATAATTCCTTTCTATTGGATACTATTCCACTTTCTTTTAAGTTGATGGCAATTTTGCCACACTGTTCAGTGGAAACAGAACTGAGCCTGTGGTCAGGCAGTAACACGTGTGCAGAAAGCATAAATATTCTCTGGGGCATCTGAAGTACTATGACTCTCTGTTAAATCCTCATGTGAGTACAAAAGAAATCCAGAAAAAAATCCCAAAGCATTTTGCCCATTAAACCTGACTTATCTATGACTAATGACTCTTCAAGTTTGCCTTTAATATGTTATGCTTTGAAACTTAGTTTACTGTATATATTTTGCACTTTATCTGATTTACATGTCTAAACCTTTAGAATAAAATAGAATAACAAAACAGACTAGTTAATCATGATGAAGTTACCTTGCAGTTTATGATATGGAAAGCTGTAAATACTGAAGTCCTGATTAAGATTTAAATGCTAATTAGGTACGTTGATTTGGAAACTGCCCTTTGGTACATAAGTAAGTTCATATTTCAGAACACAGACAAAGACTATCAAAAGCAATGAAGATCAGACAAGAAGATTTTTCTTATTCCCTGAAGAAGTGGCAAATTACTTGAATCAAAAATGTGTAATAATCTACAAAATTATTTATTGTAAAATTTAGGACACACTGAGAAACTATTTATACAGGCAGCTCACATTCCACTTCTGTTGGGAAGGTTTCTTTAAAGTCAGCACATGGGTCAGAAGCAATAGATTGGCTCTTTATTTTGATTCACAAAGATGGAAAGCAAGTTTTCTTTCAGCAAGCATACTTGTTAAATTTAATTAAGATATATGTTCTTAAATCTTCATTGAGATCACTATCCTGGGTAACAAGCAATAGGAACTGACACATTTCTAATTAAACCAATCATAGGAAGAAACCACATCATGGCCCATACTTAGCTAGATCAAGACACACAAGAGTGAAAGACAGGTATTTAAGCAGGAGGCCACAAATTTATTAATTAAATTCTGTGGCGAATCATCCATTCACCTTTTCTCACACACCAGACTTATCTGGGTCCACTGTGTGTCTGCTGGGTTCCCATTCTTGATCTGCTACCGTAAGGTAGACTCTCTTCATTGTCTCTAGGACTTGGCTGATGTCTGACTGATGGAGACCCATGCAGCTGTAACCAGAGGGAGGAAGAACACTGAGCCACGGAGAATATCTGCTCTCTGAAAGCTTCAGGTTTCCCTTCTCTCCTCAAGCATTAGATCTCATTTGACATTTAGGCTGCCTCTTTCAGGCTTTGTCTCTTCTGAACACAGTCACAAACTGTGAAAAATCATTTCCCTTATTTTCTATTGTTTCTTTGAACTCTTACTTTTCACTGACCTGTACTTCCATAAGGTGAAAAAACTCTGCCGCTTTGACTCACTTGGACTCCTGTTCTACCTAATCTTATAGCAGGAAATTGATCGGAAAAAACAGCGTGAAGTACAATGTTTCCTGGAAGCCAGATCATATATTAGATTTTGAGTGATATAAATCTCTCTAACCCATGTGAGTCGGAAAAAAAAAAAACCATTTTTCTATATTTACATGGATGTTTTGCCAAACACTACACTCTAAATAAGCCTATTGCAGTTCCCCATCTGCCCACCATCCAAAGGCTTGTTCCACCTTTCTGCACTTCACTCTAGGAAGACGTGAGACTCACATTAAATCATTCTTAGTTTTCTAAGAACAGGAGAGAAAGTGTAACTTTCTTTGTTTCTGTGGTTGCAGGACAATATGATGGGGTAATCCCAGTATTCTAACTGCTGTAGCCTTCTGTATGTCTCACCTATGCCTAAAGTTGAATGATTCAGAACTAGATTTTGAGAAATGCAGTTTATGTGGGAATTTAGTGTTAGTTGGACTTCACCAACAAGTAGGCTGAGTCTCTGTGGCTAAAAACTTACCAGGACTTCTGGCTACTTTACATAAATTTACATATCTTTATCTTTTCTCTTCGTTACTGTAATACAATTGAGTCAGGCAAGTTTACAATTGGACACGTCGGGTAAAGCTATGGCAGATGTATATTTACAGTCCATTACAATAGATCATTTAACATTTGATTTGGCATCCATTTAATATTTGATGCTCTCTTATCCTTCATCTATTTCAGACCATAAATTAGTCATATTATAGCACAAGCTTTGTCAGTTCAGAACAGATTTTCTTCTGAACCTGAAAGATGCATGTTAAGTATGCCCCATTTCTGCAGCCCAAACTGTACGCAGGGTCATTTTAATGCTGTGCCTGACAGATTTCCTCATAATACACTATCCCCTATAGCAGGAAATATGACTGTGGGTGGTATAGCTACACATGAAGCCACTGAAGGTTTCTTGAAATTCAACCTACATCATTTAACTTTCCATAGCAAGGCTCACTACAAGTGGGGACACACTGTCACCTACATCAGACTTTACCTGTTGATTTTGCAAAGGGTCTGGACACTGGGATTGAGGCAATCTGGAAAAAAGCCCAGCTCAGAAATATTTTCCTCCTGTAAGCTTTTTGGCATGATTAATGGACCATTTCAGGGCAAAAAATAAGACCATGGAAGATGTTGTACTGGAATCCCCTGCAAACCACACAGTCCGGTTATTTTCTGTACTTGCAAGGAAGTAAAAGCTGGACATAATGGTAAATTAATGTGGCCTTGTTTATGTGATGGGACACTATTCCAGAACTTGAGTAAAAAAAATCTTGTTTCATGTTTCCCCACAGGGCAAAATTATTCTTTGAGAGCAGATTTGGTCTTCTGAATACATCTAGGTTGTCAGGCATGTGGGCATGGAAATTTTATATTTTGTATATTAGACTTAAAACAAAAAAAAACCTACCAACAACAAAAAAAAAACCTTCTGGGTAAAGAGAGGACCATGAAAGCTGCTGCACCTGATTATACATTATGAAGTTGTGATTGTGAAAAATATCGCTATGGCACATCTTGCTGCTCCTGCAAAGCCTGTGCTTAGCAGAGGTCCAGTTGCGCTCTCGGTGAGGTCTTGATGTGCCTTTTACCCACTGCTCTCAGCACACAGCCAGCCCTGAAATGTTTAGATCCTAGGAACATGTGGTCTCTGTAATGAAAGTTTAGGATTGTGTTGCCAGCTGCTGGATTACCCATGTTGGATATTGGTTAGTATTACCAACAGGGATAATGTGAGGTGAATTCCTATGCTTTGCTTTCCTGGGTTGCATGAAGAAATATGTGTAGTGTCTCTTTTTATCATACTGCCCATAGATCGTGGTGCTGCTCAAAAACACAGTGCCACTGAGCATGCGCATGCTACACTTGTAACAGGGCTGGTACCTGATATTTAGTGACGTTAATATTTGATGAACTTCTTACCTTGCTTTAATTTGCTTTAAATTTTTTTGCTGTAAATTTCAAGAATGACCCTTCCCCCTTGCTGTCAAATTAATATGGTTCTTGTCTAGATGACTGGGAGGGAAGAATGGTTGAAGCAAATTATAATAGGAATAAAAAGTAGCTAAAGAATTTTTTGTAGAAGAGTGTGCTTCCTTTCCAGATGCATTACATTTTCAGATTAGCATATCTCGTTTCAACTGTGATGAATCCCCCACATGTGTAAAGCTTTATAGTTGTTTATTAGAGATGTTTTCAGTCAAGCTTTTTCTGATTGCTGCTATTATTTGTGTAAAAACTGTGTAACTGGTTTACTCTGCTACTCGTAAAGTGCTAGTAATCTAAATAACATTTTGCAGCAGCCTGTAGTTTTTGAGGTTAAACATATATTGACTGTAATAGGAGTTCAGACCTGAGTTAAGCACATTGGGAACTGGCTTTTTACTATTGTGATGAAAAGTGAAAATACCAAAATGTGGCATTCTGATTTTATATTGCTCTTTTGAAACAAAACACAGTTTGTCACATCCAGGCCAGGTATAAAGTTGCAGCAGAGCTGTGTGAAAAAGAACTTCATTCTCATCATTTATGCAGAAATCCTGGGGGGGGAAGAAACAATAATATAGTGTTAATCAAATGTGTTCTAATCATGTGTGTGTATATATATATATACATGTGTATATATACATATATATAAAATATATATACACCTATATTGGTATGCATGTAAAAGTTGATCAGGAGCTCCTGAGTCAGGAATAATTTTTCCATCATGCTTCTTTCTAATCTCTAGGAACTGAATTAAGCCTCAACACCCCACATCAACAAAAACAAGACCAGGTAAGAGTATTTAATTAGCAGGATGATAGCAGCTATGAGAACTTCCTATAGGATTATGCACAGGTTTTTTTTACTTTGGCATTCTCTTGTCTTGGTCCACTTACAAAAGTGAAGAAACTACCACTAAAGAGGCTTTTTTCATCTTAGTGAGTAACTTATATCGCCTGAAACCATCAAAACTTCTTCTAACAATAAGTCACTACAGTCTGGTAGCCAAGAGTACAGAGAGTGCATTGAGATTTCCTTCCTTCATATCTACTGCAGTATGAACAAATACTTTCCCTTTTAGTGTATTTAACACTTTGTCATTGTTTAGTTTGTGATTAAAATAATTCTACTGTCAGAATTTTCTTCTGGTGTTTAGGTCAAGCAGGGAAAATTTTTACTTAGATTCCTAGACAATGATTCTTATTTTCAGGTGTCCTATAAGACTAAATAAACCGAATGTATCAAGAGAAACCACTCAAGTTTTCAGCAACCTGGATAACAATCTGTTAAATAATAAATGGCATGGATACATTTAGGAAATGTTATACCAGAGCATCTTTCCCTTTCTCTTTTCCTATTCTTTCCCTTTTTTTCAGGTACACAATAGCAGTTTGTTAGTTTGATGCACCATCTAAATGAACTGTCCCAGTTCATCAGGCCCTGTTGCTACCACAGGGATTATACAGCTACCTATAAACAAAGGAGGGCACATCAGGAAAGAATTTCTTGGATTTGAAATTACTCACAAGTAAATGGTGTCCTTAGTATTGCATCTGACATTATGGCAGCCAACAGTGCAGAGCAGCATCTTGCTTCACAACTCTGAGGTTGTTTTGAGTGGTTTTGCCAGCTAAAGCCTACAAGATCCCAGTTCACATCAGATCTACATCAAAGTCCTCACTGGAGATAAGACGGACAGAAAAAGGGAGCTGGCCTCCCTTCTTGCTGATACTTGCTGCCACAAGCCATCTGGTTGACAGGTAGGGATTGCCACCGCAGAATGGACACCTGGATGGTGGCAAGGTCTTCTGCTGTTGTAGCTGAAGTTTGGCAAAGCTGGCACCAGGGAAGGGAAGATCTGTTTTGTTTGTAGATTTGCTTGCTGGTGCTTTATGTCTGTATGTGCATGAGATTTAATCGGAAAGGAAGAAATCAGCAATTCTTATTGATAGAGGAGCACCCCGTATTGCCCTTTTGTCTGCTTTCAAGGCTTTGGAATGATGCAAATGGGAATACCTGCTTCCTTAAGAAATTGTGTGAACCTCTCCCCTCACTAGTGTTTATAGGAGGTCCTTGCACAGCAGAGAAGCATGCTAGCAATTCCTTCATCAGCCTAACCCTTCATAGCTAGGAAAAAGAGTCTGCCTTTGTTGGCTGAGTTGTGCTGAGTGTGTCTGGCTGCCTTAATAGTCTTCTGGTGCCATACACTGCGTGCAGAAATTGGGACAGCACTAACTGTTGTCAGAGAGCCAAGTAGGCGGCCAAGGTGCAGCAGCGGGAAAGAGGGTTTCTCGAAGTCGTACTTGGCTAAAGCTCAGGCTTGAACTTTGCATCTGTAAAAGCTAATGAGCAGATACCTGAAAACAAATGACACCCAGCCTTCAGAGTGCTATAAAATACACAATTTGCAAAAGGTTTCCTGGTATTTTTATGTCAGAAGGGTACTCAGTGAGATTAGGAGCTCAAAAACCTGTGTGCTAAATGTACCTATAATGAGATATTATTGCCTCCTCAAGCAGTTAGCTGCTGGATAGACAAGGCAGGCAAAGGCAGTCTTTATTCCTTGTTTAATAGATTAGCAAATGAGGTGATCAAATAGTTTCCACTGGAGTCTTTAAGAGCTTTCAGGGAAAGGAAAGAATTGAACCCAACTCAGAAAAAGCGTCTGAATTCAGTTCCTTGACTGTAAGGTCATCTTTCCTTTCCTCTCTCCTCCTTGAGTTTTATTACAAAAAGTACAATCACAAAGTGTATCACTCTTTACCTTTTGTTGTAAATACTCCTACAACTGTAAGCAGAGCAGTTGCTTGATACAGCACAGTCCATTTTTGCAAACAGGCTCCAAACCTGGTCCCTTCTGCAGGCGGTTTTGTTGTGGTGTATGAAGCTGCAGCATTCATATGATTATACTGGCAGGAAGGAGCAGGAGGGAGGGAACCTCCCTGCTGCAGCTGGATCTGAAATCATTTATTCATGGTAACATTTTTAGAGCTGATAAAAATCAGTGTCGTTCACACATTGGCAAAGAGAGGGTTTAAAAATTCAGGAAATACTCAGAAACCATGATTGTTAAAGGCTGTATAATCCCATGACTTTTGGGCAGATTCTCAACTTTGGGGCTTGGCACTAAACAGAGGCACAGTGTCTTTCACTCAGCTGATTCACAAAATTCTGTCATTTCTTTTTTTAAAAAGTGCTACAGTTGGCTGATGTATTAACTTTGTGACAAATTGCATAGTGTCCTTTTTTAATGAAGTACTTTAAAATCCCTTAATTACTGAACTTTTTGTATTTATGCTTCCAGATTTGATGATTACAGGACTGAGGGATCCATTTTTAAATTAGATGGTTCCAAGTTAACTACAAATGCATGTACAGTTAACTTTGCTGAATGAGGTATAGCCACCAAATTTTTAACAAATCCTAACAGGATATTTTTTAATCTGTTACAGTACAGGTCCTCTTTATAAAGTTGTTGTAGCATTTATTTGTATGAAATCTGTTTCGTTTTGCACATAGTATTAAACCAGTTTCTATTAAAAGTGCAGGAAAATATTTTTTTCAGATTCTAAAGACAACAAAAAAGCATCAAGGTTTGAATGGGCATTACCTCTTCATACTGAAATGGCTTCTTTTGCCCGTATGTTACAAATAATATCCATTCTGTATATGCACTATAAAAGCATCCAAATGTACAGCAGTAGTTTTATGTGTGTGAGTGAGCCAGAGAACGCATGATTAGCAAGCCATTGTGAGGTGCTGTGAGAATACATACTTTGTGAAATGTATACCTCAACATAGTTGCCAAAATGTCCCAGATGATCATTTTTAAAGTGTTTTCAAATATTTATGGGTCTTTGGGGGACCTGTAAAGACCATTCACTTTCCAGAAAACAGACCAATGTAATCTGAAGAAAAAATTATTTTTTTGGCCACCCAGCTGCACCAACAAACTGGATGAGATATATTGATATTACTCGCATGTAGATAAGTCAAAGACTGGTTTTCTTGGTATGTGAGGCTTGCAGTTTTGTAGTGGAATACATAAAAATCCAAATTCAGTACTGGAAAGTGACATTTGTTTTGCAGTCTTGTAGTCACTGAGGTGACACAAACTGTTTCACAGCCTTACTTGAAGTAGAGTTAAACGACTTCAGTTTCTAAGTCTCTTGAGCCCCCTTAGCTTTCTCCAAATGAAGTCAAACATCTATATATCTCAAATACGAGCAAAACCTACTATGAATCAACAGTGTATTTCACAGAGAGTACTTGCATTTGAAAATAGTAAATTACAAGCTATACATAATGCTCTTCAGAATTGTTAGCGTGGGAATACACTTTCGTACTAGTTATGAAAATAACTAGAATGACCCATTTTCTTTGGTTTCAACAGCTGCAAGTAAACATTATGTTTCTGAGACAGACCGAAAGGAGAATAACACTTATTTCATTGTTTGAAATGAACGTTAAAGAAGGTTTAAAGTGCTCAGAGCTGCAAATCTGGTAAACAGCTTTCTTGTCCATCACATGCAATAAAAAGTGTATGCACTTGTAGATATGGATGGAGAAACCTAAACATCAAAGTACTTCACTGGCCATCTGCCATTTTTTTGACTGCATACGATGATAATGAATGATATCACTGCAGTTTACTGTCCCATACTGATTTTCTCCATAGACCACCAAAGGTAATAAATTCCCACTTCCAGGACCTTTTTTTTCTCCTTCTTTCCAGTAAGTTGTTGCAGTAATTTATACACAGGTTTAACTCTTCAGTGGCATAGTATCAACTGAATTGGATTTAGTTTTGTAAACAAAGCAAAAAATTTATTTCTGTCTCCTAGGAAAGTAACGGAGGGAGGTACTGTTCTGTTGCCCAGTGCCAGCAGACCACATCAAGGTAAACTTTCCTGTGTCCAGATTATGTTTGTGTACTAATCTGGCTTTATAGACTCTGTCATTCATTTAATAATACTGAATTTAAGCACAAGGCATGTTTCAGTAAAACTACTTTGAAGGTTTGGGGTCTTCTTGCTCCTCACTTTATTCAAACAAAAAAAAAATTCTTAGTAAACATGAAACCATTGGTGCACATCATTCCTTCTATAGTGCTATATAACTGTATGGTCATTTAGTCTTACTTCACAAATGGGGAACTGAGACAAAGAGAAACGAAGGACCATGGAATGTGAGAAGGAATCTTCCAAACTATTGCTGACCCAAGTGGGTTGGTCCTCCTCCTTCAGTGTTGTGTGGCACAAACTTGTCTGGCCCTGAACCCAGCCTGTGGCACTACAACTGTGCTGGCATGTGCTGGTGAGCTATCGGATCCCAGAGCTGGCACCAGCGCTGCTAACCCCACCACCCTCCGGGACACAGCGTTGACAAGTCCTGCATGATTTGCCATAAGTCCTGCAGCAAGTTGGTAGGAAAGTCAGCTATTGAGTCCAGCCCTCCTGAGTTCCTCATACCTTGCAGTAACAGTAAAACCAACTTCTCCTTCCTTTTATGGTGGGTTTAAACATCTCTTTTTCTTCAGTAATTTTTATTTCTATACTGAGATAAATACATTCTATCTGAATTACAGAAAATGCATGCCATTGATTTTGCTGTCTGATCTCATTTCTGTTGACCTCTATACATCAAAGGTTTACCCACATTCATTTCTCTGAATGCTCTTTTTGTTGTTTTACAAATTTATTACTTTTTCCACCTATCCTTTTAGCAAAATTGGAGCACCATGAGTGCATGTATGAAAAGTATTCCTTTGCTGAACTAAAGAATAAGCATCAATATGAGCCCTGGTATGTAAGAGACTCGTTCTGCATTAGAGCAAACTACAGATAAAGTAACAGGGTAAAAAAAAAAATATTCTAACATGTAGGAACCAATGCATGGCCTGTCTCATTTTCAACCTGAAGTCAGATTCATAGTAAGCAGTACACCGATCAGTAATTATGGCACCTATATTTACTTTTGCTAAGGTTTGAATTGCACTCCCAACACCTCCCCATCAGGAGCACTGACAGGTCTAAAAGTAAACACTTGGGATGAGTACTTCAACGGGACTTGTTTTGAGTTGTTCCTTGCTATACTGAGAGTCTAGAGCTTCTTCATTGAAGTAAAAGTTTTTACCAAATTAGACTTGTTTATCACTAGTAAATAATCTCCTTCCTTTCAACAGAATAACAAAACAATACATAGAAATTAAATGAAGGGATTAAGGTGTTTGCTTTGAAATGTGCGAAAAGTACAAAACCAGCTGTGATGTGAAGGTCAAGGAGGGGGCAGCATGAGCAGCACTGCCCATGCTCACCCTGCGTACAGGATATATTTATTCCTTTCTACTTCATCAGTTGTCCATCCATCTCTTCCCAGCAAGTAAAGTGGCTATATGAAAAAAAACACAAATACAGAAATCTATCTGCTTTCTGTAGAAGGCAACTTTCCTAATCACTGTGGCAGCATAAATTATCAAATTATAAATTTCTACATAATCATACAGGTTTTGAAGGGGGAAAAAGAGCATTTGGACAAAACTTACATCATCACAAAATATGAGATAACTGGTTAAAGTAAACATAATAGAGGTGCAGTCTGAATATTTTCAAACAAATTGCTATTCTATTTTGCAGTATTTTTACTCAGACATTTCTAAAGTATCCATCTTCCTCTCAGGAAAAAAAGCGCAGAAAAAAAAGAGAAAAATGTTTTTTAATCTCATTTCAAGAAAAAGAGGAATCTATTGTTGTCTGTGTGCTGCCAATTTATGTGGATCTTTTCCATGATTTTCATGCTGATAAGATGTCATTTCAACCAGAACATTTTATTTAGGTAATGTTCTGGATAATCTGACATGGAATTTGCACTGTAAAGAAAGGACATATATATATTTTTTAAAGCTATATTAATTTATTAAAAGAATACAATAATTACGTTTTGCAGGTTTTTTCAGCCCAAAAGTTTTACATAAAGTTTCAAGTCTGCTTATTTGGGAGAGGTGGGGAAGGAGGAGCCGAAGTCCTTCAGATCCCAAGAGCTGCCTCAGTGTCAGTCTTACAAAAGAAAACAACAACATGGGGCCAATTTCTTTCATTGCCTTAACAGTGTTTGCCTCCAGAACATGAAGAGGAATGTCACAAAGCTTCCTTTGGACTTTTCTTCATAAATTGACACACAGTTACTCCTTTTGTTGCCTCCCTGAAAATCCCTTGTGCGTGCATCATGCTTTCCTCCAGGGAATGCAGTAAGTCACGGTCTGCACAAGCCGTGCACAGAAGCAAATTGCGTCTCACACGTGTGGTGCAGCTCACAAAAATGGAGACCTTGTGACTCTCAGTCCTCGGCATAACAATAATTTGGCTTTGTATTTGCGATCCAGACAGTAAGCACCTGAAGAAGTTGTTAAATCCAAACACGTTCCAGAAAAAAGGTCCCAGTCCCTGATAACGTGTGAAAAGCCTGTGTGTGCACAGAGCTGGGTGATGTTTAGCAGCAACACTAATTTATTCCATGAAGGTGAGGTGACGCAAAGTGAGGAAAAGAAATTTGCCATTGGGCAAGATGGGTGCCAAGGGGATAGTATGATATGGTTGCCAGTGAGAGCAGGGGACAATTTTTGATGACCAAGGAGGTCTTTTTCAGCCTTGTACTCTCACATAAGTGTCAAATACAAATAGATTTTAGCAAGTCTTAGAGAATGTTATATTCGATCTTACCTTGCCTGTCATGTCAGAACTACCAAGAGGTAAGTTGCTCCTATTTTATGTATTGCATGGTGCTTCATATGTCACATATGACAACAGACTGCTCAGCCTAAAGGTTTATATAGACACTCCAAAAATTAAAACTAGATTTTGCTTAACTTCCTTTTAAAATCTGACACTAGACTTGATCCTAGTCAACAATTGGAAATTGCAAAAAAAAGAAATAACTCACTAAGAGAAAACAGAAACACATATCTACGTATCTAACTCTACTTAAAATTCCAGGAACACGTTGTGGCTGCGTTTGAGACTGATTAAAAAGGGAAGCAACTTTGAAATTTTGCCAGACATTTTCCAGCATGAATGACTCCCTTTCTGTCTCACACACAGAAAACAGTGAGAAGCTGTGTTGCATACTGCAGCAATCTCCTTTTTCAGCACGAAGAAACTGTCAGAGATAAGACAAGAGATATGTAATATTATAACCATTATTTATTCTAGATTAATGAAAGAGGAAAATAGCCCTTTTAGTTGCAGCTTGCATGCAGAAAAACATTCATCTTACAGAGCCCACACTGTCTATTATATTCACAATATATTAGCAGTTAGCTGATCTATCAGTTGAGGTGAATTATTACATTGGCTTACAGTGATATCAGTTTTCATTATAGGGCAGTCATCCAAGTCTTTCCCTATTCTGTTTGCACATCCTTATTTCTTTGCTTTTCCTTTACCCTTTAGATCCTCTCTGGCCAGGAGGTTCGTAGGCTGAATATGTATTTTTAATGTCTGAAATGCATGAAGAAATAGAAGAACTAATCAAGCAAATGGATTTCCAGCAAATTTATTAATTTTGTACCATATCTTGTTGCTAGAAGCATGTCTTTTCACAGACCAAACCTCCTTCTTCTTACACCAAAGCATATTACAGCTGGGGTGAACAGGGGCAGAAAGGAGGGTTTGGGGGCGTTGGTGTTTGGTTGGCCCATTGGTCTTTGGTTGCTGTGTTGTTTGGGGGTTGTTTTGTTGTTTTGTTTCCCATTGTTTGGTTGGGGTTTTTTACTCCCTGTTACGCACCAGTGAATCTACTGGCTAAATAAAGGAAGAAGTTCCAGAAAGAAATTTGCAACCCTGGGTTGATATAGAGCAGGATTTCAGGACAGAAGAAAATAAAGGAGAGAATGGCAGGCTATGCTTTCACTGTCTAGCAGAAATGGCTCAGAAAATGCCATCAGGGACAGATTTTCTAGTCTTTGGCATTGCGAGCTTGCAAGCACAGCTTTGGACACATTCTGAGCAAACTCAACAGATCCCACAGGACCCCTCATGCCCAAATTCACTCCAACGTCTTAGCAGCTGTCCTCCACAATATCCCTGGGGCTTCTCTTTCTGCCTCCAAAGCTTCAGGCTTTGGGACAGGAAAGTATGGTAGGGAAGGGGAGGTTCATATATTTACTTAACAATATTTTCATGTTAAATTAGCAATACCATTTGACTAACAGCAGTAGCAGTTCCTCTCTGTTGTAGTATAGTTTCAGGCCACAGCCAACATTTGTACTTATGTTCAGTAATGCTGCCCTCTTCATAGGACTCTTCAGGGTATACAGCCCTGACACTGCAATTGTCCCTGCATGTCATCACCCTGCAGGTTCCCTCTGCTAGCCAGGGGTTTCCCTGTGGCTGCCAAGTACATCCATGAAGGCAACTGTATGATCAGGATGCTCTTCAGTATGAGAGAGAGAGACTGAGTCTTCAAAAAGTAAGTATGCATATATTTATACATACATATACACACATATGTGCATGTGTATTTTGCAAGAGGAACTCTGGCAGGTTTTTTCCTTACTTAACGGATTTGTTGCCCTCCTCTGTCCTCTCCCCACTCTCAGAAATCACTGTTGCTCACTGGTGGCTCGTATGCTTCAAGCTGTATTGTATAATTTTGGGGGTAGGGTTTCTTGTACCTTGCCTATGTTTGAAGAGGAAGCAGCAGGCACCACGTCAAGTCTAAATAAGGACAATAATAATTTCCAGCGACAGACAATCTCTTCCTGGCTGGCTATAGTCTGACTCTTCAGCCAATGTAACTGGCAGCCCTGATATTTCCTCTGAGCCTGGCACAGAGTTAAGATGCTTGGTAGTGTTCTAGATGCCAATTTATCAATTTATTCCTTAAAGCAGTCTGATTTCGTTGCATGTGAAAATATATACTTATCTATTAAAGGAAATACAAGTAGAATAAAACAGGAAATATTAAAACAGCATGAGGCAGTGAGATATGGCGTTTCTTGAACAGTAGCAATAATCTTAATAAAATGCAGATGCAATCATGTTGAGGGAGCAGTGTGGTAATAAAAATTGAAGAAAGGAGAAAGGTGCATAAAGAGAAGGGGAGCTCTTGGGTGGAAGAATGTCTCTGAATTTAGCAAAGACATAATGTGGTGCCTGTTACAATTGCACAGCTTTGCTTTCAAAATGTAAAGTCAGTGGGTGGGCTGCTTTCATGCCTGGTGTAAATCCACCAGTGTCAGTGGAATGATACCCATTTTAGATGTAGCTCTGCACAAGGAATGTAATAAAGTGTAGATGTCAATAAAATCATTGATGGACATTATTTAAAAAAAAATAAAAAATCATGAGCATTTCCTTAAATGCATTTGAAATCCATGGGCATTTAAATTCATTTTCCAAGAATATTCACAGTGATCATATTTTAGTCATGGAAAACAAACATCTAACAAATGCTTATTCTTACAAGTTTTGTAGTTCTGGCAATCTATTTGGTTTCTGTCTTACGGCCTAGAAATTGTCAGTCTTCCTACTGGAGAGCTGAAATGATACCATGTGAGACAAGAAACCAGTTCCCACATACTGCCAGATTTTTATTCTCTCTTTGTACAGTATCTAGCACAATGAGAAGTCTGCTACATGACACAGGGGTTGTGTCTGTTACAGAGAACAATAATAAGAGCAAAATAGGAAGACATATTCTTTAAATATTAGGCATTTAAAGAATAATACAACCATCAGGCACAGTCAACTGGTCCACAATGGGAAAGGCCTGTTTAACTACTTTTATATCTTTCTATGATAAGGGCAGCCTCCTAGCGGAATAAGGGAAGGCGGTGGCTGTAGGTTTTCTGGATTGTAGTACGGCTTTTGATACTGTCCCTCACAGCATCCTTCCGGACAAGTTGTCCAGCTGTGGGATGAGTGGGTTCACCGTGCGCTGGGTGAAAAACTGGCTGAACAGCAGGGCTCCGAAGGGTGGCAGTGAATGGGGCTATGTCTGGCTGGAGATGGGTCACCAGCAGTGGTCCTTAGTATTCAACCCTAGGGCCAGTCCTGTTCAATATATTTATCAGCTATCTGGATGCAGGAGTTGAACGCATCATCAGCAAATTTGCTAACAATATCAAACTGGGAGGTGATATTGACTCTCTTGAGGGACAAGAAGCCTTACAGAGGGACCTAGATAGATTGGACCACTGAGCAGTGATTAACGGGATGAAATTTAACAAGTTGAAATGCCAGATTCTGCACCTATGATGGCGTAATGCTGGGCACAAGCATAAACTGGGAGACGATTGGCTGGGGAGCAGTGCTGCAGAAAGGGATCTGGGGGTGCTGGCTGACAGCAGGCTCAATATGAGTCAGCAGTGTGCCCTGGCAGCCAAGAGGGCAAACTGCATTCTGGGTGGCACCAAACACTGTATAAAGGCTGGTCAAAAGAGGTGATTATCCTGCTGTATTCAGTGTTGGTGTGGCCTCACCCTGAGTACTGTGTGCAGTTCTGGGCCCCACAATTTAAGAAGGATATGAAGGTCTTTTCCTGCCAGATGAGGAAAGGCTGAGAGAACTGCATTTGTTCAGCCTCGAGAAAAGAAGGCTTAAGGGAGACCTCATCACCATGTTCCAGTATTTCAAGGATAGCTACAAAAGAAGATGGAGGCTCCCTTTTTACAAGGAGTCACATGGTAAAGATGCGGGGTAATGGGTACAAGTTACTCCTGGGGATATTCTGTTTAGACACCAGAGGAAAACTTTTCACAATGAGAACAATCAGCCATTGAAATAATCTCCCCAGGGAAGTGGTGGATTCCTCAGCATCAGACACTTTTGATTCCATTGGATAGGGTGCTGGGCCATTTTGCCTAGACTGTGCTTTTGCCAAGACATGTTGGACCAGATGATTCTTGAGGTCCCTTCCAAACTGGTATACTATGATTCTATGAATGTTCCAAAGGAGGCCAATAAAGCTGGTGAAATGGTTGGAAGGAATGTCCTATGAGGAGTGGCTAAGCACTTTGGGTTTGTCTGGTTTGGAGAAAAGGGGGTTGAGGGGTGATGTCATTACTCTGTACAGCTTCCTGAGCCAGGGAAGTGGAGAGGGAGGTGCTGATATCTTCTCCCTGGGATCCAGTGATAAGACACATGGGAATGGTTCAAGGCTGCTCCGAGGGAGGTTTAGACTGGTTATTAGGAAGCACTTCTTCACCAAGAGGACGGTCAAGCGCTAGAACAGACTTCCTAGAGAGGTGGTCAGTGCCCTGAGTCTGTCAGTGTTTAAGAGGCATTGGTTACTGACCTTAATAACATGCTTTAATATTTGGTCAGCCCTGAATTGGTCAGGCAGTTGGACTAGATGATCATTGTAGGTCTGTTCCAACGGCAATAGTCTATACATGAGCACTATAAACATCTCCTGACTGTATTCAAAAACAATGCTTATCAATAACTGAAACAAGTGTGCAATGTAGAATAATCCGAAAAAAAAATTGTAAGAATCATTTGATCGCAGTGAGAAATGGCGGGAAAATATTTTGCATAGCATTTTACAGGTGAAATCATGTCATTATTGCAAGAAAAAAAGGAAAAGAGGAATTTCTTTATGTGTATCCTGTAGCATTAATTACCACAAAAAGAAAAAATGGGGATACCACTCTTGAAGCTCAATCTCACAATCAAGACATTCTCCAAACACATATATGATCTTCTTTTTCTTAAGTTGATTTTCTGCTCTGAATTTATGTATATTTTCATGGTTCTCCATTTTTTAAATACTTTTCTGCTCTAATGGAGTTTTAGTAGCCCATTCACTATATAGATTTAATACAGTTAAGCCTTGGGGTTGTCTAAAATTAGATCTTGGTTGTTCTTCTCAGGACCTTAGCAATGCATTTTTGGTTTCCAAACATTTCTAAAGGTCAGTATTGCTGGAGTCTTGTTACTTGACTGTGAACTTTCTTCACCTGTTAGTGGAGATAATGATCAGGGATTTGTGATGTACTTCTGCTATTACAGGAATACATGATATAAATAACAGTTTCCATCCCAAGATGCCCTGTGACTCCTGAGAGTTTATCAAGGAGGGCCTCCTGAAGTTCTCCAAGGAGTAAAACAAAGTTCTGCACCAGGGGAGAAGTAAACCCATCCATTAGCAAAGGCTATGAAACCCTTGGGTGAGTGACAATTGATGGAAAGGAGATAAGGTCATGACTGACGCCAGCTGAAAACAAGCCAACAGAGGTCTCCAGCTGTGGACAAGACAACATCAGGAGACACATGGTCAGCAGATCAGGGGAGGGCAGCACCTGCCTCTGCTCAGCACTTGTGTGGCTGCACCTGGAATTGTGTCCAGTGTTAGATATTTGAGTTCAAAAGGGACACTGAGAAACTGGACAGTGTCTTGCAAGGAGCTCTCAGGACAGTCAGGGGCTAGAGCACCTGACCTACAAGGGGAGGCTGGCAGAGCCATGCTTCTTTAGTGTGGCAAACAGAAGGCCAATGGGTGGTTAATAGCAGTCGGTGACTTCTTTAAAGGCAGTCACAAAGATGACAGAGCCAAACCTTTTTTGATAGTCGCAGAAAATACAGCAAGAAGCAAAAAATACAAATTCTGGTTTGGGAGGTTCAAAACAGACATTAGGAAAATCCTCTTCACTGGGAGGACAGTGCCACCATAGAACAGCCTACCCCAGCACCCTGTGAAATTTCCATCCTCAGAGATTTACAAGACTCAACTAGACAAAGCCATGGATGACACAATCTAGTGCTGGCAATAATCCTGCTTGGAGCAGGGGTTGGGACTAAATGACCTCCAGAGGTCCCTTCCAGCCAACACTATGATTCTATTATTGTAATATATTTTCAGTTTGGTTTGGGGGTTTCTGTTTGTTTTTTCTTCTCTGGACTCATTTGGCTGACTTTAGGCCCTAATGAGTCCTTTTCCACACCCTGCTTTTCAAATGCTATGGCTTCACATTTCTGCAGTACTTTTGAACTCTCTAGAAAACTGACCACAGAATGAAACAAAATGTTTCCCTGCTCGTTGACTCATCCTGTGTCTGTAAGAATTTCTCACAAATATCAAAGGGACACAAACACAAGCCTGAGAAGACACTATCTTCAGCTGTGTTTTACATATTCTGTATAAGCAACAAAAACTCTTAACTAATTTTTTTATTATATTCTGGAAGAGGGACAGAAAAGAGAGAGAAAGGGTGATAATGCAAACCAAACTCTCAAATGTCTTCCAAAGCTATTAAATTTAGCACCAATACATAATAAAGAAACAGTCAGATGATTTACATATATATGGACCCTTATTTATAAGACATCTGAATCAGATTCTGGATGAGGCTTATGGTTTGGCTTTCTAGGGGCAGAAGAAATAGGTATTTTGCTGGAATCCTGTAGCTGTCCCTATTTTACATACACAGGTCATGATGTTTTATATATTCAGAAGAAAGTCAAGCACGTGTACTTGTCTTTATTTTGCTTGTGTAAATGGTATAAAATTAAGTCTTCTTCAAACACATCCATATGAGCAATTCATGTTTTACAGAATGTGTATTACTGTTATTCTCTTGATATAGTCCTAGGAGGAAATTCAGCACTATGAGTAACACTGCTGTTTTCATTTATTGTGAGGCAAGAGGCTTTTCTTGAAAAAAAACTTCCTTTTAAATATAGATCCCTAATTGTCTGAGGTATTCCTAATAGAATTCAATTTTAATTACCCTCCAGCCCCCTCAGCTTTGAGGACAGCACTACTATTACCTATCTTAAATTTATGAAACAGTGAAAGACATGAGACAAGGATTCTCTTCAGGAATCCAAGAGCCTCTGTGGTGTTGCTTAATGTTCCTCCTTAGTCAACTGTATCTTGTTTTAATGAGGGTCTGTTGAATCTGCTTTGTTACTCTTCTGTTAACTTTCTTTCTTTTGGTTTTGCTTCCTTTTTAAATGAATAATGTGTCAGGTATCATTTTCATGCACTCATCATTATTTGTTTCACTGGGAACGGTTCAGCTTTTGCATCCTTCTCCGTCCGATGAGCCGCCTTTTGGAACTGTTCAACCCAATGTAGGTCAGCCAGGCTTCACTGGATGTTACTGTCACATTCCTACAGACTACAAGGTTTAAAAATAGGCTCCCTAGGCCTTCAGGATGCAATTCCATAGAGGTGTTGTCTTATCCTCCACTCCTACAAAAACAAAGGTGGTGTAATGGAATTCAGCATCATGCAGGATCAGACATCTATATAAACAGTCAAATCTTTAAAAATAACATTAACACTTGGATTTAAGATGAGGCATTCTATAATTAGGGGAAAGGACACATATATGCAATATATTAATTTAGGTTTCCAATCCCAAACTCTCTGCTTCATTCAGCACGGGGTGCAACACAAAACAGGCTATGAGGGTCATATATTAGTGCTCTGATTTTCTCTGTTGCCTCAGATGAGTGGTTATATTTACGTATGCCATCGGGTATTCTAGCCATTCTTCTGATGTATAAATTCTCACCACTCAGGCCTTTGCTCATGTAAAAGCTAGGAAATTCAACAGTGACAATTAGCATTAGGGATAGCCATGACTCTTTCCTTGCTGTGAGCAAGAGATCAGCAGTGCTGAGAATTAAGAACTTTATTTTTCATTTTGTATATCTCTTTACTTGTTTTTCTTGTAACAGTGACATTTCCAGTTGCTCTCACATCTAAGCTTTAATGCTGTACTATATTCTCTTAAAATATAGACACTAGATCCAGGAAAATTTGGTCTGTAACTACTTAGCCTGCTGAAATTATTAGTGCTGTGAAGGAATGATCTCAAAGCCCCTTGGCTTTTTGTATGCTACTGAGCATAACTATAGGAACTCACATTGGTCTAAAATAGGAATTTGGATAATGCAGAAGAATAAGCATTTGAGTGATGTAAAAAATCTTCTCTGACTGGGATCTGGCCTGGCAACAACAGAAATTCAGATCTACATGTTAACATTAAGAACATAGACCTATATCTCTAGAAATCACTTCTCCAGCTGATTTCTTTGGCAATGGCCAGGGAAACAAACTCTGTCTCATTTGTTGTTGGACGTGCGGGTAGTTTAAAGAACAGGGAGGGAAAGCAGAAGACAAAAAGGAGTTAATAGCTCATTGGCAAAATTAACCCTTTCTCTATAATTCCTCTGAAAGCAGGCAGGTTTTTTTCTGATGTGTTCTATACTGCACTTGCACCCTGAAATGGATAGAAGTGCACAATTTTGTTATCTGAAAAAAAAAGGAAGATAGATAATAATCAACAGTGAGCGAGAGACAATGCATTCAGTATATTGCAAATGTTATTATCATTGTATTATCAATCATTCACAAAAATACAATGAAACACAAACACACGCCCCAAAATCAAACACTGACCTTATGATTACACATGGATCTGAATCAAAATCATCAGTTTGAATGCTCCAGATCTTTGGGAAAGTTCAGCATTGATTTAAAGTTTGTGGTTTCCTGCTGTCTCTGTAAAAAGACTCAGCCAAAGTTTTGGTTCCAGGCACTCTTGAACACCGTTTTAAATAAATCTTGTAGGCATTTATTATATGGCACAAAGAGACAAACAATAAGAAAGCCATATTTTAGAATTTTTTTAGGTTTTAACTCCGTTGGCTCTTCTGGGAGACTCCAAGCAGATATAGGTAGACTTAATGAAGCCTCTTTTACATGTATAGGAGTGATATTTTGGTGCTCAGATTTGTTTGGTAATTTAGAATCCTTTTAGCAGTTCCAATCTATCCAAAAAGGACTGAAAATTGGGTCAAATATTTGATTACTCGAGGTCTCTGAATGTGAGACATCAGATGAATGGCCAGATATCAAAATGCCCCTCTTGTAATATTAGTACTTTTTCCTCCCTTTCAAAAATATTTCTATTTCTACCCTGTCTCCCTGCACCCCACTGCTCCCAAGGAAAGTCAGTAAGACACTCAGACTGCTTTTGCAAAATATAAACATGACTTTCTCAGAGTACAGTAAAAGCTGATAAAAGTTTTGTTGCCGCAGCTATGAGAAGCTCAGGGCAGGCTGGATTAGAGTTGCTTTTACTGTAGGAAAAGCAGTGAAGGAAAAGTGTAGTGATGCAACAGCATGCTGGGGAGAGCCCTGGAGAACCAGATTTGCTGCCCACCCATTCAGCACTTCGTGAGACAACAGGGTTAGTGAAATGTATGAGAGACTACTGCCATCCCACACCATGGTGCTGCTACTTATGCTTAGCAGCATGTCTCTGGCAATAAAAGCTGGCCATTCTGCCATTCCCTGAAGCCTGTTACCCTCGAAATTGCTTACTTTGCCTAAAGCCTGACCTTCCCGATACACCAAGAACCTGCCAATGCTGAATTTGCTGAAAGTGTGCTCTAAAGGCACAGGGAAATTTGTGCTCATATGACTAGTGGAGTTCCCAACACAGGCATTTCTCCACTTGTCTGGGTGTAGCTGGTCAAGTCTGGCAACTTGATGGTTTTCATCCCTAGTAGCTTTGCTTTACTGGTAGAAAAAGCATTTTGAACAAATCATTGTGCTCCTACAAGGAAAGGCATTGACCCAACCTCCCGGCTCTTTAGAGCTGTAGCCAGCAGAGGATGTGCATGATTTCTTGCAAGCTCCGTGTTCTGCTGAAACACTGACTAGCTGCATAATAATCTGTGCAAATTATGAACTCAGCAGTGACCATTTTCCCTCTAAAACTACTGCAAGAGACCATAACTTGTCCTCTTTAAGCTTTTCTCATATTTATTGTAACATTATAATTTCATCTAATAGCTGTGTAAGCCTTTGGCAAACCTCACTCTTCTGCTCATTTTCTAGATTGACATGCCCATTTGACTCACTGTCCATCTCTCAGATGCATGTTTCAGAGTCTTTACCAGGTTTCATTTGAAGAAAGAGCTGCTCTAAAAGACAGATTCAAGATCTGGGTCCTCTTATGTCTCTCAGGCTACAATAAGAGATCTATCAACATCCCTTTAAGAGCAGCTAGAGTGTGCTACTTCAATTTCCAGCTTTGAGCCTAGAAAGCTGGAGACTCTTGATGAACAGATCTTGGTAAAATCACCAGCAGACCTCAGTTTAAAAAAAATATATATATATTGACAAGCTCTGTTGTAGAGCTATTGAAATGCAATGCAAATGTAAAAGTGTATGAATCTGCTTATTTTGGCATCTCAACCTGCAAATCAAATTGTCATATGAAAGTGATCGTTTTGGATCTCCTGTCTTCCAGATGGCGTCTTTCCCATGTGCTCACAGCATGCTCTAGCTTTGTGATACCTGAGCAGTACTCTGAATGCAGTTCCCTAAACTGGCAAAATTAATTAGAAGCTTATTTCCTGTTAGAGGAATGTCCTGGCTGTGTCTGAGGTTATATCCAAGGGGGCTGTTGGTTTGCCATTTAGTGAGAAAGGTGTCAGCGTTTGGGGTTTTATTCAGATGTCCCCAGACAGCTGTGCTGCTTAGAGATTTTTACGTTGTGTTGATATGGTCTGAGGAACTTCTCAACACAAGCTCCAGATTGCAGTACCGCACCATCACGGGCAGCCCACCGAGCTCATGACTAATCCAAAGGGTACTTTGACCATTCCACCTTTTCCCTAAACAAAGCTTTTAGGCTGCAATACAATACAGGAAGGGAAAAGCATAAATTAGTAGAATCCTTCCTAGGCTTCCTGAGGGACTCGAGGCCAACTAAGCCTGCTTCATAGCTGCTCTTTCACTTAATGGAAGGGAACAATCTATCTGTCATCCTTTGCATTGTTATATATATATATATATATATATATATATATAATTATTTTTTTTTTAGTTTAGGGAAATATGGACACTCTGAAAGGCACTTGTCTCATAAAATGCAAGATGTCCACATGTGAGCTAGTTTCCTAGGCTTCCTTTGCTAGTCAGTAGAGAGGAAGACATTTCCTCTCATCGTAAGGCAAATGCCCGTGGTGGGCTGGTTGAAGTGTGCTTATTTCTTTCCATTCAGTACATAGGGGACTTCAGATATCTACACCATAGGTATATAATATTAGGTGAGATGAATCTATCCTGCATTTCTAAGTAATACTTTGAGATAGTACAGTGTTATTTTTTGAGACAACTTTCATGTTAATAGTTACATTACTATAAGATTCAATTACTTCCAGCCACATTCTTAAACCCTTCCTGTCCCCTTTTTTATATTTCATATTGAAGCCACATTTAAAGATGTGGCAGTCTCTTGGGGGAACACGTGTCTTGATGATGGGCTGATAAATGTATATTCCATATTGGCAACACTAGGAGTCCATGAGCTTTGTGCTGAGAAGGAAAGCTACCACAGCATTCACCTCATGGCAATTTAAAGTGATTACCTGTAGGCTGAAAATTATTGTGTCATTATTCCCTTTAAATAAAATGAACTCCTCTTAAAATCACAGGTAGTCTGTTTTTAAGGATCTGCAAGTAACAAAAAACTGACAATGTGAAATTCCTTCTCCCTTTCCCCAGATTCACCTTTGTTAAACCTTTGATCTCTGTTACTTTCCTGATTATGTGGCTTATTTAAAAATGCCCTACTGTGTTATCTGTTTTTTCAGATATCAGTAGGTGTGCTTGAACATCCTTGGGGTTTAAATAGGTCTGAATAATGGAGAAATCAGTGTGATGTAAAAGCAAAAGGAGCTTACATTTACAGTGGTAGCAATAATGATGGTACAACATCACACAATGGCTCCTGGAAGCAGACAAATGTCAAAACAGCAGGAAAAACTCCTCTCGCACACTGTTAAGGCTGCCCAGACTTCTCCCAGAATAACATACACAATTTTGATGAATTCAAAGCTAATATCCATGTCACTCCCTCACAAAGATGGCTAGTTGTGCTTTCTTGTTTAAAAATAGAGAAATAATCTTTTGTTTTAACAGATTCCCTCTACGGTAGTTTGCTGTTCTTGCCTGAAAACATGCTGTGTATAAAATGGTTGCGTGAAAGGGTTAGCAATCCGAGACACAGTAGTGGACATTGTTGAGGGTGGAACAGCACGTTTCGTTGCCTAAGAGAAGGGTGTGGGCGATGATACTTGGAGAGCTAGCACACCTCAGTGGAAGCTGTGTGTACTACAATGAACAACATTTTTTTAATTAAATCAATTTGTTCCTAGTGTTGTCTTAACATAGTCTCGCATTTTACCTAGCTTCTAAGGTTTTGATGTATTTGTTCTGCTTTGGTTTTCTCCCTGGGTTTTTTAAGCTCCCATGATTTCCGTCATTCTCCGTTTTCATGATAAGTGGAACTTAGAAACAGATTTCTTTTTAATTTAATAGGAAGAGTCTCTTTAGGAGGATAATATCTAAAGCAATAGCACTGGTCTTTCTGCACAACCTGCACTTTACTCAGTAATCTTTCAAAAGCAATCACTTTCCCCAGAATAGTGATAGTTACAGATCTAATTTGTCAGAGCTGCCCATCTCCTAACACTCCAGATGAATTCAGTGGGAACTGTGGATGGCTACCACTTCTGTGACTCAGGTGTTGAGTTTATTGGAAAATAAAGTGAGCCCTGACAGTGCTTATACTGCTACTATGGACACTACGCTTCACAAGGTTGCAACCTCCATATGCTCCACTGCTGGTTCCAGGAAAGATTTTTTTTTTAATGAAATGGAGTGGAAAGACGCACACCAAGTAACAGTGTGAACTAGGAGAAAATACTATACCTGACCAAAACCACTGTTTCTAGAAAAGTACATTGAACAGATTATTGGCTTTATGTGCTATCACCTAACACTGGGTTATAAAAAAAAAGGCGGGCGGGGAGGGGTGGGGGGGGAGGGGGGGAAGCACATCTACACTGTGTTACAGACAGATGCTCTAAAAATTATGATGATGATGATAATAACAATAATAATAGTGATCTTCAGTATAAATTGAGAGTTATCTCTCCCTTCCAGTTTTCACAACAAGTAAGGCAAAGAACCAACATGTGAAAAGAGAATTATTTTCTTTTTCCTTTGGAGATTCATGCAAACAGTAATTATATGGATAAGGGCTTTGCTAGCAGATGTTTATATTTTTCTTCTTTTTTTTTTTTTTTTTTTATCTGACCACTTTCCTCTGCTGTGTATCTGGTTTTCAGTTCAATTTCATCCTTGGTTAAGAATGCTATGCTATTACCTTCTCACAGTAGTATGTTCTATGAAGTCCTGAATGACTATGGGTTTAGTTCACTTCCCAGTGAAATCCCACAGAAGTCTCCAGCCTCCCCTTCCCAAAAAAACTAACATATGACTTAGCCCAGTGTATACAGAGACTTAATGGGTCTAATGGATGAATTTTTTAATTGTCTTTCCTTTAAAATGCTAATCTACCAGTTAAGGTATAAAAGTCGATTGGCATGTCATTTGAGGGAATCATGTGCTGCTGCTCCTGGACCTGTTCTGGAAAGAAACACAAGGCTATGTGGCAGTGACGTGGGAATACACATCTCATGGAGGTTCAGAAAAACTGTTTCCTAAGTTACCTAAGCATTTTTGAAACTTCAAACTGTAGTTAGTCAATAGGGCATGATCACTAGTGTGGGGGGTTTTTTTATTGTTGCCTTTTTTCTTTTTTTTAAAGAAACTGATTCATTATGTAAGTCCTTTTCTTGACACCCCCACCCTACCTAGGGACAATGAGACCAGGGACAGTAGGAAATCCAGACAGACAATGAGACTTCTAACAATACAGAATGTTGTGTGAAATACAGATCATCTGCAACACAACATGTAGGATCATCAGGTCAAATGTCTTTGCTTCCTCTAGTTTCAAAATCCATTGAAAAACAGAACCAGCATCTTTCTCCCCTGCTTTCAATACTACAAATCCATTAAATTTTTCCTTCCAATTTAATCACCTTTAAGCAATTCCAGCTTTGAAAACATTAATACATTGCAACAGAAAAGGTACACTGGGTCATAAAAATGACCATAGTAAGGCCAAAGAGGTCTGCAGTTTCTTGCACTGCTATAAATGAGGCCCAAAAATGCAGATACCTTTGTCTGATAAGTCTTCCTTGGTTTTTGCAACATTCATAAATAGTCTTAGAGAAAAACTGAAGAATGTGAAAGGTGTGAGTTTACTAAACATGCTATATAAAATAGATGTTGACTTCATTACCGATTTCCAAAATTCAGAATAAAACATGGCCAATTTCTTCCTGTCACCCAATTGTTCTCTTCAGCACAATGACTACTTGACTGTTTCATGTAGTAATAATTATTGACAAAGGGACAAAGCATGGAGCAGTCAGATTTTGCCCCACTGTTAGTTCCCATAATTTGGAGCTGTGCTGTCTTTGAAATAGTAAAAGATATCCATAATAGATGTGATTTCTAAGATCTTCTGTAGGAGTTCTTTTCAAAAGCTGTATTGTTTCCATGGGTGCTGCCGTATAATCTAATTATTCCTGATGGGTTGCCTATTGTACCACAGGATTCTTCAAAGGAAAGGAAAACAGCAAGGTAGATCATTTGAGCAAAAATCTTTTATTTGTTTAGGACAATGTTTCACAAAAGCTCTATCTGGGAAGCAAAAGAAATCTCTTCTGAGCCTCCTTTCTTTCAGAACTCAAGTTTCTATAATCATATAAAGCGGCTCTGTGTACTGTATGTTTTATCCTTTCCTTTCATTGGATGATAGAAGACATTTCAGCCCCATGTTGGGGTGGGTTTTTTTCCCACTGAAAAATTAAATCATTTATATTGTAAGATCTACTGTAGACAACCAGGGTAAAGCAACCCCAAGCAGTCAGAGAATACATGCCAGGCCCAACACCTGCAGCTTGTCAAAGGAATTATTGCACTCAACTCAGTTGGAATCTTTTTGCGGTAAGATATACAGTGGTGCAAAGGAGTTGATATTTACATCCACCTCATTAAAGTGAATCAGTTTCCTATTATTACAGAGTCCCAAGTTCCTAGACCATATGATGAATCTCACTTGGTCTGTGGTGTGTACAACTGCACTGTTTTTGACCTTGACCATTGTGCTAACCAGTGCCATTGCATGTCCTGTTTCTCAGGACACCTTTGCACCTGCATAACTAGGCTCCAGCCAGCTTTTCCTAGTGAAGGGTCTGAAACTGTATTTTATCATGTCAAATAACAATATCCTGAGCACACGAGCATGCTCTTGTCTTGTTGTGAATGCATTAATAGATTAATGTTTCTCTTACATGCACTGTCTTCCAAGCTACCATATTGTAAGAAAACGGTTGTGTGGGAAAATAATGAGTGGATAGAAAACTCCTCAGACATATCAAGTAGGGAAAGAATGGAAGCTTAGAACTGTTTCTCCCCATCACCCACTCCTCTCACAGAGCTATTGCCATGACTGTTTTGCACAGCTAGCTTCTGTGTTTTGAAGCTTTGCCGTCCTTGTACGTCTATGTGAAAAGATTTTCCACTATTTAAATGGAGCCTTCATTTTGTATAGCCTACAAAAAAGCCAAAGCCTTATGGATTTTCCTTTACGTTGCCTTTCAACAGCAATTACTGTTTACAAAAATGACCTGTATTGCTCCTATATTACCATTATTCCTACATGAGTCAATGGTTCTGCCAAAGCACTACTCAACTTTGTTTTCTTATGTGATATCTATCCTTAACGACTGGTGACAGCTTGCATTGATAAACAATATTCAGCCAGTAAACTTCTGCTTTTAGGTAGAGGCAGCCCAGCTCTGTTTCCTCCAGTGATTACCAACAGAGAATTCAATGCTCCAGCAAAGATGTTTGGGATCCAGAAGCAGCTGCAGCAGAGACAAACCACAGCCTGTGGGGTTCCCTAGGGAAGGACACTGAGCAACATGGAGCTGAACTCCTGGAGGAGGGAGGGAAACAAGTGAGGAGTGGAACAAAAGCTGCATACATCTTGGAAGAACTAATGGAAAACTTTGAAGTCTTTCGTCAGTGGAGCTGAAGGGAAAGCCAACTTTTTTATTCTACCCAGCCCCAAGAGAAGGTGATATTCTGTACTCCTTCCCCTCTTTCTTGATTTTCTACTATTTGTTCATCTGAGATACAAGGTAATGGCATTATACTACTACATTACACATCTACTTTGAGTTTGTTTCCTACTAAACAAACCAGGTTCTTCATTCAAATTATTCAAATCAAATTGTTTATTTTAAATTGAGTGGTTGGGTTTCACTTTGGCTAGGGTTTTAACTGATTGCGGGGGTGGAAAAGTACTGATGCAATGAAAAATGAGATTCACATTCAGACCTAACAGCAGTGCAAGCTGTGCGGCTGAGTGCCAGAGTCCATCTCCTTTGAAGGTTCATCACTGTTGTTCAGACAGTCTCATCTCACGGGAAGCCACGTGGAAAGGAAGAGACTATGCCCCTCCAGCTAGTAGTTGTTATCACGGAGGGATTTGATTTAGGCAGTGGATAACCAGGACAACGGAATAATATACCCAAGGTGAATTTGTTTCCAAGCAAAAGGGCTACCTTTTACAGTTTAGTCTTCTTCCAGCACATAGATGTCTTACGTATACATGGAAGCAATGGAGACTGAATGTAACAAATATCTGGAACAACATAGCCATAGATCTAAATCCAGTACAATGAAAAACTTCTAAGCATTTTATCTAAGCTTTATTTGTCTGTATTGGAGCACCACTTTTAATAAGTAAAGCTGAGGAGGTTACAAAGTAGTAGTATGAAAAGTATTGCAATATTAAATATTGGTTTCCAAGCACAAGGGAATTTTATACATCTTTCAAGGAGAGACAAAATTATGACTTGATATCAAAGTCCAGAGTAGCTGAAATCTGGAAAGCCTCACTTTAGCAGAAGTACTTAAAAAGGAATTGCAGCCATCCTCTCAAGGCATGGTTTGCTCCTGATAAATCAAAGTAGCAGGAAATGCAGGGGTTGGGGGGAATGTTCTCCTGCTGATGCCATTGGATGAGGCATCAGGTACTCAGAAAGCATGGAATACTTTCATGGCATGTATGCATGTTTTGAGATGAAACTGGATTTCAGGTTTTCCAAAGGGACAGTTTTCTTATGGCAGTATTTTCTTTCGGTTTTAAAGCTATTTTTTCTTTTCTTTTTTTCAGACGAGCACATTCATACATGACTATGTTGATGAAGAACAGTATGATTGGGGAAAGATGCTCTGAAATGCTTTGTAAAGGTCACTTAAAAATTTTGGAATGTTTCACCATGGCTTATGCAGTAAACAGGATAATCATGCTGAGAGCAATACAACATTATAGAATATTTAATTTTATTAGGAACCTAAATACATTAGGATTTGGTGATTTTTTTTGTTTGTTTGTTTCCATGTAAAAAGAAATTATTTCATTTGATGAATTTTCTCATACTCAAAATAACCTTGACTTCCCATTACTATTAAAGCTGAAATGATTAAGATGATGGTCACTATCTCCCTACTGTCAACTGACACAGAAAACAGGGTGCCTTGGATAAAGGTGTTTTTTATCACACACTCTTCATGTGGCCTCTAATATAACTTATGTCTTAATGACATAGAATCATGGAATTATTTAGGTTGTAAGGAACCTCTGTAGGACTTGAGGTCCAACCCTCTGTTCAAAGCAAGGTTAATGTCAAAGTTAAGCTAGGTTGCTCTGAGCTTTCTTTGTCCAGTTGGGTTTTACTTATCTCCACATTTTGCAATTCCACAGACTCCCTGAGCACCTGTACGTATCTGACCCACTGTCATTTTGAATTAATCTTCATTATGCCTAACCTCAGTTTCCCATGCTTCAGCTAGTATCTGTTGTCCTTTTTCTGGGCACCTCTGAGAATACTTTAATTCAATCTTTATGTATTAGGTATCTAGAGAGAGTAATCAGAGCTCCCGCTTGGCTTTCTCTGAGTTGAACAAGTACAGTTCTCTCAGCGTTTCCTCATACATCATGTACAACTAAATATTTTTATGGGAATAGAGGGGGGAAATGGTGACAATTTGAAAAGCACAGGAGGAAGAAAGAGAAAGGGAGCCCGAGAAAGATTTAGAGGAAAAAAAGGTGACAGGAAAACTGACTTGATGGTGGAAGAAATGCTGAGAGGGATCTGGTGCTGAAGCAGGAAAAAAGATGAGAGCAAAAGGAGGACATGAAGCTGAAAAAGTAATATGCAGGAAAGGTTTTAGAAGTTGAAGAGTTGTAGAGGTGAGAAATGGGTAGGAAATGGAGTGGCAGCTCCTCTTCTATTGTAGAAGAAGACAAGGGGTGTGCCTTCTGAAAAAGATGCTTCTGTATGTGAATTTAGAGCTGCATTTTGACTGAGAAGCTCATTTCTGCCTCAGGAAGAGGGAGGTGAAGAAACGCTTTTGAGAGAGAGATCTTTTATGAGGCAAGCTGACAAGACTGGTGTAAAAAATGAATGAGCTCTGGGGCCTGCAGACCAGATAAATCCTTAATATTTCCTGTTTCTCTTTGAAAGTCTACAGAAGGCTCTCTTTTCCTACAGCTTTACATTTCTTGTATCTTTGCCATACTTTAGAAACCATCATGGCTGCAGGACAACCAGCATCAAGTATCAGACCTGGCACCTTTGTTCCAGGGTAAGCACAAGACTTTTAAAGAACCATAATTTTCCCATCACCCTAGGCTGGAGCTTATCAAATTTATAGATAATACCAAATCAGGAGGGGCTGCAAATGTACTGGAAGACAGGGTTAGAATTCAAAATGCTCTTGACATAATGGATAGGGTCAGAAAATAGCAGGCTCCTAACTTTAATAACCTTAATACCATTCTTCCATTCTCTACCATTCACAAATCTTATGATAGTTTGACTCTTTTGACTAATACAATTGCTCTTGATATATACTAACGTAGTACCATCAGCCCTACAATTTCTGAATTTTACAATTTGTTTTTCGTTCTTTATCCAGCTGAAAATTCATGTTTCTTATCAAAAAAAAAGAATAGAATTCAAAGCTGAAGAATACAGAAGCTGAGCTACAAAATGTATTTTTGTAACCAGGTTATATAATATAGATTCTTTTGTATCTTTTTCAGAGGTGCCGTTCTTCACATACCTTTGAGAGGAAAGGAAATACAGCTGTTCTCCATAGTTAACCTTGAGCGGTAGATTCAAACCTATTAGTTCTTAAGTTAGTTTGCTTCATGCTGCTACTTCTATTCCACAACAATACATGTAGGAATATCAATACACTCTGCCACTAGACAAATGCCATGGAAAAAGTTAGGCTATTTTTTCAGCAGCAAATTTGACTCACCACTGAAAGAACTTCCATGTGTCCCTTTGGCTGCTAAAGAGTTACTATTTGGAACAATTTACGTACTGTATTATCCTGTTATTTTATTTTAAACTTTCATTATTAACTGTTTTAATGAGGCAAAACTGCTTATGGTCATGTGAGAAAATCAGTGTAGTTTTACAGAACAGTATTTTTTCTTCTTACTTTGCCTACCCACTTTTTTTTCCTTTTTTTTGTTTTTTTGTTTTTTGCTTCACCACTTCTCTACCTCCTTCATTCTTAGAATAAGTCATTCACCATAGAAGAGTAATTTGATGTGTAAATCATTGTCCCCACTGCTGTGGATGAACTACAGTACCAATAATTAATATATTCATGGTTGCCATAAAGTGGCCAAATTAATGATTAGCTAAGTTCTTAATTGATTTCATTAGTTGGTATGTTCAGCACTGTCTTAACCAGGAAGGCAAAGAAATATTTGAGGAGAACCACTGAAAAGAAAATTGTATTACTCCCTGTGTAACTATTTGACCAAAAGATTGCTATGGCCATCTCTGAAATTACTGCTGGATGAGTACTGAGAATGGTTTTTGTATGTTGGATACTGTCCAAACCTTTACCAGTGTTGACATAGTTTGCAAATTCTTGCTAATGCTACAGTTACTTTGATAGTGTGCATCAAAGCATAACATAATCCTTGAGGCTAAACCAAGTATATAAAAATCATTAACAGATAATATATTGTTCTGTGCCAAACCACTGATCACATGATTGATGATGCAAATATATTTTCTTTGCTCATTCTTGTTCTTCCTTTAGTAGAGCCAATATTTGAAGCAGACTTCCTTTGTACAGATGGCTGGGATAAATAAAGCCAATCCACTGATGTGCAGCACTCAGTCAGCTGAATAGATGAGAAATAGATGCTTCCTCTCTGCAGTGTTTTTGGTTGGTTTTGTTGGGTTTTTTTATTTCCCATTTGGATTTCCTTGCATTCTGGGTTTTGTACTAATGTACAGTGCTTAATACAGTGTGGTAGGCTGGCCCCAGCCAGCAGTCAAACTCCCACCCAGCCGCTTGCTCCCTCCCCTTAGTGGGACAGGGGAGAAGATGGAAGAACAGGAGTTGGAAAGCTGGTGGATCGAGATGAAGGCAGGAGGATCCACTCACTGGTTATTATCATGAGCCAGACAGACTCATCTTGAGAAAATTCCCAATTAAATGCCAATTAATTGACAATTAAAACAAATATTTGACTACAGGTTCTGGTAGTGGGAAACACTATGAAAAGACCCATTTACACACTCCCCCTTTCCCAGGCTGATCTCCCCCCAGCACCCCTCCCCTCTGCCTGTCACAGACCAGGTTACACTCAGCCCCTGGCAGGCAAAGGCTGTGGCCAGGCCATGGCCGCTTCTCCCTCTGCTCCTTCCTCCTCACTCTGGTGTCTGCAGCTCGTCCTCCCCTCCTGCCCTCTCCCCTCGGGCCGGCCGGGCTGTTCCTGACCCGTTCCCCCTCAGCGCCGGCAGCGCTGCCCTCCCTCGCGCAGGTTTCCCCACGGCCATGGCGGCCATGGCGGCCATGGCGGCTGCGGGGCCCGGCCGTGCCCTGCGCTGGGGCTGTTGGAGCCGGCTGGAACCGGCTGGAACCGGTTGTGCCCGGTACGGGGCAGCCCCGGCCGCACCCCACAGGGGCCGCCCCCAGCCCCTGACAGACCCTCCGCACCAGCGCTTTGTACAGTCACCAAGAATAAATGTGAAGAAATCGAGGCTTTTGTATCCACAGAATACCAGCCTAGTCCACAGGTCCACAGTGGTGAGAATATCAACAGGCAAGAGCTGACGAAAGTGGCTTTTAAAGACGAGCACCCTTGCCTTCCATCCATGATAGTTGCCCATAAGATGGCTGAGCAGGGATCAGGGGCCTTTCTCCTGAGGAAAAGCAACTCTAACACAGTGCACATCTTCCACGTGCTTGGACATCAAAGTACCCACTCACTCCAGCTCTGGAGGTCAGAGTCCTCCTGTTTTTTGGGCAGTCACGAGGGAGACAAAGGAGAAGTACAGGCCAAGAAGGCTAACAGTTCTCAGTGCCAAGGTTCAGGATCCCATAATCAGGCACAGGGTGCAGGCAGCCACCACAGGAATCTCCTGGAAGCACTGGCTGCCAGGGGCCAAAGGGAGGGGAAGGAGACTGAGGGCTGGGGTACACAACAGCATTTTGCTGCCTTTTCTCTACAGCTGCTTTCACATACTTACCAGGATTTTACAATTAATTTTAACAAAATGCAGGAAGAAAAAAACAAAACCACAGGTTTAAAGAAGGGAGGAGCAGGCTAACGAGTATTTTGATTAATTAAACATATTACAGTTAGCAGAACCTGATGAAATTTACTCAACTGCTTTGGAAACCAGCCAAAACCATTTCTGAATCACCTTTAGAGATTTCCTAGAGGACTGGGGAAGCATAACCATGGCACGTGAATTGAAATATGGAAAACAGAGGGACCTGGGGAATGACTGAGTATGCAACCTTGTTATGATAGCTGGGGGGAAAAAATGTGGTTAGCTCTGAAACTGAGAGGATCTTTCAGAGGATGGCCCCTGTTCAACCTTGCATCAAGTCTTAGATGACAAAAGGGAAAGAACTAATAAAATGGGCAGGGGAGGAGCTGCAATCTTAGAAAAAGTGATGAGAGTTCAAAAGTTATCTCAAATCAAAGTAAAATTCACTCAGAAGGACTGGGATGGAGACACCACATAGATACGTACAAATGGAAAATAAGCATGTAACAGAAAAGCACAAAGATTTGGAGATCACAGCTTCAATGTGAGCTGGCCACGCAATTCATTCCCCAAACACTTCATTCTAAGATACCCCTGTCAGAAGATCCTATGTCAAGTAAGAAGGTGGTAATGATCAGCATCTGTTTGTTATGACTCAGTATGAAGCACTGTTCCCAGTGTGGCATGTTAGATTCAATGCAGGCAAACTAGAGGATATCACAGCACAGCAAGAATGATGAATTATTTCATCATCACAATCCATGGGGAAGGGGTAGAAAATTCCACTATGTATTTCTAGAAGAGCATGGACAGAGGCCGTGCAAGTAACAGTGTGTAGATATGACCAGTGTGTGACCATAGTTTTCCACTACACAAAATTTTGGTGAAACAATGATACTTCTTTCTGTTGGGGAAGAAATAGCAATCTTGACTCCAATTAACAAGATTTTGTTTATACAGAATGAAAAAAAAAAATCAAACTATCAAACCAGTTACAGAGATGAAAGCTTCAGAATCTTCCTTGTTACAGTCTTTTTTGCAAAAAAAACCAGCGTGAGAGACTCTCAGTGGCATTACAGTGGCAGCTCAAGGGAGGAGAATGACTCACTTGGCCATGCTGCAGAAAATCCTGGTAAACTGTATGCCACTACAGAGGATACAAGAGGCCAGACAAGGGATTCACTCCAGCTGACGAAGCAAGCTTGCAGCAGCTACCTCTGTGTCAGATGACATGCAGGACTCCAGCCACCTCAGCTTGCAATTACTGTGCCCAGGGGTTTGTGTCTTTTAGCTTCCAGAACTGCACAAACTAGAATGGAGATCACAGCTCCAGAAATAATCGTTCATAGTCTCTCCTTAAATTGTTTTATTTAACAGTATCTATTTAAAGGTTTGCTGATTAGACAGTAATTCCAGAGAGCAGAAATATTGCTATTGTCTTCCTGGACAAAAAGGGCTGTTAATTTAATGACAATTAAAGAGTTAAACTGTGGGACATTAGCTATGAGGACTGCATGAAGGTGACAAATCCAGCACAGAAAAAAAAGAAAAAAAATTGGTCATCAGAGATAATTTTCACCTTTATACTTTTATTTTCTTTAATTATTAATTTAGTATTTTGTTATATTTTTACTTACCACAGTGTTTGAATTTATCTTTTTTTTCCCCCAATAAATTACCAAATCTCACTAAATCACCAAAAATAATTCCATTCAAACGACCCAGCATTGCTCTGCTCTGGAATCAAGAGCTGGCCCACAGCCAGCCAGAGCCTCACTCCACAGCTACCCAACTGGATCATCTTCCCCAGCTAGCCAGCCAAAGCAGTTTGCCCTGGCCAGGCAGCCAGAACCACTCAGCTGCAGCTGACCAGCCAGAGACTCTCAAGCCCAGCCGGCCAGCCAGGCTCTTTTCCTGGCCAGCCAACTAGATCATCTTACCTGGTCAGCCAGCCAGAGCCCTTTTCGCCCAGCCGGCCAGCCAGAGCCCCTTTCCTCTGCTGGCCAGCCAGAGACTCAGCCTGAGCCAGCCAGCTAGAGCAGCTCACCCTGGCCAGCCAACCAGTCTCTTTCCCTAGCTGGCCAGCTAGAGCAGCTCACGCCAGCCACCCAGGCAGGGCTTGTTTCTCCAGCTAGTTGGCCAGAGACTCTGAGCCCCAGCTGGCCAGCCAGAGCCTCTTTCCCTGGCCAGCTAACCAGACCATGTGTAAGAACACGGTCAGCCAGCCAGCCAGAGCCTGCTTCGTCAGCCAGCCAGCCAGAGACTCTCAAGCCCAGCCAGTCGGCCAGCGCCTCCTTCCCCAGCCAGACAACCAGATCACCTCACCTGGTCAGGTAGCCAGGCAGAGCCCTTTTTTCCCACCCGGCCAGCCAGAGGCTGTTTCTCCAGCTAGCCAGTCAGAGCCTCTTTCCCCAGCTGTCCAGCCAGAGCCGCTCTGCCCCAGCCATCCAGCCAGATCATCTTACCTGGTCAGTGAGCTAGAGCCTGCTTCCCCACCCAGCCAGCCAGCGTGCCTCAAGCCCAGCTCACCAGTTGGATCAACTTGCCCATCCAGGCAATCAAAGCCACGAAACCCCGGCCAACCAGCCAGAGACTCTCAACGCCAGCCAGCCAGCTGTAGTCTCCTTCCCCAGCCAGTCAGCCAGAGCCACTCAACTCCAGCCAAATTGCCAGAGCATCTACCCTGCCCAGCCAGTCACTCTCGCCCCAGCTGGCCAGCTGGAATTTTTGCCCAGTCACCGAGCCAGAGCAGCTCACCCTGGCCAGCCAGGTGGAACATCTACCCTGGCCAGTCAGCCAGAGCCTCTATCACCAGCCAGCCAGCCAGCCAGCCAGAGCAGTGCTTTGCATAGCACAGGATTATTGTGGGAAACCATGTCACAAGCCCTACCAAGTCTACACAGACAACATCGTTTACTCTTACCTTCTGCAATGATTCATCTTATTTAGCACTGAAGTCAATCAGATTGGTCAAGCATCATTTAATCTTAATGAATTCATATTGACTGCTCTTGCTTATCTTGTTCTCACTCATTTGCCAAGAAATAGCTTCCAAGATTTGTTTTGTCATTTTCCCAGCAACTGAAATGAGACTGACAGGTCTGTAGGCCCTAACATTCTTCCATTTTCTTCTGTAGGTGTAGTATGTATCATTCTCATGGAATGCAGACTTCCACCATCTCTGGTGTGAGGAGGAAGTTTGCTCTCCTGAGCCCCAGGGTCTGTGCTCCGCTGTTGCCTTCCCCATGCCCCTTGGGATCTTGAGTTCCCATAATGTCATGGTCTGTACAGCCATGGTTTCCATTAAGATCCCTGACCAGTTCTTCAAGAAATTTTATCACCCCATCACAGGCCTCTAGTACTTGTGCTGCACAGCTCCTTGGGTACCTTAGAGCTGCAAACAACAAGCACTTAGCACTGTTATAGCCTTTCTCTGAAGCCGCTGAGGCAGAATTTCCCAAAGCCTCTGGAATATTTCCCCTTTGGTTTTCTCACACCATTATTTTCATACTATTGTTCTAGCAGCCTGTAAACACCAGCAGTGCTGTTATGGGAAGTTTTTACAGGAAGCAACAACTGTTTGTGGGGTGGGGGATGGGACATGACAACAGGGACAAAACCCCCCCTTTGTTACCTTGTTTTCTACATCTCAGTTTATGTTGGCAAAAAACGACCACATTGTTCAACAGAGTAGGTAACTTCATTATTATTTAATCATTATTTATTTTTTCATTATTTTATCCCTTATTTTATCACTATTTAATTCCTTATTCATTATAAATCATTAAGTGACCTAAAATTTAATTCATTATAATTTAGCATAAATCATTACTTTTTTATAATCTTTATTTATTCTTTTCCATTAATGTACAAAATTGGAGCTTAAAAAACAATGTATGGTATTTGCACCTGATCACCATACTCCAGTCAGCACTAACAGTATCATGAACAACCAAAAGGGAGATTAAATAGGTCCTTATAAAAAGGATACTGTACATTAAGTATATAGTACAACTGTGCTGCCCCACCAGGTCCCTTTTGGAGAGCGTCTGCAGCTCCCTGATGGCCAAGCCCTGCATCTTCTGTATTCACGTTTCTTGGATAATCAGTTCTTCAGTTTATTCAGTCACTTTTAATTCCCATGTAGATGAAACTCTGCATTAGTCTGTGGTCTCCCTAACTTCTGTTACTGCTCCTCTGCTCTTCAAACTACCATATCATACATACTTTACAGTATAGATTGGTCAACAGGATCCTTGTTGCCAAATACAGATAAATCATTTAGTAACTGATGCCTTTTTTTTTCAAGGTGATTAATTATTTAGGGTATCTCCATTTTCTAACATCCTACTTGGAGCTCCTTTAGCTATTTCTATTTCTACCTCTGCTTGGCAAATCAGGCTGCTTTGTTTTTCTTTAACTGACCACAGAAATTGAAATGTCATTTTTGCAGCATCCTTACCCTGCAATAACCAAAGTTTGCAGTTGGCCAGTTGATGACCATCAGAATTTGAAAAGTATAATGAGCAAAGGTACACTTTTGAGCTTTTGATCTACTTCTCAGCCAGCTGAAGCAGCCCAGTGAGCCTCCCTGCCCTGCTCAGTGGCCTCTCCTGTCTTACAGATTTGTGCTTCTCGGTTGCCAACCTCCAGTCTCCACCCTTAATCCTGATCCTGCCTCCGCGTTGCTCAGCTCCAGTCACCTGTTTCTCACTCTGGTTCTGCTGCCATCCTCAGGCACCTTATGCCTCTTGCAGTCCCAGGCACAGCTCCTGCTCCCAGCCAGCCAGCCTCAGAGGGGTAGAAGTAGTGTCTTGACCTTCAATTGCCTGGTTTCCTCAGGATCCTTTTGTCACAGATCTTTGGCTCTGTATAACTGGCTTTCTCTGATGCATGATCTTGGCTCACCTTCATTTCAGCATCGGACTCCTCCCTCCCCAGCCAGTTCTAACTGTTGGACTCAGCAGTTAGTGTGTCTCCCAGCCACAACCCACCTTTCAAGACCAGCCCCAAATCCCTTTTCAGTTTTTAACATCTATGTTCATAGCTCTTCCTTATTTAGAATTGCTGTGTACTAACTTAGTAATTCCGAGATGTCATCATTTTATCAACCCTATCTATGACCTAACTCACAAAGGAAAGCTCTGGTCTGTTGGGTTATTATATTTTTCTGAATCAATTTATTGATTTTTTTTTTTAACAGAGGGCTGTGGCAAGATCAAACAGGAAAGTAACACAACCTTTCCATTTAGGATATTGCTACACATGCTTAAAAGACAAGACATGTCTCATTATCCAAGGGCTTTCTCTCTTTTCAGTTGTTCCAAATAATGGTCTTTCTTTCACAAAGGGCATTTGAGCTGCTTAATACCTTTTTACCTAGAGAAGCAAAACTGCAAGACCTTAACAAAAGATAAAGGTGTGATATATAACCAGGAGAAAGCAATTTAGAGTGCAGTCTGAAAGTGGGAGACTATTGCAAGATGCTAAATGCATTTATACATCTGACACCTATTGAAGATGTCCTTAGAAATGGCAAAAAATCACTGGTGAAGTAGAATCACTACTATGGGTGCCTCATGTTACCCGTGGTGCTGCCAAGACCCTTTTCATATCTCTAAAATCTCATCTGTCCTAGATATTTTATGCCATATCATTGCTATAAGGCTTCCTGTATACCATTACACAGATATATCTTCAGGTGGGTCAGATAAGGCCATGAGGTGAATGAAGTAGCTAGAAATCTATGTGACCTTACCCCCATTCCTCAAGTTGCATGCTTGTATCCTTGTCCATCAGATGGCAGAATGCGCTTGCAGCCCCTATGTTAAATCACAGACAGGATGTGCCAAAAATACAACGTATATTGATAAAGATGTGGCCGCAGCACAGGGTTGCCTCCATGGACCTGTCACAGCTTTTCTCTGGTTTTGGGACTCATGGATCAAACTGTAAGAAGAAAACCTTCCAGGTGTGCTGGGAATGTTCCAGTTGTTCTGGACTCAGCAAAACTGTACTGTTGTACTGTCTTGTTGCAGGGAGAACAGGAAGGGAAATAATAGAGACCTGACATCCCTGGATATTTTGTAAATTGACATCCAGCGCGATTGACCTTCAGTGTGGAGTATAAGGAGGGCAACATCATGAGGCTTCTTATTAGACTTGTGTCAAGCAGGGAAATGTCCATGTCCTCCAGGGGAGCAATCCACTGGGAAATAATATATTTCTTATGGTTTCTCAGGTATGGTGCAGCAGACCTCTGTCATCCTGCCTTGAAGTCACTGCTCAGCTTTAATGTGTGTGGTCAGAAGCTGTTTTGGCACTGCTTTAGAGGATAATTGACTGATTTTTCACTGCATCCTTTACTCTGTGCAAAATGGGTGTAAAATATCATTGGATGGGACAGGGAGCAGTGAATAGCTATCTGAATACACTTACATGCCCTGTGCTCAAGTGTGTCTTAAGTGTGGAGAACAAGGGCCAATGAGCCAGGTCTTGTCTGCATGTAACCGCACTCAGCAGTCCTACAGGGGTTCAACAGTCCAACTACTATGAGAACAGAATTAGTTGGGGACAGAAGACAAATACACTAGATGAGTGTGTTAGAGTAATTGGTGGTTGAAGGGAAACTGTTACCAGTTTTACTGGGAAAAAATGTTATTTCATCAATGCTACTGTCTTGGAGGGAGAGATGTGATAAGGAGATCAGAAACATATCTTGGAAAAATATGTCTGCTTTCCTCCTGTTTCTGATGAGCATTTCATGTTATTTTTTTTATATTACTATCACACCCACTATACTGAAGGGTCATAAATTTCTTCATGTACCTTGTTCCAGCATTAAAATATATCTACCTTGCAAACACTTTATCCAGGTTTCAGAATGTGACCAGGGAAAACATTTGGAGGTACAACCTACCATGCAGAACACAGATCAGAGCTAGTTTATTCAAAGGCAGATGGAAGTAATTCCTAAAAAAGTATAACACAGTTCAGGAAGTGTTCAGTTTGAAGACTATAGTTGCCCTGAAAAAGCAGAGAGCATACTGGATTAGACAGCAATAAAATTATTTTTCTTTGACATTCTTTTAGCAGACAGAAGGTGGCAATTTCTTACTTTTTGTGTTAGTTTGTTGAGATTTTCCAAAAGCTTTCCTGATACACTTTTGGTAAAATTTTCGTTTAAGAACATAAGGAGTTACCATATTGGATCAGATTTGTGATCCATCTGGTCTGGTAGTCTGCTTACAATAGTAAATAGTACCAGACATGTCAGAAGAAGGTGCAAACACCACACAGTTGACAGAGGTCATTTCATGTCTTCCCTAATAGTCAGGACACAGTAAACGAATTTTTAAACCTTTACAGTACTTTGCATTAACTGTTATAATTCTGGATATCTTTATTATTGCTGTAAATAGTAGTCCTTTCACATACTTCTGAATCCTCAGCCAGAATGGCTTCCAGTGCTCATATGCTTCACAGCCCAACAACGCTGGAAAAAATATTTTCTGTCTTAATTTTACATTTGCGGTCTTCTGTTTTCATTAACTGATGCTTATATCAGCCAATGTCTCACTGCACCATTTAATGTCTTAAAACACATGGACTCTCTTATCTCCCTTTTCTACCCCAGGCATTGCTTCCTGTTCATTTCTTTCACATCCTGTCTTTACCTTTCTAGAGTAGAAGAACTTTCTTTCTGCCCCTTTTGGTATGAGACTTCTCCCCGTCTCCAATAATTATCATCCTCCTTTGAATTTACTCTAGCAGATTGCAGCAGGAGGTCCACTTGACACAAAATGGAGCATGAGAAAAAGACAGAAAAAACACAAAAGATGAGTCACCTGAGAGTATGAAGTTTTGGTTTGCAGAAGAAGGTTGGGGAAGAGGATGAGCTCAACTCTGATCTGCAGGAAGTCAAAGAAAGAAGTCATAGGCGAGGTGGAGAATGGTCTCCAAGAGGGGCTACACAGGGTATCCTAACCTCTACTACCCTGTCATCTGCCTTGGCTAGAAACACTGTGATACCAACCCGAATTATTTCAGGAATGCAGAACTTTTCCAGCAGTACTGACCAATGACTGAAAGGAAAATATCATCCCAATAACGAGAGAGCCTGAAAACCAAGAGCTTGTATGCGAGGCCATTCAGAATGAGCAAGTTCTGAAACTTATTCTTAACTGTGCTTACTGCTGTGTGTTTCTTGAGCTACTTTCTGAACAGAAGGGATAAATTCTTGGATTCAGAACTCTTAAATAAATCCCATCATTGAGACCAAAAAACCAAATCTCCAGATTTTAACAACTTCATTGTATTTCCACCAGCTGAAACAAACATTTACAAGAATCACTTCCAGTCTGCTGTTGTTACCATTGCTCAGCACCAAAGTACTGAAAATAATTGTAAATAACATCAAAAAATGCACAAAAGTGGCGCCACTGTGAAATCTGTTTTGAAGGCAAATTTGTATATCTCCATTTCTTCTTAAACTGAAGAATGAGACTAAATTTTTAAAGAAAGGCTCAACGTGTCTCTGTAGGACTGATTTTTTGGTGGGGAGATGTAGGAAATGTTTGCCACTTTTGTCTTCATAAAGAGTTTTCACAAGTGTAACCAAAGGACTGTGGTAACATCAACCAAGCAAATCAATTACAAAGCACAGAAAATAAAGAATTCCATATTTTTTTGTACTTACTCATTCTTGAATAAAATGGCACAATTAAATAAAGAACCACAAAATTTTCATTCATTCAGAGGAAGGACTGTCCAATGAGTAAAGGATACCAGAGAGCAGAAAGGCTGAGGAGGGTTATCTGTTGAATACCTTCTTTTGATGACACTAAATTGTCATTGTTGTTAATTATTGGGTTTAATGTATGTTAGCTAATTCCAGCACAACACAGGGAAAGATACAGAAGGTCTACATCAATTAGTCTATATTAACAGTACAGCTGATAAGTCTACATTCAGGTTTTAGCATTCAACTGTGCTAAAAAATCTGGCTTAAATCCACCTTAGTGGTTGGGAGGCTACTGAGATGCAGAGGTTAGCAGGATCCAGGAAGGTTAGTAACACTGATATATATAAAATTCATCACAAGGGCTTATAGTATGGCTAGAGACTTGGATTATAAAAGGCGTCAAACCCAAGGGTTTCAAGACTTTTTGAAAAAGACACGTTTGCTTCTGAAACAAAATGAAAAGGTGAATAAAAATTTAGTTTGCTTCTATTCTGTTGCAAAAATGTTTCAATTTAATAACACTGAAAATATTTTTCTCCTATTTACTTCTATACTATAGATTTTAGATGCAAGTTGAAGTTGGTGTTTTTTTAATGTAATAAATAACATGTTTGCAGTTGATCATTTACTGATGTAAAATTATACATGAAGCTCAGTTTATAATTGTTCTAATAACTGGTAGGACTTGTTTTGCCATTGCTCACTGATTAGTCTAATCAGTTATCTGCAATTTAGTTAGCACTTAAATATATAGCTCCTTTAAAACAAAAGTGTGGAGAATATGTGAAATAATGTTAAATGTAATGTTCTGAAGGACTATCACCAATACTAGATGTCTATGTCTGAAGGTATGAGAAAGTGAGGAGACTGGAAGCCTGTGGTGTGAGAGAGAAAATGATGCCTAAAACAGTGTGCACACACAATACATAGTTACATGTGACGTAGGAGACTTCATCTGAAAAATCATCTACAACATTTCAAAGACAGGTTAGGAAATTTCAGAATCAAAGCTACTGAAACCTTAATCATTACAGACTCTTTTCAAACTGTCTCCTAAACCACAATGCAATATTAATTTATGTCTGCTTATTCAATGCACTAGTTCTTCCATCTGTTAGTGTTCACAATAATTTTAAATCTATTTTTACAATACCTCTCTGAGCTGACAGGAAGAGGGGGCTTATGTCCATTTTTTACAGGTGGTGAACTGAGTCACTGAGAGTTGAAAGTTTCCACTAGTTTTGGATGCCACTAAGACTTTATTTTGTGGAGTATTTAACATTATGTAGCACTTGTATCTAGAGTTCAGTTTTCACTGACTTGATTTGTACTGCTACGTGCTCTTTGTTTCTACATGTTAGATTTCAAGGTGTCAGATAAGAAACAGGAAAAAACACAAATAGCATGAAAAACCGAAAATACTAGGCAAAAATTCATTTCCTTGCTGAAAATAGTTTTCTACTCTTGCTCTGAACTTCCCTGTATGAAAATATTTCCAATCAAATGCCTGGAAACAAACTCATGTAACAGGATGTGATGGGTGACTTGAATAACACGGAGAGTCTCCTACCCTCACCACAACACACATTCGTTAATATCAGCATCCGTGACAGGTTGCTGCAGTCAGGGGATGTTGCTGCAGTGTCAGGGATTTTGTTAGGTGGAAGGTACTGAATACAAAAGGTTAATTTTACTAATTAGTAGATGATAGATTAGGACCATGAATAGCTCCAGAGAACATCAATATGAACATTGAAGAATGTCCCTAGGGCCATTTAATCTAATTCAGGAGTCAGAGTAATCGCTGAAGTAAAGGAAAGCCTGGCACCAAAATGAAGCAAAAGTCAATGAAGTAGAGACAGAGGAGCTAAGGTCTGATGGGTTGTTTTGGTCCAGAGATTTAGAGTGATTGAACCAAAGACAGCAACAGATAATGGACTAGCAGATTTTAAAATATTAAACCAAAATACACCACAGGACAAATCTATGAAGAAATGCCACTAGATTTTGATGAAGAGCTCTTGCATGATTAGGTTACGTAGCATGCTATATAGATTGTCTCTGGAGCACCATCCTGTCCGCCTTCAATCTGTGTTTTGTTCTGTACTGATGGGAGTCTAGCTGGATTGTGTTTTCATCAATTCAATTGGTATTGTGCCTTAATTTTGGCTTTCCTGCCATTGATCTTATTGCCTTTGCATCACACACAATATCTTTTTTCAGGTTGAAGCTCAATGATGTAACAGTGAGTGTGCCCCTGTGGGGACTTTTGTGACTGGCAGAACCTCAGATTTGTCACTTCAGACAAAGGATCAAGAATACCTTCAGCTGAGTGTTGTGCTGTTGGGTTTTTTTTTGGGGGGTGGCTCACTTAAAGGAAGTCATATTAATTGAAATATTTTTAATTAATGATTCAAATAACCTAGTGTAAGGAAAGGGGAAATAAACTTTTTATTTTATCAAATGATTTCACTGGCTTTTGTGTAAATGACATTTTTGTTCAGGAAAATATTACTTTCCTGCCTATTTCAATAAATTAATATTTTTTCAGTATTGACTATGTTTTGCAGATTCCAGATGTAAGGCTATGATTTTTAATAAGCATTTTTTCTGCCCCTTTACGCCTTCTTTCTAGTTTAATGACTTTCTTTCCCCCTATTAATTCTACTCTTTTTCTATTTTCTCTGTACTTGGGATTTATTGGCCATTTTATTGGGAAATTATGTATGAATTATGATAAATTAGGGGCCAATATTTTGTGTTCTTACAACATGCTGGATTAGAATTAACTCCCATAGAAACTAATGACAAAAATCTCTAACATTGGTGAGGGCACTGTGTAAAACTGGGGGAAAACAACTGGAAAACAAGGAGAGCTCTAAAGAATTTGTCTATAATTATATGAACTTTAGAACTAAAACAGTTTTCCAGGTGCTCATAAAGTCTTGTCTATCAGCCAGTCACTAATTCTTCATCTTTCCGCGTCTTCCATAATTCCTACCTTCCTCTGTCCCATAATGAATCCATCTGGAGCAGAGATGTTTTATCAAACCGATGGCTACGGAAAGACATAAATGTTCTTATACAGATGTTTAATGTTTTGATAGAGGACCAATAATGGACATCTGTATTGACGTTTTCAGTTGGAAGTATCTACCAGAGCAGATTAAAAATTGTTCATGACTTTAAGGAATAAAACTTCTGAGGAATAAATGTTCCCTTTATTATGTAGTACATCTGATGGGGAAAAAAAATATTTTCCATTTTTTTCAGTATATTTTTAACTAATTAATTAAATCTAATGCCGACTTCCCACATAACCCAAGTATAGGTATACCTACATGTACATATGCATTCATACATAGACATATTATGATTTATATATAGAAATTCAGAGGGAAGACTAATTACAGAGTTAGAACTCTGAGAGCAGAACTGACAATGCCTGGCAATACAGCTCTGTACCTTTGGGGATGGAATTCGACCTTTACCAAAGTTGCACTTTGGTGTGGAGAGACCCCTCCTCCGTTTCTGAGAGGCTGTGCTATTTACATTATTTTTCTGTCACACAGCTGAAATCACAGGCTTATCCTCCAAAAAGCCTGGCATTGGCTGCTCTGCTGGATACCGGAGCCGTTCTGTGTTCAGTTAGACAGGAGCTGTGAGGAGCTGAGTGTTGGAGCAACCCCCCCAAAAATGAAATCAGGCTTCCCAGGTTTGCATTAAGGCTTGGGTATTAACTCAGTTATGTGAAGCTGGCATTTATCAGTACGCTTGTCTTTCTTCTCGCATCTTAGTCAGCTGTAAGTAAATGAATATTCTTTAAAAGACGTGGATGAGTATGATTTCGTGCTTGTTTTGTCTCTGTTGGATGCGCAGCAAGCTAACACGCAGCGGTGAGGGGACGCGCTAGCAGTCCCACCGCTCATGCTCAAGACCCTGCTGCACCCAAAACCTTCAGCCGGGCCCCCGGGGCACTTCCCCACGAAGCAGCAGCTCGTTTTCTGGGTGCTGCAACAAAGCGCCGCGCTGCACCAGGAGCCCCGAAGTGCCGGCGCCCCTCACCGCCGCCCCGCCACTCGCGGCGCCGCCCCCGCTGCTGAGCTGCCGCGGGGCGCTGCCCCGCCTGCTGCCGCCAGGGGGTGCCTCGGCCCGGCCCCGCCCCCGGAGCCCCGCCCCCGGAGCCCCGCCCCCGGAGCCCCGCCCTGGAGCCCCGCCCCGGAGTCCCGCCCCCGGAGTCCCGCCCCCATAGCCCCGCCCCCGGAGCCCCGCCCCCGGAGCCCCGCCCCCGGAGCCCCGCCCCCGGAGCCACGCCCCCGGAGCCACGCCCTCATAGTCACGCCCCCATAGTCACGCCCCCATAGCTACGCCGCCGGGGGTCTCCATGCCGGCCGCGGGCGGGGCGTTTGCGGAAGGCCGGGCGGTAGCTGCGGGAGCGCTGCGGGGCAGCGGGCAGCCCGCGGCGGTGCCCCTGGCTGCGGGCCCCCCCGTTACTCGCTGCTGCTTACCGCTTTCCTGGCCGTTAACGCTGCGCGCGCGCCGACGCGTTTCACAGGTACTGCATTTCTTTCTGGCCGCTCCCGTGCACGTCTGATTGCACTCGGAACAGCTGGTCGAACCCGGGCTTAGCTCGGAGGCTCTCTGCTTTTATTTTAAAGCTGGAAAGGCATTTGCGTGCTGAAAGTTTTCACTTTCCTCACGGCCGCTAACAGCTGTAGTAACACAGCTCTGTCTGCAGACTTGCTTCTGCTTTTCCCAGGGAGGCAGACGTCAGCGTAACTTAATGCAGGGGTTAAGAGCATGCACTGTAAAGGCAGATCCTGGCTGTGAGGTTGTAACTGCACTGCCTGCGAGGAGCCGCTTGCCAGCCTCTCTTGGCAGCAGCAGCCGTCGTGTCCTTGGGCAGTTTCTCAGACTTCGTATCTCCATAAAGCTGCCCCAGCTTAAAATTAAAAGTGACTCTTACTTCAGTGGATTATTTCAGTTTGGGATTTGCAGTGTTCCAGCTAGGCTGTTGAGCCAGGCAAGTGCAAACTCCTCATGCAGGCATGATCACAAAAAACTATGTGTGTGCACCTGACCTTGAATAATCACAGCCAAATGATTTGTGACATGCCTTTGGTGTAACTCTACCCTTACCGCTTTGGGCTTGACTGTTTAGGCAAATTAAGGTTAAGTCATACGGCTCTGTGCTTATACATATAAACATCTCTCTGTCTCTTCTGGCCACTGTCTGACTCTGACCAATTCAACTAATAGATCAGAGGTGTCGAAGTTAACCATTTTAAGCATGTTTTGAGGAGATAGGTAGTCTAACATAGAGGGAGGCTGTACGAGCCTACAGCTCAGGAAGAGCCGGCAGCTGCCATCTCTGTACTCTTACTACGCAACAGAGAACCCGCACCTTGCAACATTAATCCGTAGAAAACCAGGCTGCATTGGTCCTGCTGCTTTCATAAATATTATTTGTTTGTACTTTGCATCTCTGGGAGGGAGAACTGAAAGACTAACGAGCAGGAGAATCACATCAGAAACAAGGCCACTACATCTCTTCTGGTTACCTCTAGGTCAGGAGCCAGTATCTGACTCTAGACACAACCTGAACTAAGCAAGGCGGGAGACTGGTTAGGTCAAAAACAAAGAAGAAAGTACACAAGAGAAAAGATATTCCATTGTCTTTCCAATTGTCAAAGACTGCTATGTCTGAGTGTGAAGTGACAGAGCTCAGAGAGCTGGCCGTTGCAAAAGGCTGTGACTCCCCTCCCTCAGGCGGATCATATATTAAAAATTCTTACTTCTCTCTATGGCTATAAAGTTAATCTATATTAGCTTAGCTCTGGTTTTACATTTCTATGTATATGCATTATGTTCAGTTGCAACAATCTCCCTTCTGTCTGAAGTGGCAACATCTTGAAAGATTTAGAAAATTAAAGATTTAAGATTAAAGAAATCAAAGATTTAAAAAATTAAAGAAAATTAAATGTAAACAATATATTAAATTATGGAAAAAAAAATAGAGGCTCTCAAAACACCAGACTGTTTTTCATGACTTGCTGTGTTTAGGCAAGACAGAGCCAGGCACAAGGGTAATTTTTTCAAGGGTTCTTAACTGACTCTAAATTTCTTTTTCAAACGCAGCTTTGGTCTTTCTGAGCCCAAGTTTAAGTGAAAATCAGCAACACTTATCCTTTGAAAATTCAGGCCCTGAAGTCATGTGGATTTCAGACCTTTCCAGAGACAGGAATCAGGTCTGCCCTGCCGCAGGCCAGGGGGAAGATCCCCTTCTCCAGGTCCCAGGGAGAAGGCAGATCCCATTCTCTGGGTCAGGGAATGATCTGTCATGTGTGGGTTCACTCTGTGCTGTTAAGGGACATGCCAAGTTCTCCGAGATGCTTTAGGCATTGTGGACTAATTCCTAGTGACTTGTTACTATGATTGTTCACTCTGTGACTAGTGGAGTTTGCAAGGCATAACTTCCCAGTAGCCTTGCCATTTAAGAATTTGCTGTAGTAGAATATCCATACCTAGAGAGCAGCAGCTGCCGGCAGCAATGACAAGTACAGAGTCTACCTTATACTAGCTTTGATCTGATGCCACCATTATCACTGCCATCTGCTGCTCCAGAATGGCTTTTGGGTTTTAGTCAGATTTCATAGAGTTAAGGCTTGTGCAGCCACACTGTCATCATCACATTTTTAAACCCTTTAAGCCATAACATAGAAATGTCACAGGTAGCGTGGCATCTTAAAAATCTTGTGTCCCACAGGTTTCTTGAAAACTAGTGAGCAGATAGTGCTTTTTGCTCCATTAAGTTCAGCTGTTACTTTTTTCTGGTATACCTGTCAGACAGTTGACCAAGTAGCACACCTAGACTTTGAAGCTGCCACAGTATATAATGTATCTTGCACAGCCATCATGTAAAACAATTGGAATAGAACTACTACAAGATAGCTACAGAAAGCATGAGAGCTGAGTGTAGCAGGAGGCCTTAGGCAAAATAGGAGGGAGCTAAGTGTCTCAGGAAAGCAGAGGAGAAAATGGAGTACGGAGATGGTTTGGGTGAAAAAAGAGAACCTGGGAATATTGCAGCGTTGGCTGTATGGAACAAGAAGAGGAAATCGGTATGCTACCGTAGAAGATCCAGAAAACACAGGACAAAAAGTGGAAGATGGCAGGCTTTCTATGCCTTGGTACTCACAGAACTACTGTCTCATGTAGATCCCCCATAACAGATATTAGTGGGGCACTGAATACTATGGAGATACCTGAGCAAGTGCCAAAGAACAGACTATTAACTCTTGTAAAGGAAATCAGTCGAGCACACCTCAGATGGGTGGGAGTGTCCTTGAATGCTAGGCATAGATAGTGCTCATGTGTATAAATGAAGTCTTAATAGATATTTGGATGCTATGGTTTTTATGCAAGTGATCTACTTCCTTTTTCATGTTATTTTTGCTTAAGACTGCCAGCTTTACTGTGACAGTCACTGCAGAAGGAATTGCTGTTCTGCTTGAGGAACATCAGAGTGCAAGGGCAGAGTACAAGGGTATTGGTGTCCTACAGACACCCTCTGGTTGGAACCCTTTTTTGGCTTCCACCTCATCAGGTGGCTCAGTGCCTGTGTGCTCTGACCACTAAACACAGCCATAGGGGCATCTTTGAAATGGAGCACAGGAGGAGAACATGGCTCCTCATAGGGGCTCCTGAAGAAGCACCTCCCAAATGATATCTGATGAAGAAACAGGTCTAACTAGTCCATGCTGCTTGTTCATCCTGCCCTGTGTCACGTAGACGCTATCAGCCTGTATGGGATTAAACTGGAGCTAACACACTGCTGTATTCCAGTGTGTGGACTTGTTCTAAGGTAGATACAGGAATTATCCTTTAGCCTAATAAATAGTACAGCAGAATGACCATTGCCTCTAATGTAGGTAATGCTCCAGAATTATTTGTAAACAGACTTTTAGTTGGGATGCACTGATAGAGCCTTGATACTCCATGTATATAGATTCTGGTCAACATGAGCTCAAGGTCTTACAGCAATACAGGCAAAGAGGCCTGGGCTGGGGTGCTTCTGGCAGGGGAGAGGGAGGCTGTGGCAGAGATGGGTGCTCCAGAGTTGTGGCTTCCCAGCTGTTGGTGGAGGGAGGGGAGATGCAAGGGATGGCAACAGCTGGTGCAGAGAGGGCCCTTTACCTCTGCTGCTGGCACATTCCCCTTCTTCCCCTGCAGCAGCAAGAGCAACCGGGCTTAGATAATGTAGCCATTGGGCTGTACTTTATGCACTGTGCCCATCTATCTGCTCCTTAGTAGCTCTCTACTTTGCTTCTGCCAAGAGCCAGCTCTGTTTCTCATAGATACAATGATGCTTTTTACAAAGATTGTATTTAGCAAGCTCCCTGGATTTAGGAAAAATTACAGAAAAAGAGAAGAACAGCTGAGAGAAAGCAGGTAAAATCAGCAAGAGACACTGCCTGTCAATATACAACACCCATATCTCTGTTCAGTCTCAATTTTCCAGTCTGCCACGTGTAGACAATTTCCACTGCTCCAGCTGTTCCTTACTTAAGTGGAGGAATAGCAAAGCCACGGGGTTCACAACAACATAACAACTCCTGTAGCTGTGGCACAGCAGGATCAGGTAGGGGCAAATCCAGAAGTATGCTCAAACACTGTGGTTCTCCACTTAAGACTCTGTCTTTGAAATCCACGTGTCTTGCAGGGTTTTTTCTCTCCCCCATATTAGCTCTATAAATTCCTTTCCTTTCAGTCCAGTCATTCCCTTACATGGAATGTAAAGGCAAAGTAAGGCATTTAGTGGCAAGAGAGGCAGATCACAAACAGTGTCTGACAGAGTTCTCAGGCACAGGTCAGTCTTAACATGTCGATACCCATCCTCACCCGCCGGTCATCACCTTACCACTCAAGCTGTATCGCTTGGCTTGTTCTGTCGATAATTTTCCAGTAAATCCCACAAAGTTCATGAGTTCATCTGTGAGTAATAGAGGAGTAACTTGGCACCTGAGGGCTTCCCATTTTATGCCAGTCACAGTCTTGGCAGAGGCTGATCCTTTTAGGCTTCTACTGTGTGAGTGGTAGCAGTAAAAGCACATTACTTTCTTGCCCATCTTGAACACTGGTGCTGATATGGCACACATGAGCAAGCATGTAGGGAAGGGAGAGGAGAACTTTTGTTTGTACAGTGGTTTTATGTGTTCATAAAGTGCTCTAAAATCCTCAGAGATAAAGAAAGCATTGCATTCCTCAACCTGAATCACCACAGTGCAGAAAGTTGTATTTCTTATGGTTTTCTGCCTAATGAATAAGACATAAGATGTGGCCATTTACCTACTGTTAATATCATGATTAAAAAGGCAAAGAACCAGTTTGGGGGTCTGGGCTTGTAACAGTTCATGATTGATTTATTTTTTCCCCCAAGACTGCTTTTGTGAAAGCGAGCCACAGGTACTGTGACAAGCCTGGGACCATCTAAGGACGCGTCGGGGTTACTGCTCTGTTGTACACCGGGATCTCCCTGGATTTCAAGTCAAACTTCGGGAGAGATTTAGGAATCCCTGCCCTATTGAAACGGTTGATGCAATTGCAGGCAGGAGCGTGGGAACCTAGCTTGTAATTGGGAAAGCCACCAGCGGAGGTCAGTGCCTGACAGAGACAGGCTCCCCCGCCGCAACGCCGGCGCCTACGGCCGGCATCCGCTGCTCTGCTTCGAGTAGGCGCATCTGGCTCGGATCTACCTGTTTCTCCCCGTGTAACTGCACACTCGAGCGCCTTAAGCAGCTGTGCTAGCACACGGGCCTCTCCTGGCTGAGGTTTTGCCTCGGTTTACAACATGGTGCTCTCTCCCGACACTGTTTACCAGCTTGAAGAAGGCCTGAAGCTGGTGCGTAACTGATCTTCACAGATGAAGGTTTGCTTCACAGTCACCAGACTGCATGTGTGTGTGCAGGTGCTGAGCTGGAGGCATCCCATGCTGCGGGATTGGCCCCATGTTCCTTGGGAATGCTTAGTAGGTGCAGCCTTCAGAGAACACAGGAGGAATTGCTTTTCAGGTGGCCAAGTACGGATCTTGGTGTAGAGTGAGTCATCTAAATGTTTTTGTTGTCTGAGAAATAGACTCCTCCAAGGGATGGTTCATCTCACTGTGAGCACTAGAAGTGCCTATGTTACTCTGTTAACCGTAAAAAGTATGTAGGGTGAACTGTTACTGGGATGCAGACCTCCAAGTTTAGGTGAAAGAAACCCCACCCATAGTTTCAGGAATGTGAGCATGAGCCGTTCAGCCTCGATATTCAGCCTTGTCACAACCAAAGTGCTTTCGGATCTGACCAAGAACAAAACTTTCCAGCACCTGGTGTACCTTTAGGATCAATTTCAGGTGTCTCCACAATCAGGCAGCTCATGAGTGTGGATGTTTCACGTTAACTATATGCCACTCATCCTGTGTGACTGCAATAAACATACACCCCTTTGCATGGTATTCTTTGTGCAAAGATGTATGTTTTAAGACTACTGTAAGCCAGACCAATTTCAAAAATTATGTAAGCAAGACAGTGTTGTAACACTGAAACCAAGCCAGAGATCCAAGTCTTTGGTTAGGAGGGAAAATCACATGTGGTTAAAAACCTACGGATGGGGCTTCCACCTGATCTAGTGGAAGATGCTCCTGCCTATGGCAGGGGGGGTGGAACTAAGTGATCTTTAAAGTCCCAAGCTAAACCATTCTATGATTTTTTTTTCCAGTTTGCTAAATGCCTGTCGATAGTTGATCTTTTTCTCCTGCATGTGTTTGTGGGTGGCATATCAGAAGTGCCAGGGCCGGCTCCCAAGGGAACTGGACTTTCAGTTTCACATGGACTTTGAGCAAAAGGGAGAAGAGTCCACAGGAGAAACCTCTGCTTTTGTACACACTAGAAGTGCAAGCTGTCCCCTCAAAGATACACAGCAGCATACTAAGATCTGTAAAGGTACATGTAACTGTCAGGACCCTGAGCACATTCCCTGCCATCCCCAGAGATGTCTGGCTGCCCTGGCTGGGAGCAGCTGCATTAGGCACATGCAAACTTTCACAAGCACATGGAGAGCCCAGAGGAGAAGGAAGTGGATGATAGTGGCGGTATGAAACATGGCCAATAAGAGAAAGGCTGAAAGATTTTGCTTGTTTAGTCTGAAGAGGAGAGGAGACATGTGAGGAGAGACACTACTGCAGAGCAGAGAATTAGTCTTTCCTTTTTCCTGGACTCAGTAATAGTCTTGAACTGCAAATGAAATTTGGGCAGTAGAAAAATGGTTCTTGTGGCAAGCAAGGAGATATGTTGGAATGCACTGCAGGGCTATAAGAAGTCCAGTGCGTAACCTTGAAAAAACATGTTAGGCAAATGTCTAATGGGAATCCTTGTGGTGTACTTCATTCTACTTTGGCCAGCAGCATGGCAACAGACCCTCTCAAAGTCCTTCCCAGACTCTTTCTGTCATCCATTGTGAAGTCATAAATCCTGAGTTTCACACCTCAGAGTCCACTGACAGAAAAGATAGTTTTAATCATCAAGTTTTATCTTTTTTTGTCATCTTTTTCTTTTTTTTTTAATTAGGTCGTGTGGGTTTAAACTTTTTAAAGTATTCAGGCAGTTTATCTCCTATCCAAGTTAGTGAGAACTCATCATCCATCTGGGGATGAATTTATCATCCATCTGGGAATTAGTGGGAATTCATCATTACATGCAGCTAAGGTATATATTTCCACACTTATTTCTAAAGGTTGTCTTAAAGGTAAGAACAAAATCAAAATCTTCCTTTCAACTCTCACAACATACACACACATAGACCCCAAAGGAGACAAAAAGAGTGGGAAAAATATTATGAAATAAAGTCTATGTCATTCCTTTTTCTTCTATAAAGGATGCTCACTTCACTATTTAATTTTCTGTGGCTACCTGTTGAGCGGGGTTGTGTGATGGGAAAGTCACAGAGCACAGATCCAGCACAGGCAACTGAAATGACATCTAGCACAGCAGCAGCACATGAGGATTGGGGGTATGGTTGCTCATTTTCTGACCACTTTTCTTGTCCTGTTCAGTACAGAAGTTGGTTAGGCAGGGGTTAGGTAGAATAGTCCTTCTTATCCACATGCTTTAAAATCTTGACTGTCATAGACATGATCCTGGCACTGCTGCAATGAAAAGGGAGACTTTTCCCACTCTCCTCTGTTCCTGCACTTACTTGTGGATCAGAAATAAGGCAGCTCCCTCTAGGTGGCCAAGATTTAATGCCTCCTTTCTAATGAAAAATTCTTACGCTTATTTAACTGCTCTAGAAATATGAGATTCACAGACTGTTCTCTGTACCCTGTTCGCAGACAGGGGACAACCATTAACAATGGGGGAAAAAAGCATTAATGTCAGTGGGAAAAAAGTGAGACTGGATGTTTAGTTGAAAGCTAGCAGGCAAACTGACATTCATTCTGGCACAGACACAGTAAACTGCCATGCATAGGGATGGCACATAGATTAGGAGGATCCTAGGCAGGAATGAGAGGATGACTCACCTCCCTTGCAGGAAAAAGTCCAGAGTCGTCGTCTGTCTTGAAACTGGTGATATGAGAATTCCTCCAGCTTTCCCTTTCTAATCAAAAGAATGTTTAATAAGGCACTTTTTGATTTATTGGATTAATTGTCCTGGCCTTACAAAGTTCTGAGTGCCATCACTGCAAAATCCTAGATAAGAAACAGCTATTCGTCTTTTTTTTTTTTTTTTTCATTAGGAAAAAATGGCTGTTCACTTAGTATCATGCAAGGCAAACAGACAACCAAGCAGAAGGGTTTCTGATTTGTGGCTGGGTTTTTGATCAGAGGTTACTAAGCAACTAGCCTGATCTTAGCCCTACATTCCTCCTTGGAAAGAAATGTATGTTAACACTCAAGTCAAAACTGGGCTTATGTATACATTCAGCTGACATCAAAGGCATGCATGGGTGCAAAGAAAATCATGCTTTGGCTTCCTAACTTACAAGACTTTAAACAATTACATTGCCTGTATTTCATTTGTGCTCATATTTGTGACCTCTGATCACACGTACAGTAACAAGAAGATGCTGGAAAAAGGTAGGAAATTCCATGATTTTCAGGGTGGGCTTAACCCAAATGCATACTTTAATGAATGTTGTTTGGTTGGTACAGCTATCACCTTGCCCAATATTGGCATGTGTTTTGTTTCTGATTCAGAAAAGCAACAACTGTATTTCCCGGCACTTGTTCTTCATCACCTGCTTCCTCCCATCCCATGCCCCGCAGCTTCTGTTTTGCTGTTACAGATGCCAGCCTCGCCTGTTTGTTCCTCAGGTTTATCTGTACATGGGCTTGGGCTTCCTGGTGACAGGGCTTCCTAAGATATGTCCTCATAGAAATACTAACGCAAGAATTACATGAATTACACTGAAAGAGTGAGACTGACTTAGGTATTCTCCCTAAACACTTTTTTCATAAGCAGTATTCCCTCCCTGTCACGGGAATGATGCTGCTCTCAGCCATAGCTAGCTAACCTGCCCAGGGGCCTAGACAAAAAACCTTAATAAGCATCCCTTCAGGATTTGGAATAGAACTAAACAACTTCAGTGCAGACAGTCTTCTAGAGTTGTTCAGAAGGAAACATCTTCCCACAGTTCATTGGGATCACAGGGTAATTCTTCTTAATGGAGTGAAAGAGCCATGGGATATATCCCCAGAAAACCCAGCAAGTGCTGACATGGTAATTCATGCAGTGCTTTGTGGAGTGGCTGCCCTCACCAATTATCTAAATTAACTCAGCAAAGACTGCTCACACATAGAGAAAATCCTCCCTGATCTGATTTTGTAAGGCCATTTCAATCATTCCTTCAGACCCACCTTTGCTAATGTACTTCTGTGAAATGAATTGCTGCGAAGATGAGAAGAAGTTACACTTACTTTATCTCTTTGTGGTACCTCATAAATGTCGCTGTGTTCATTATGACAGAAGTTGCTGGCAGTAACTTTCATGTGCCAAGTATGCACTGGTAGTGACTTACATAAAATGCTTTCAACTCAGAAATGTATAACCATTTTATAAAATTCTATTGCCATTGGTGTAACAGCTCTTCGCAAATTAACAAAGAGAAAGCCCATAGGCTAGAAAAGTGCCCCCTCACTGCTAATGAACTTGGATTAAATGCATAGGATTTAATTAACTCACTTAATTTCATAAAGTTCTATTCTGGTTTCGCTTCTGTGGCTTGCATGCCAGAGCATTGGCAGTCTCCCAAATAATAAATGAATACGACTATCCCAAGGTTGGGCTTGTGCCACAGCTGAAGCAGGAATAGCCAAATCTGCAATAGAAATGTCTGCAAACTGCTGGAGGAGAAAAGCAGTGCCAGGGTAAACCCCTTTAAACAAACTCCCAGGCTCACAGGTGCCACTGCAGCGCAGCTGGCTCAAGAGGTGGGAGGGAGGAAGACAGTATTCAGCTGTCCAGGCAAAGAAATAGCAGGATTTTTCAACAGATCTGTTCTGTTCTTACATGGCAAATTAAGTTTATTTTCTTGTAATAATGTTCTCAGAACAGCTATATTTCTCAACATGATTTTATTAATTTGCTTGTAATTCAACCTGAAGTATACATACAACATAAAAAAAATTAGGGTTGGAAAAATCAGAGCTTGGATAACTTACATTTGGTGAAGTTAGAAACAACCAAACCCAGGAATTTAGAGGGTAATTGTGAATAACCTTAACTAAAGTTACCATGACTGCTTCTATATATAACAGCATTCTTCTCTGGTAGTTTTTTTAGTGAGCTAATTTTCATTTGCAGGTTTTAGACACTGAAATAATTAGTGAGAAACACTTTTAGAAGGAATGTGGCTACACTTCCAGGTGGAAGTACACGGGGTAGTTTTTAGTCTTCCCTCTGAAAACAGCTGTACTGGTATAAAACTTTTTTATACTAATTGTGAATTCAGATTGGAAATATATGCTGGTTTACTTATGCTATAATTAAATGTGCTAAATAGATATTGTACTAAATATACTATAACTAGGAAGATTACACTATTTCAATTATATTGACAAACTGGAAGACTCGCATTTTTCTAGCACAAAAAAAGGATTAGCTTGATATATGCATTGAATGGTGGCAGCTAAGTAACTCGGGTCTGATTGCAGCAAATGCAAGGTACTGTCTTGCATTAAAAGCTACACCAAGTCACATCACTTCAGGTTTACCATGGACTAAAAGCATTCATGTGGATTGTTATCATGGCTCACTTGGTCCACAGTAACTTGTTAAGCCATGATAATTCAGTAGATTTTCAGCTTAAAGGGAAATGTTTTGGAGTACTAAAATCACAGTGTTGTAGCTGTGATAGTGTAAGGATATGTTTTGCATTGACATAAGACCTAACAAAATAATACCATTATCTAGACGAGGCCTGCAAGACCATAGTAAACAGTGAGTACTAAATAATGGTCAGATAAATGAGGACTCCAAAGAGAATCAGTACTAGTCAGGATACAGCTGATGATCAGCCTGGAATGCATCAGTGTTCTTTGATGTCCATGTGAATCTCTCACTTTAATCCAGAGAAAGATGATTTTCGGTTGAGAAAAGTGCCCTCATTCAGGAGTGCACTTCAACACATACTTGAATTTCACTAAAAGCACTAGGATTGAAGTTTGAGCTTAAAAATAAACATGTGCTTACATGTTTTCCTGCGCGGAGTCATTGATTTAGAGACTGAAAAACATGCAAGTTAACCTCTTTTGAGAGCTGTCAAAGTAGTGTTGAAGAAAGAAATGAAATTAAAAATTAAAAAATTAAGAAAGTATTTGGGTTGTTATGTTACAAGCTGAAAGTGATAATACAAAGATATATTCAATGACAATGAAATTATATGAATTAAACCCATGGTGTTTGTTTGTTTTTAAATGATGATACACTTTGTTGACTGTGGTATTTATTGTGGTTTAAGAGAACTGGGTAAGTCTGATAAACTGTTTAATTTTGGATTGGAGGAGCTGATGGAAGCGGAGTTTTGTCAGTGCTATGAGAAGCTTACTTTCCCTATTGAACCTCACATTTAAATTATCCTGACTATCTACATTGTGTAAGTAAATAGACATGGGAAACGCAGCATCGGCTCCAAGAGTCTGCTTAGTCTTCTTGTTAGAGGTATAATGTGCTAGCATGCATTCGTATGTAGGGTGAACACTTACAGTCAATTACGCTCAATTTATTAGATTAGGTATGCAGAGGAATGGGTAATAGCAGAGTCATATGGCAGTGGAGGTTTACCATCTGCTATCTGCCTTTAGCAATGGACCAGTTCTCACTGTGGACAACAAAAAGGAGTAGTGAAAAAGTGAATGGGATAGATATATGCTTTTAAATCCCAGCTGGGAATTTCATTCAGAATTCTCAGTTTATGATTCATCAAATCATAGAATTGTTTAGGTTGGAAAAGACCTATAAGAGCATTGAGTCCAACTACCTAGCACGGGCAAGTCCACCACTAAACCACATCCCTAAGTGCCACATTGCACCATTTTGTAAAGAAGCTGAATTATTTTTCAGTATTTTACAGCTGAAAAGATTTTCTAGCAGGCTTTTATTAATTGCATTTAATAATCTTCTGTAAGAAGCCTGTGCAGAACATGCCAAAAGCTATTCAGCCCACAGTTTAAGAATATAGATCCATGTAATGCAATTGACAACAGTAGAACTGTGTGGAGTTGATTTTGGCTTTGCAACTATTCATGTGTATACACTGAGATTTTTGGATTGAAAAAATTTATCTGTGCATAAATAACAGCCCCCTGAAACAGAGCTGAGGAGAAGACATATGTGATGTCGGACTCTCAAGCAGCAGAAGTTAGGCATCTAAATCTGAAACTGGGGCACTAAAACCTTCTATTCAGAAATCTCATTCAACTATTTGTTGACGAGGGAGACTGCTGGCACCCTGGGTTAGGTGTGGTTCCTCAAGAACCAAAATGCTACTTCTCTGCAACCACAGCACCTCATTTTTCAAAAAAGGTACAAGTTAGTGTGATGTCAAACCTACCACAAAGCCTCATCTGCTTTTAGGAACCAGTGGAGAAATACTTCCATGTACTTCCCCAATGGCCATCTGCCGTTACGCTCTAATTCCACATTATGCAATCAATAGCCTAGGACTTCCCACAAAATTCAGTAAAAGCAACAACTTTCTTGTAAAACTTGTTTTGCACTTTTAAAAGATGAATCTTAGCCTGAGGGCTATTAGCTATTTTGGCCATGGCCTCTGCACTCTTGCTGAGCTGATGCAAAGGAACCAGAGCTACCTAAAACAGAAGAGGAGGGGAAAGGACCACTCTTGACATAGCCATTAGGGTGTACTTCTGGCAGACTGAGATCTCTGTCTTCATCAACAACCGAACCAAAACCTGTGGTGCTTTCTCCTCAACCACGCTCGCTGAGTGCCAGGCTGCAAAGCTGCCTCCTCCCACCTAGAGGCACAGGGTGGGCAGGAGGGAGGGCTGACCCACCTCACTGCCAGTCAGAGCCAGACACTCAAGAGAGGATGTGGCTGGGAAACCACTTATGAAGGGGAAAGTATATAGACCACCAGCACCCTGGACTCTATTTTCTGTAAATAGCTCTCCAAGGGAAAGAAAAGAGTTACGAGTCCTTAACAAATGGGAGCAACAAGAAAAGCTATTTTCCTTTCTTCATGAATTATATGTATTGTCTACATGTTCAAAACAGAAATTCTTTCTGTGGTGGGTTTTTGTTTGTTTTTTTAAAACCTGCATATATGAAATTTACCTTCTCAAATCTCAGGCCTTTCTGCCTCTATGCTGCAATCAGCAAGGTTTGATTTATTTACAGAAACATTCAGTTCTGGGTAATTTTTTGAGAGCTTGTGAGATCTGTGACATAACAAAATAAATGTAGCATTGGTACATCCTGCACTGACTTACACTGCATCTGTTTTGGGAGACTGACTTCCTAGGACCAGCTGATATCCCTTATTCCTGCCTGGGTATCACTTTGCTGGGGATTGGTATGGGGTGGGGAGAAGTTGTTTAAAAAAACAGTCCCTGACCTTTTTAGCAGCAAACAACTGCTGATGAAGCAAGCAAACAAACGAATTAATTTCTGGAATTTTTATGAGAGGAATTTTGGATTGGGACTGTGTTTGCCATCTCCTTTTCCTACTGCCACTACTCCAAGAGCTTATAAACTAGATTCTCAGACTCTTACATTTTGCAATTCCTGTTTCTGACCTCCATTACAAATCCCACACATTTAGAAGCACACACTAGAGTACTCTAGTTATCTAGAGACTCTAAAATTTTAATATTAACAGCTGAAGTTAATTAACGGTAAACCTGAAGATAATTAACAGTAAACCGAACCGTCTTTACCCTTTAAAACTCTTATTATTGTACAAAAGAAAAAGAACACTTTTTTAATCAACAAAATAGGTGAGTTCATCCAGAAAAAATGGATATGAGTTAAAGTATTTTGTAAACGTGTTTGATAAACTGACATACTAAAAGATTTTGCATGTCCTGTGCTTTTAACTTGATAATCTCTAGCCCATCTGTAAGCAAAGGTAAATTAATTCTTCAAAACTCAAAACAATAGAATTAAATCCCCGGTAATACATTCATCTGCAGGTGTGTGTGCGCATAAAATATAAGATTATATTATTTCATGTGCATTTCTGCGCTTTTTTCCAAATATTTTGTGTTTGTGTTCACATTACTCTAGTGTAATTTCAGAACGAAGATTTATTTGCTGTTGTATCAATGCCATGGGAAGTTCTCAAATTGCCAGAACCATCATTCCCTCCATCTGACATCAACAACATGTATATTGTGACAGTTTGGTGAATTTGGTATCTCTTTACCATAAAAATGGACCTAGGTTCAGGGACTTAATGACTGAACTTTCCCATTTTTAGCCATTTTTCTACAGGAACAAGCCTTTCGTGATCATGCTTCCAATTGCTGTATTTGTCTACCTGTGAGTCCTCCCTGTTCCTCAGTAGCTCAGGACATACTGGCCAATGCAACTTCACAGATATACAGAGGGCTCAAAAATAATGCTTGTACACATCGTTACAATATAGAGAGACTCTAGTAATTACCTTCTGAAACTGCTGTGTGAGCTCATACTTTACAATACACTAGAGTTTACCTGGGAAAGGCTAGAGGAAGCAGAGACAAGGAGCAGGACCCTCCAGCAGCAGGAAAACCACCCGAGTTGGTCATGCATATGACAAATATGCAGGAAATCAAGTTCCCCTGGTTCTGGTGCTCCTTGAGTGGCCTGTAGGTGTACCTGCTGCTCTTTCTCATCCCAGTAACACTGTTTAGAAACCAGTGCCTATCAAACAGGATTAAATACTGGACTATCTGGTCTGCCTTCATTTAGCTGCTGTTGGTGGCTATGGCCAGTGATCGCATTTCTAGGGCATAACTCAGTCATGGCATTTCCTTTCTATGTGTTTCTGTCCTGGACTTCTCCATGTGATACTTTGGTCTTGCAGAAAGCGGAGCAGAAAGATGTTTACTAGTGGGTGTAGTATAAATTCACTGGAGTAACCTAGCTGATAATACTTGGGTTTACGTCCTTGAACTTGCTTTGATTGTGGACTGAGAACAACAGAAAGTATTATGTTGTGTGTGTTTATAGGCTGTTAAATCAATATGCTGCTGGAGGGGAATCTTCCACATCATTTATAGATAATGGTGAGAGATGTGCTCTCAGCAGCGCTGCTGTACATGCAAAGTGCCTCCATTGACTTCTGCAGTGTTATACATTTTGCTGCATGATTAATTTAACTCGCTCCCCCTCATGAACTGTCCACAATGAGAATTACTGCTCAAACCAGAGAGTTAGCTGTTGCAAAGAACTGCCATCCCAGAGCAGCCCTTCCAAAGAATCAATGTACTAAAATGCATCTAAATGTTAATTTGGAAACAAAAGAAACGATGAAAATTGGGAGGGTATGATAGGAACATCAGATAGCTTCTGAACCATAGGCGTCTACAGCAGACTGTCTAGGAACATACGCTCTGTGCTGATACAAAACGTTTATTTGCACTCCTGGTGTTTCACAATGCATCAGGTTTCAAATCCATCACAGGTCTCCTTCCTTAGTTTTGTACTTTGATGTTCAGCACTGAAAATGTCAAGTCCTGTACTCCACATACGTCTAACTTTCTGACCCTGAGCTTTTATTATTATGGCAAATTATGGCCTACAGATGAACTCTCCTGAAAGTCATCATGGAGCTGATGCAAGAAATTAAAGATGTCGAAAGCATGCGTGTGAGCACGCATACTGCATCATTACTTCAGCAGTGAACAGAAGGAGGAAGTATGGGTGACCACAAATAGCAAAAAAATCCCAGTCAGGATAATGAGCAAATAATGACAAAAAGATACCAGACTTGCAAAATCCAAAAAAGTTTGAAACAGTAACAACATATTCATTAATTACTCAGATGTTTTGGTGAATGGAATAAAAATGTATTTCAGTAGATGAATGATAGAGGTATTTAGCTGAAAGTTATCAAAAGTATTTGTCTTACGGAGCAGTTTTCCCAAAGTAAGAAGCTTTCTAAGTGTGTCCATTTTTACCCCCAGTACCAGCTGCTGTTGCCCAGATTTGCTTATCTCCCAATTCTCCTTGAAAATACCAAATCATTACCTGATTACTAATTTTTTTTTGTTTAACAGAGATTTCTAATTAATTGGAAGCTGATTAACAAAACTGTTAATAAATGTTGACTTCTGGCAAATCGTCTTATTAAATCTTTCTGTGTCAGTGAGTATAATGAATAAACCGAACTGAAAGTTGGACAGCTTCAGGTTTTACTGTCAACTCAGCAAGACGCATTCCTTTCCATTGTACCTGAAGTTGTAAGTTATTCCCACTTTTCTGACGTAGTAGCTACACTGAGCATGTCTAAATGTCAGTCAGTATGTTTTCCTAATATAAGCCAAATTTTTAGCCTTCTGATGAGTGGGAATTATCCAGATCTTGGAACTCCTATACGTGAGCTTTTGAACAAAGATTGTTTTAATTGGTGTGTAGCCAACCACCCATTTCAGCAATCTCTGCCCAAACACTAATGCTCATTTCCTCATAGCAAGTCCTTTTGTAATCAAAGTTATTTTGACAGAATAGAGTGAGGCTCCTTGTTGATCTAGTGACCAAATAAACCACAACAAATGACGAGCTGTGAAACACCAGCAGCAGTGCTCTCTCCTCCAGGATTTTCTTCCAACATTAAAAGACTTTTTGCAGCACAAAGAAAACAAGCCTGTAAGACTATGTGTCATCTCATCACCTGGTCCCTTTGTAGTACTGCTTCAAGTTGCAGAACCTGTTAACTGTAAGGTCTCCACATGTTGAGCGGCTGTGCAGGTCTGCTCAGGCAGAATCAAAAGGCCACTCTGCACAGGCAATGACTGGAAAATTCAAGAGTCTCCAGCTGCAGCAGTGCCAGCTTCCCAAAACTCTACGTGCAATACATGTGGAAGCCCAGCCCAGGTGCCCACAGGTCAAAGACCTCATGCAGGAGGCCAGGCAGCATAGGCAATGGCAGAGGCAGCTTCTGTGCCACGAGTGCTGGCATTCGGTGTGGTCTGTAGCCCAGAGAGAACATGCACAGGAGCCCAGGGGAGCAGCCAGTGTGCAGGACTGACAGCAGAAAGGCAGTGCCACCTCTCAGGCTGCAACTTCTTACTTGTGTCCCCACTGTGCTCCTCAAGACCCTATGTCTGAAACGGGCACTGTGCTTGTTTCCTACCAGCAGCTGGGTGTAATAGTTTCTTATCTTCCCAATATCCATTCCCATTCTTACCCATTAGGTATTAGGCATCCCACATTTTCCTCTAATCTGAAGACTGGTTTTCCAGTATTTACAAATATACCCTAGCAAGAGGTTAAATACTCCTTGCTTAATAAAATGTGTTTATGCAGAACTACTTGATCACTCAAGAACACCCTTAATAGACAACCCCAATGATGTTGACACTGTCCATTAAAGGTCCACCTTCCTCTTGATCTGCTTTATGTTTTATAATTTCTTCATCGTAATTAGCATCTTTTGCTGGCAGGGCTAGCACCCATAGCTCAGCAGAACTGCACTTGGCTGTTTCATCCCTGGTTCTGACTCATAAAGGTTGTCTGGGAAAGTTTGTAAACATGAGAAATTGCCATTAAAAGTAAGGATCATATTATCAGTCTTACAAATCAAGGAAGTTCTTGCTGGGTTAGGATGAATAACAAAGGCCATAGAGGTATATTTAGAAAGTAAATGTGTACCTGTGATGAGCTACATACATTTCACAAGCAGCAGAACTGAGAAGTTTGTGAAGGAACCAGTTCTCATAGGACTCCACCCAGACAAAGACAGCAAATAAGCAGCAACATATGATGAACCAGTTAAATGAAATGAAGGTATACACACCCAGCCCGGGTTACTTTCAGGATTTAAATGGTAATACATAACCTAAATTGTTAAATGGGTTTATAGCACTGTGAAATACAAATCTAGCTAGAAAAGCATGTTCTTTTTGAGACAGGCTTATTTTCTGAGACATGGGTGCATGTCTCATATAGACAAACACCCCATACAATAGCAATGAAGTGTAAATTTATTTTTTAATTTTAATTCCTTACAGCGCCTCCTTGTCTGCCTCTTTCCTCTTTTGTTTTCTTCTTGTACATTTTGATTGCCGATCTCTCTTTTCCACATTTTGCTTCTTTCTGCTCTTTCCTTTTGATGTTCTGGATAGTAGTGCTAGAAAGAAAGAAGAAAAGAAAAAATACAAAAAGGGAAAAAACCACCAAACCCTGGCCCTGCTTCTGTTATCTGGCGCTAATGATGGCCATAAGGAGCAAATGTCTCGCGTTCCTGTTATTGCCAACAGCCCTGCTGCTGCCAGGCAGCTGCGTGGAAGAGGCTGATAGGAGCAGCCCCTCTTACACTTATTATAGCAGAATTGCAAGCAAGGGTACCTGAGTGGTACAGCCAGGGAAGCTGCTACCAATGCCAGCGAGAGGCCAAAAATGCGCTAGTAGAGACAAACCTTGAGTGACGGTTGTAAACATGGTTATCATAGTTAAAACATGGTAAATAATGCATGGCAGGTATTCGCATGTTTCCCGTGCTGGCAGAGGCAGGCTGCATTTGTTAACCCTCAAGTCACACCACTGACCTCCTTTTTCCTAAGTATCCGAAGGAGGAACAGATAGCTGGATGTGCGGTAATTAGATGCTGGGTTACCACTAATGTCGTTATTCTGGTCCGTTTTACTGTGACACGTGCTGGGGTAGTTACTCCATGCATTTTTAACAGATTATTTCTAGTCCATGTAGATTCGTAAAAGCACATACAGCACGGACAAACATTTTCTTTAAAATAAGCTAATTCGGTACTTAATCGCTGAGGTAGGAATATCATTGTTTTCCCCGATCGGAAATCAAAATTCCCGGAAAGCCTCATCTCTCACTGTCAGCACCAAAGGAAAATCGCAGCATTGTTGTTCCAGGGATTGCACCTTTTCAGTGGCTGAACCGCCCGCCCCAGGCGGTGTCTGGCTGCGCAGGGGCACGCAGCGGGGCCGGGCTGCCTGAACTGCTCCGGGTTCAGGCTGTGCCGTTTGTTCCCCTATTAGATGATAGCGTTTTGGCAGGCTGGTGCAGTTTTTGCCTAGTCAGCTTTATCCCTGTATATAGAGCCCCGTATAGCCCCTGCACGTTGATCTCTCAACGATCTGGGTTTTGCTTATGTGCAAAAAAAAATGGGATAAAAATCTTAGAAATTACTTTAAAAGTTCACACGGTCAACATGCTGTTCCAGTGATACCACTTCAATATTTTATTTTCGTTATGTTCTTCTTCTCCACCAAGCTGTTCGTAGTCTTTTCGGTCTAATGTTTTTGTTACTTTTTAATTATTATTTATTTATTTCCCCCCCCGCCCCCGAGCCGTGCACAATGAAACACGATTCAGAGTTCACTTTGCTAATCACCCCCCCTTTGACCAAGAAATGCTTTACGGCGGCTACATCCAGCTTGGTGGTATCAGATTTCAGTGTGAAAAGTGCTGCATTCCTGACTGCCCTGCCTTCCCTTCTTGTTTGATTTTGCCTGGTAAAATAAATTGAATATTTGGAACAACTAATCTCATTCAGAAAAAGAAAAAAAAAGCACACAGGGAAAAAGTATACATACATACAAAAAAAAAAAAAAAAGAAATTCAGCTATTTTTTCCCCCCATGTTTAATTCCACTTTTCCATCCACTGTATTTTCATTCTTTTTTTGTTGCTGCCCTACACTAATTTTTTTTCTACCTCTGATTTACTTCAGGTTTTATTCTACTTCTTGACTTCTGGTTTTAGCTGAAGAAAGCACTTCTCTAGATCTCTGAAATTCACAAAAAATATCTTTCTGTATTAAAAAAAAGTTACTTTGAAAGACAACTGTAACTTCCACCTTTTGCTTCTTGCTGTAGTTCATGACAGAACTAGCTCATGCTGGGAACGCTGCTTGAGGCATTTCAGAATCTTAAAAGCACTCTGGGGTTTTATATGTAATTTTTTGGGTTTCTTTTATAATGTATAGATAAGACCTGCATGTTTTTATTTTTCTCTTTCATTTTAACTGTTTCAAATGTTCCTTTTTGTTGCCTTTGGTTTTGCCTGTGATTGTCTTGTCTGGAAGTTAATTTTTGGATTTAGGCACTTGGGGGGAGGAAGAGCATTTGCATCACTGTAGCTTTTTGTTTGAACGCAGTTACGCTGGCACAAAATACTGTAACGTGACAAAAATGTTGTCTAATTCTTAGAAGAAAATGGACTTTAAAACAATATTTGCTGTGAACTCCTAACATATCTTTGAAAATATAAGGGCCTTTTTGTAGACAGTGTTTTGTTTTGCATGCAGTTAAATATCTGTGAGCTGTTTGGTTTGTTTGTTTGTTTCTTGGTTTTTGTTTGTTTGTTTTTTTTTTTTTTTCCTTGGAAGGTTAGGCTTCTTTTACATTTTTAAAGGCTGTCTTTTTATTATCTTCTTGAACAGTATCTTTTTCTCTGCTTCTGTTATTTTTTCCTTAAATAGCCTCACTCACTTCAGAGACACAATTAAGACCCTGAAGACCTTCAGAAAAAGGAGGTCTTTAAATGAATTATTCTGAATATTATAATAGTTTTTTAAAAAAAGGTTTGCATTTCTAAGCATCCCTCCTGGTCTTTAAAAACTGAAACTGGCATCTGTGTTGGCTTGAATTTAAATGGTCCCTACAGGCTGTTTAACTCAAAGAGTTATTTTATTCATTTGGTTGTTTCTTATTTCTTCCCGTAGGCTAACTACAAACGTAGCTCTTATATTTGTTTACTTGCCTCACTTTGTTAAAAGATTATGTCTTCACCAGTGCTTACGAATTTATTAGTGCTTAAAATGCACTTAAATTGTTGAACTGTTTGCCTTTATCACCCTATTTTACCTGAAGCATTTTTTGCTGTGATTGTTCCCCGTGTATCCTTAACAATGAGCTCTCTTAATGTAGAAATGTAGAGTTAGCTGAGCAGAGGATGTAGGGAAGTGTCAAACATTATTTGTCTAGCTTTATTTGCTCCTATTAATATATCCTTCATTTGTATCGCCTGCGGTCAACATTTTCAAATACAAGAGATTATAACTGGGTACCTTACCTCCACATCTATTAAAAAGTATCACCAACACTTTAACAGGGACAAACCTCTCTCTCAGGCTGTGTTTCCTCCTGTCCTCTTTGTTTCTGTCATGCTCAAGCCAGTGCACTATTCCTTTGGTGCAACTGAAGGATATGCTACATTCCCCAGCTGAGCCCTAAGAAGCTCCTGGTTTATCTGCCCCCTTCCCTCTTGCTGTTTGCTTCTCCCGGGCAACTCATTGTCCCCACAGGGGTTCTGAGGCAGACTTTTGAAGGGTTGTTTTGTAACAGAATTGCCTGAAAAGACAGAAGCTAAAGAAGAGGGAGATGGGGTGCAGGGTAAGATGAGAGGGGTTGCTTTTGTTCCGTGTCACTGAACTGCACCTTCCCCTGTCAGACATCAATAGCCTGACCTCCAGAGAGTGATGTCTGCCTCTTCTAAAACATCTTCTTGGATCCTATACCTGTAGTTATAGTGGCCAGAGAGGGAGAATGGGTGGAATATCACCAGAAGTGTTGGAAATCCCAGGATGAGCCTTTGCCCTGAGTCAGCAGCATCCATCAGACTGCCCTCTCCCACGGTGGTCCTCAGCTGGTGGCACACAGCTACAGGGGCAGCTTTTTCCACTTGGGGCAGTTTCACAGGGTCATCGTGTGTTTCTAATGCATTTGAAACATGCTTCAAAATCTCCTAATCCCTGTTTCCAAGCTGATCAGCCTTTGATGTTTATAACATGGCTCTGTTCTGCTCAGCTGTAAAGTAGCTGATCATTTTATAACCGTTAACAAATATAAGAGATAAGCAGTGGAAACATAAAGATCAGAATCTGGCTCAACCTTTTTCCTTTCTGGCAATAAAGAACAGCATTTGAGGGGATTTGTTTGGTTTCAGTTTTTATTAAATATATATTTCATCTGTGATAATGAAGAACGGGGAAAAATGGATTTTATATTTGTGCCAACATGGGCAGGTTTCAAGTATTTCTGGTGGAATGAGTCTTGGACTAGATCCTAAGAAAAATCTCTGCATAAAGGTAACAGTCCCTGCAGCCAGATTGTTACTGGTGGCAGTGGAGGTCCTGAAGGTTGGTGAGAGTAACTTCTGTGCACTGGTAAATACACAAATATCGTCATATTCATAATAGGCCACCCAGTTCCCATTTGTATGTGAGCAAAGATACATGATAGGGACAAAGAAACCTGAATACAAATTGCTAAGGGGAAGATTGTGGGGTCTTCACTTTAAATTCTTGAAGCAAAATGTAAACTCATCAAAAAGCCAGGATTGTTTTGACTGTCTGAAGAGATACTAGGCACTTCTAAAATGCTGTAAAAGATACAGACCTACAGAGAAAGGCAACAGATTCTATTAGAAGAAAGTGTGAGGCATCTGGAAAGGATCTCACAAGGCAGAGGTGGCACAAAGCCTCATCCAGGTCCTGAGGGCAGCACAGGACTCTTCGTAGCCCAAGACACACTTGAGGCTCAGTTTATTCCCTGTCTTCAACTAGAGGCGAATTGTATCTGCATTATAAGTAATTGTTTTGCACTTCATGGTAAGTTCTCTTAAGTTACCAAGTGTTTGCTTCTTATGTTATAGCAAAGTCATGTAGATAAGCTGCTGCCATCACTTTCCCCCCAGTTTAGCAGGTAAAATCTTGTTTTTTTAAATTCTAGTTTAAACATATCTTTATTCCACCCTCATCACTTGGACCATACCACGTCTGCTTTTGTGCCTCTCCATTATTTCCATTTTCCCACCACCTCAAAAATACTACTTGTTTCGGTCCTGTGTTGGTTGAGATTTAATCTGTCTAAATTTTCTTACATCCTTTCAATCTGCTCACCTTCTTGGCCTCTGCTTTGTCAGGTGGTATCATCTTTCATTGCACATAACACCTTTCTGCTTTTTCTTTTGATCATCAGTGGCATCAAAGGATACCAGACCCCCCCCCCAAAAAAAAAAAAAAAGGGCCACCAAGTTAATTTATTTAAATCCTTGCTTAAAGCCTCTCCCAGGAAACATAAATAGCTAGTAAGTAGGCAGTTAGGTGTTATTACTTGTATCATAACCATCTACTTCTGTCTGTTTATACTTAATTTAGAGGCACTTTGTATTTTTCCTCACTGGACATCTTTTAACTTTTCCATAGAATCATAGAATCATTTAGGTTGGAAAAGACCTCTGAGATCATCAAGTCCAACCATTAACCCAGGACTTCCAAGTCCACCACTAAACCATGTCCCTAAGCACCACATTTATGTATTTTTTAAGCACCTCCAGGGACAGCGATTCCACCACCTCCCTGGGTAGCCTGGTCCAATGCTTGACCACCCGTTCATTGAAGAAATTTTTTCCTAATATCCAATGTAAACCTCCCCTGGTGTAACAACTTGAGGCCATTTCCTCTTGTCCTACCACTTGTTATCTAGGAGAAGAGACCTACCCCCACCTGCTTACAGCCTCCTTTCAGGTAGTTGTAGAGAGCAATGAGGTCCCCCCTGAGCAACCTTGAGACTTCTCCCAGCTGCCTGTAGAATGTTTCAACTGTCTCTTCAACCTGGTTAGGTGGTCTGTAACAGTCTTCCACCAGGGTATCAGCATTATTGGCCCTCCCCAATCCTTACCCATAAACACTCAATCCTATTGTCACCATCATTAAGCTCTAGGCAGTCAAAACTCAGTCCCTAACACACAGAGCTACCCCACTGCCTCTCCTTCCTTGCCTATCCCTTCTGAAGAGTTTGTAGCCACCCATGGCAGCACTCTAGTCATGCGAGTCACCCCACCATGTTTCCATGATGGTGACTATGTCATAGTCTTCCTGCTGCATGAGGGCTTCCAGCTCCTCTTTGTTGCCCATGCTTTGGGCATTGGCACAGATGCACTTCAGCTGCACTATTGATCTCACCTCCAACCCAGGCATGCCACCCTTGGGTGCATCTCTAAAGAGCTCAGTTTTATTCCCTTCCGCCTCTGAATCTACCTTAAAGCTCTCTCAATGAGCCCTGCTAACTCCTGACCTAGGATCCTTTTCCCCCTTGAGACAGGTGAACCCCATCTGTTGCCAGCAGGCCTGGTGCTGTGTAAATTGACCGATGATCAAAAAAAGTGAAATTTAGCCATTGACACCAGGCCCAGAGCCAGGTACTGATCTGTGAGATCTTCCGATTATGTGCCTCATCGTTCCCTGCAACTGGCAGGATAGAAGAAAACACTACTTGTGCTCCTGATCCCCTCAACCAGTCACCCCAAGGCCCTGAGGTCTCTCTTGATTGCCCTCAGACTTCTTGTCACTTGGACTTCATGATTGCCCACTTGCAAGACCAGTAATGGGGGCAGTACTCAGAGGGCCGTGCCAGGCAAGGGACTTTTCTAGTAACATCCTTTGCTCGAGCCCCAGGGAGGCAGCAGGCTTCCCTATTGTTGGGCTGGGTCCGGTCAGCATATCGGGCCCTCTGTTCCTCTGAGAATGGAGTTGCTGATGACAACCACCTTTTTTTCTTCTTAGCAGAGGTGTTCATCACGTGTGGGTTGACCAACTCTCCCCAAGTAACTCCACCGACCTGTACAGACTTTTGTCTACATCAGAGATTTCCTGGCTGCCATGTTCCAGAGCCCCATACCTATGGTATGGGGGTACCTGGGAAGGTGAAGGAGGTCGTAGGGTGATTCACCTGCTACCCCAAGCCAGGGACCTGTTTCCATTCCTCCCTGGCACTTAGGACCCCTCCTTGTGCCTGGTGGCAAGTAGGTAGGGGAGCCTCCACTTCTTATGATGTGTCCATCTGGTGCATTCGCCCCAGCGATGGCAGGGAGCGGCTCCACCAGCCTATCTCCCTCTCACGCTCCCTGACACTCCTTAACCTCTCCCTTCCAGCTCTGCCACCAGGCTGAGCAGATGGCCCACCTGGTCGCACCTCACACAGGTGTTATCTCTGCTGCCCTCCGCTAGCAGTGACAGGCTCCGGCACTCCCTGCGGCTGTGACCCAGCCAGCTGTGTGTTCACCTGGGCGCTCTGTCAGGGTCGCCACGTGCCTTCTGGCGCTGCCTTTTGGCCAAGTGGAAACCATGGCTAGGTTTCTTCTCAGGGGGCAATGAGCACTATTGGAGCTGGCCTCTTGGAGCCGTCAGGGGGTCAGCGCCCACACTCGCCCCTCCTGACTGCTGCACTGTGCCCCCCGGGGGCTGCGTTTGTACGTGTGGGGGTTGAGCCGCCCACGCTCCCAGGCCCCCCACGCTGAGCCAGACCTGCCACCTGGCAGGGCCTCAGCGCCTCCCGCTGCAGGGGGGAGGCAGGGGAACCCCCCCTCTGCCTGCGCTTCTTGGTTGTGCCAGCTCTCAGAAAGCTCCTTATGGTCCCTCGGCCAGATCCTCCATGCTGCAGCACCTCTGCCGGAGTAGCGAGCCTCAGAGACTTCCAATTTTTTGATGCATTTTTGCATGAATTAATTAAATTACAAGTCCGTGTCAGATGTTGAGTGGGTGTTGTTTGTTGGGTTTTGGGTTTCGCTTTGGGGTTTTTTTTTACAAAAAAAGGTCAGTTAATTCATGGTATTTAGTCCATTTGTAGGGAGAAGTGTACCCTCCGTAGTTCTAGTCAAGACTACAAATACTTGGGTTTCAGTCCTGATTTGTCTGTGCTGCTAAAGGATAGTATGTACAAAATACTTATTTTCAGGCCAGCTAAAGCAAACTATAAACATCTGCTTTAAAAAAAGGATATTTTTTAGAGTATCCTACCCTGCTCCCTCCACAAAGATCCTCCTCCCTCCACCCCCCCCCCCCACCCCCCAGCCTCCAGCCACTAAAAGTTATGTTGGGCAGCAAAAGCAGGAACAAACAGAAGGGTCATTCTCCTTCCTTCCCTTTTCTGGTCCCTTCAGTTCATGTTGAAGCTGATGAGCTGAAAGCTTTTTGATTTGATGGATTTCCAGTGAACTGGAGAAGCAGAGGTGTGGATGCACTTGCTGTTTTGCTGCTTCTGCTGTTGGAGTAATAATATCCAACAGAAGGGAAAGAAAAACATATGGAATAGTACCATCTTAAATGACTGGGAAAAAAATGCTCGAAGGCTACAGCCGTAAAAAGAAGGGCCTATTACAAAATGAAGTCATGCTGAAAATCAGTCATGTTTGACCTGCTATGAGGTTACAATATGAGATCAATCATCATCAGAGTAATACTAAAATTAAAGTTCCCTATCTCTTCCAAGAATGTATCTTGAAATAGCTGGGTTCATTATGACAGTTTAATTGCACACCTTTAGGAAAGCTAAAAAGAAACATTAGCTTTAGAGAACAGAGTAGACACATTACTTAGGGCAGGGATCAACATCTTTTTATGTATACTTGGTGCACGTGGTGAAACAGAGTCACCACTCATAAGCGGAGCCTTTAGACACCACTGTAGCACAACCAGACAATAATAGATATAGTTTTGCCAGTCTTTTAATAGCAGATTCAGCTAAAATGGCAATCACTTTAGCTGATGTAATAATCCTAGCCACAGAATCATCCTTGCCTTTTTGCAAAACCGATCCTCCTCCAATGATGCTATCAGGAAAGCATATGTTGATCCTTGTATGCATCCTCTTAACCAATCCTCATATGTATATTCATAACCAGCAGTGAGTGATTCAGGAATCGATTCAGCAAGCTGGTAAAGACGCCTGCTGCCAACAGCAGGGCTGTGTTGGCAGCTGCCTAAGCCATCCCAAGCTGCTGCCTGGGGGCTGATAGGAAGCAGACACCTTGCAAGGGGAAGCTCTGACCTCTGAGCTCCATGTGAGCTGGGCCCTTCCTTCCAGCGGTGCCAGGACTTTTCTTGCAGCCTGTACTTAGCTGAAGTATCAATGGCTTTCATCGATACCGGGTTGTCTCAAGATCAGGTTTCACAAGGCAGCTGAGCTGATCAAAAAGTTTGCTGCTGCGGAAAGAGGCGGGGCCTGACCCTCATCTGTCCCGGGTTGATGCTGCTTTCCCTCCTCCTAAACTGTGGGATTTGCCTTATCCCATCTCCCCAGAGGCTGCAAGGCAATGAACACAGCCCAAGCACAAAGGAGTAGCACCCAGCAGTGAGAGCAGGGGGGGAGGGAAGGGCCAGGGCTGCTGCTTTTGATGTCACTGCAGACCAAACATCAGCCTTTGCCACCCTGTACTGTAAACAGATCTCTGAACTTCCAGTGCGAGGTCATAAAATGCATTAAATTGTGCTATGTTTAAGCATTACATACTAAGACATTACAGCACCTGCAACTTTTCTTGCACTTCAGTAAGGGGTAGGACAAAGTGTTTTGCCAAGTGTAAGTTATTGATCTTAGGTTTTCATACTGTCCCTTTCAGACAAGAAAATAATTATACAATTATTCAGATGAAAAAAATAGGGAACAGACAGATGAAGCAAATAGTCAAGAGATTTCAGCAAACAGTAAAACTAAGGCTCTGGCTGTCCGGCCTCCCCACTGTCCTCTCCATGTCATCCCATTTGGCTTTGAACTCGTGAATACATTTTGCTCATCCTCCTGGAGCATTTCACTAATTGATGAAAGATTAAAATATAATTCACAATGACATTCACCACTGAAGTCTGCCTTAACAAGATGCAATAAGCTGAAACCATGGAGGAAAGGGAAAAAATGCTTTCAGAAAAAATGAATTGCAGAATTTTATAAGTAGTTTCATATATTTGCAGAGGACTACTTGCAGAATGTCCCCAAATACACCACAATTATGCAATAAGTGCCACCTGCAAATAGCAATGGCATTATTAATTTGCCATCAGGTTAACAGTACTAGACTTCCAGTTATGGGCTACTTCTACTGAGCAAATACTTTTCATTGGTTCTCTGGGAGGTCATTTAAAACTGGTTTCATTGTAAACAGTTACACAACACATTACAAAGGTTGTTATCAGTAAAAGTATGTATTCCTTACACTGTCAGCATTTTTTCCTGACCTAATGTAATTACAAAGCACCATTGAAACCAACCTAGCCTGTTTATAAAGTAGGAAGGAAAATTACATAACCCTACCTAAAAAACAAAACCACAAAAAAAAACCTTTACAAGTGAAACTTTTACAGATTTTACAGCAGTGTGATTTTAAATGATCCAGCAACTAGAAATGCATCCAAGTCAACCTGGATCACAAAATGGAGCTCTCCGTTACGACAAGACGCTGTTTAAGTGCACTGAGCAGGGAAGAAAAATCTCAGCAAAAGACACCTGCACTTTTGAGAGGGCTTCTCTTTGGGTCAGCAAGTAATGTCCATTGCTATCTCAAGCAGTCACGTCATACACTCCATTCCAGAAACTGCTAAAGTTCTGTACTGAACCTTGTTAGACCTTTATTTTTGAACCCGTGGGGGAAGGCTCCTCCAGAACTTCTAACTTGGACAATCAGAAACTTTACCCTGGAAAAAAAATGTGGGTTCCCTGGGCCAAAGTCCCTGCCTTACCCAGCAGGTGTGGTCATGGGGAGGGAAGCAATAAGGAAAAAAGGCTGGTTTATGTTGCACTTGCCAGTGTATCAGTCAGCTGGACCTACTCTGACGGTACATGATCAGTACCCAAGGTAAGGGAAATGGAGGGCAACATAATGAAGTGGAAGAAACATGGGGCCAAGAGTATGACTATTTTACTCACAGTTTGCTATTTAGACAGTCACATCTGCTTGTGCAGTATCCCCTTGACACGCTACATAATTTCAAGCAGGGACACCTATAAGTGACTCACAACAGCAATTTCAGCATTCTCAGGCTCCTAGGCACTACTAGGCAGAATTTCAGACTTTTAGGGATTGCCATGGTAAAATGTACCCTGGGTACATATCCACCCGAAAAAAAATGAAATTCAAGGAAGGGAACCTGAAGAGGTGACATTGAAGGTTAAGCAGAAGAGGCAGGAGTATATGGAAATGAGGAGGAGGAGAAGGTGGCATCCATCTCAGAAAGTTCTAGGAAACCCTATTGTGTAATACTGAAAACCAAAAACTTACGAGTACACACCCCCACACACCCCCAAATGCTGAGACACTATTAAAAAAAAAAAAACAAAAACTTGATAAAAAAGTTAATGGTATTTTTGGTTTTTTAATTGTGGTTTCTGCAGGTCTTCTCCCCAGTCTATCAGCTGCAAACAGGTTCTGATATTTGTTCATTTTTAATGAAAGTTCTGTTTTTCATGACAGTAGAAGCTGATGTCTTAAAAGAAAAGACTGACCAGTACAAGGCTTCTAAACAGACTGGAGAATATTGCCATTCTTTAATGTATAGTGACAAATAGGTATTTGATGGAAGTACTGGCAGAATCTTTGTAACTGTGGGCCCCAGCACAGAGATTCTCAGCGTTATTTAACTATTCGGTCGGGAACAACAGCGGTTGGCACTGAGATACCTTGAGAAGCTTGGCTCTAAGAGCTGTTGCAATTACCCTGAAACACCTAAACTCCTGTGACCAGCAGATTTTACAGCCCTGAGCTAACTAGCCAGGCTTCCCCCGAGAAGGGGAATATCACACACCTACACAGGAAATATTTCAGAAAGCAGCCAGCTGAGCACTGTGTCTCACACTGGTAAAGAGTGAAAGGTGAAGTGTGGGACAAGGAGTGAAGTGTAGGCATCTAAGCTACTGACTCCATGGAACAAGCTGATGGACCTGAAATGGCACCTACCTACCTGTTCTTGAGGTCTATGAGCACCTCCCTTACATCAGCAACAAAGATTGGTTTGCCAGTAGCAGATGAAACGTTTTGTTTTCCCATCCTGTACTTGCACTCCCTATCTCTTATTTTTGCCCTTCTGCTTTTATTCCTCCTGCTGTCTTTTGAGCTGATGCTGTTCTTCCATCCACCGTTGGCTCGTACCCAGACCTTCAAGCACGCTAGGCACGCCTGTGGGATCTGGTCTCACTGGCAGAATAAGTGAATGCATGTCAGATGAACTGAGTGTTACTTCTAGTTGACTCCCATCTTAATGCACCTTCTTGCACTGGCTAATGGTTGTATCACAACACAGTTGTTAAGACAGCCACGAGAAATACTGCATAGCCGGCTTGTGCACTCCAGGTCACAGGCTGTCCCTCACACCACTTAACAAGTATGCCTCAAGCTTGGTATGAAGGGGTAATTTCCCCTGGTTATGGAGGATCTTGCCTCAGGGGTTTCCAGATTTCATCTCAGGGAAGGCCTTTGAGCAGTTTAGTAGTGACTGGGCAATGTCAGCAGTGGCAACCAAGAGAAACTTGGATGCCCAGTAGGATAGTGGCAGCTGAGTAGCAGTTCAGAAAATGTCACTGGTGTCTTAAGTGGTAGACACAGACACCAAAGAGGCTGGTAAGTGCTAAAGCACTGTTTATAAACACATGGCACAAACAAAATAATCTGAAAGTTCATAATGCAGTCCAAGCCACCATCAGCTGCTAGTTCTGCACTATTAAAACTGATCTGAGTTAATTTTGGGATAAAGTATGAAATGCCATTGCCTCTGGCATATCTGTGATTAACTGCCTGTTTAACTGTACTCCATAAAGGGCTGGAAAAATCCCTTCCCACTACTCTTAGCTCATGAATGCTCCTGGTTTTCAGACACAGCTTCTCCTCTCCTTCACAAGTGTGGATCCTGTTCCTAGTCCTGCCTTTCGATTCTCACAAGACAATCCCTTTTTTTCTGGGCACTAGAAAAACAAACTACAAACATTCTCCTCCTATGCACAGATGCCAGCTTTTACACCTCTCTGCTTATTTATAGGTAGTTTCCAGATTGCCCTTGGCCTTTCAGTTCTCTCATGATCACTTCCAGCCTGGCAATGCAAGAATTCCCCCTCAGTGCTGAGCAACTCTGGTTGGAGAATACAACCCAAAGCAAGCATAACCCATGGTAACCCTGTGAAGAAGCACATAACTGCTGTCGTTCTCTGGCTGTAATTTGAAAGATCCATGTTAGGGGTGCAACCTCTGGATGGATGCTGGGTGTCAATGCTGTGTTCCCTCTACAAGCAGACAGCTGTAGGATTGGGAATGCAGCCCTTCTTCATAAGTGTAGCTGTGCTTCAACACAACTGTCCCATGATAAAGCTATCTTCACTCTAAAGGCCAAATTTCATGAGGCAGCCGAGAAGATGTAGTTACTGCTACAACCAACAAGCACGGGCCTGTTCTTCCAGTCCTTTCTCACAACTTCACCTCCTCTTAGCTTGTGCTTGTGCTGCTTTTGTGGCACCAGCAATGGTCAGTAATCCGTTCTGCAGGTAAACCAAGCTGATTTCCACAGCAAAGTGGAAGGAAGTAATTATTTGCTAGTCTGGTGAACTGCAGTAGCTCACTGAGTTGTGAGATTACTATCAAAGCTCTGTCAAAACTGGCACATGGGAAAGTATGCAAAACTGAAAGTGGAGAGAGGGGACTAGGGATGTGCTTTCTGTGAAATGCTGTTGCTGGCTCATACAGGCATCAGCAAATGTCACAGCTGAAATGCAGTGAAAAGAGAGAGAAAAGAGGAGAGAGGAATGTGAATGTAACCTCTTTTGGAGACAGCAAATCTTCAGATCAGCTACTAAAGAAGCACTTCCTCACCACTTCTGAACATAGCATCTATTTTTCCTCTTAAGAAAAGTTTTCTTCAATCAAGGAGTCACTGTGTTGAATATTAGCTCAGAAAAACAGTTTGCTACAGGACAGATTTGTATAGTCAATTGTGTCAATGATCCAGGCAACAGACATTGCACTTTTACTGCCACATGCATATACAATGAAAGTCTGAATACCAATAAATCTCCAATATGTAACTTATAAAAGATATGTAACATTAGTAGTCTTTATAAAGATGAATCACACAACGCACTCCTCTTCTGGGCTTTGAACTAATCAAATTATCTTGTATTATATGGATTTTGCTTCTCTTTCACAGCGTAACTATGTAGCTTTAAGTTTGGGTCAACTCAGGGGACTGGTGTTTCTTCTTTCTGCTGTTTCTGCATCTAACCGATGCAAACATTCAAGTAACCTCTGAGAGAAAATTATTCGAGGCAAATTATATTTCTAGACTTTAATATCACAGGGACACAAAGGTGTAAATTGCTGCACTCTTAAAATGCCTTTGCTAAAAATTGTCTCTCCAAAAAGGGGAGCATAGCAAGGTGTGAATTTTAGGCTGATAGCGACTGTCACTTGATTGAGGTGCTAAATGTTATTTTAACTCTGAACAAGACAGCTTGAAAAACATTAACCCAAATTGAAGATAATTAAACCTCAGCTATTGTTGGATAATTTTTCCTTTACTTCTTCTTAATTTTCCCCAGTAATGGATTGCATATAGTTGCCATTATAAAAGTTAGCAAGTGCACAAAAGCTTAATTGGAAACAGCCCAAGGTTGTTAAAGAAGAAGGCAGAACCTAGTCATCCGGTCACCCCGCGCGTGTGGATCGGTGACTTCGAGGCATCACCGGGGTGCTCTCCTCGTGGAAGCTGACGTGAGGAAGGGGGTGGCGATACCTGATACCTCGCTGGACTCCTCCTGGGGGAAGCTGGAAGGCTGCACTCCCCCGCCTCAGCGTTGTTACACTGCTCTGGGCTCTGCCAGTTGGGACATAATGTGAGAGCCTGTGCTCAACGCTTTATTATGAAATACTTAGCACTCTGTAACTTTGCCTTCTAAAATCCTTTGCTGTAATCTCCCCATGTTGATGAGACCTTAATGTAGTCTGTCTCTTGACTCTGGCAGCTATTTTCAGCATATCAGCCTGATTTGCCCTGGGCTAGTTGAACTAATGCTGATAAGGACAGCTAGCACCAAAAAGCTTAGCAGTACAGAAATGCCCGTTCTTCGCATCATGGCACAGACACCAGTATAAGCAATGCCAAAAATTATTTTGCAAAAAATGGTCGTGCAAGCTGGACCTTCCCCTTCTCACACCTCTGGATGTGGTGCTATAGCAGCTTAAACTGATTCCAGCTGATTCACAATCCTGCCCTTTCCCTGCCTGCCTCCCAGCCCCCCTTTTTTATGCCAGCTGGCACAGGCAAATAAGCAGGAAAACGGTTCAGGGAGCTCAGCTGGCTGAAAACAAAAGGTATTCATCTTTGGCCAGTCTGGCTTCCCAAACTCTCTCATCCGCTAGTGTTGTGAGCTCCAGTACAAGTACACCTGTGGGAATATTTGGGCTAGGGAGAGCAGGACTGTGGCACCTCTAGTTTAAATGACCAGCCTCCAGGCAGACTCACACCTAACGCCAGCAGCCAGCAACTAATGAACAGAAATGGTCCCAGCCTCCCACCCCACCTCCCCTCCCCTGGACAAATACCCCTGCATCCTCCCTCATGCTGGCTCTGTCCTAAATGACAGAGTAAACCAATGGACTCTGCTGATTCAGGAGAAAACGTGTCCTTGAAAATGCAGTGACTCCCTCCTACACTTAGAAATCCAGACCCCAAATCCCCAGGGTACTGTTTGCTCCTTCCCTTCATCTTTTTTCCCTATTTTGCCACCTTGCCCTTATGGAGACATGTTGTTATCAGTGTTGGGAACTGTACAGCCCTATGGGGAATTTTCCCTCAAGAATTGCAGTGGCTGAGCACAGCAGCTTCTCCAGTGCAGGACAGAAACTGAAACAGAAAAAAACCCCCTGTATTCCTTGTATGCCATGGTCACATCCTGTGTGACCTGTGTTAAGGCAGCATGGGTGACTCGCATTTCATTGCTTCTGTGGGTCAAGCCTGCGAGTAACCTCACGTGATACTCTTCCACCCATCCCCTCGAAAAACCAAATCGATAGCAATTTCACTTTCTGGAAGGTCAGGCAGATAAGGAAGTGTTTCCAAATCAGGGAAAATAAATTATTCGCAGCCTGAGGTTGAAACTGGTGGATAATTTCCCTTCAAAAAGTCGAGGAAAGTTGCAGAAATAGGCAAACCATTTTATTCAGGTCCTGAAAACTTTAGTTCTGGATATACCAAACAGTGCCATCACATGATTTTGTAAACTAATTTTAAACTTCCAAATTTGTGCTTTTTGTGTAATAATTATAAAAAAGTTAACTTTTTAAAAAAAATCATATTTTTTTTATTTCAAGCTATCTATACATTTAGGGGTTTTCATACTGAAGGTTTTCTTAATTTTAAACACATGAAATTATTTTTTTATATTTAACATAAATCTTCAGTTTCCTGAGCATGAGACGCCATTCTCCATAAAAGAAATGCTAAACAATTACCCATCTGTAAAATATGGGTCTGGACCGCAAGCCTCTGCTCCAGTGGATATCTCTTCCTTGTTGACTGGATTTTGCCTTCACCCTGGAGCCTTTTTTGGACTTAATCCAAAATGCTGGCAGTGGTAGAAATCTGCTCAAAAAGTTTTGAACCTGACCTTTTCCTTTGTGAGTGGTCATTTTCACAGTTATCTTTTTCCCTTACTGTGTTCAGCGTTCCAGGAAGCACAGGCCACTGAGAATCCACAGTGTCACATCCTCTACTAAGTCTGGTAGCTTTATGCCTTATTAGCCAGACGAATGTTTGCAGTGGGGAAGGGGGAAGATTCTTTGCATTTTAAAAATAATAATTATGTAGGCATTGTACTCTGACATACTCTTAATTCGCAGGAGTGTGAGCAATTTTCAGGAGTGTCAACATGGTCGCATCAGTGTTGCTTTTGATTTACGAGGGACCAGGAATAGGTCTGTCTAGGCTAGATGAAGTGTGGACCTCATGTTTCCTAAATGCAGTACAGTATTTATTTTAATTACTAGCTCGGATTTATGTCACAGAAGGGTGAGCATCTCCATTCTAATGACAAATCATTTTCTCTTTCTGTAATGACTGTGATTGCCTCATTATACTTTCCATGGTATATAATTTCTGTGTTGACATAAGTGGGTGTATAGCAAAAAACCCTCACTCACCCAGTCAGCCTGGGATACTCAAGTCAGATTGCCCTCTAAAGCACAAGTCTGCAGCACATATAAAACCACAGAAGAAAGCAAAATCTTAATATTCCTTCTTTGAGGTACTGGTTCCTTTAGCGTCATATTACATGAATGGTATTTTCGTTCCCGTGTAGAAGGGAAAGACAATTCTGTTCCCTCATTAAATATGATGCTTGAGATCTCCCCACCTGAAAAGCTACACTTTATGTATAGTATCTAGCATCTTATTGGGTAGCTGTGTTTTCACTGTGTCTGTTAGATCTCCCTTTGAATTGTCGTGTCCTTACAATACACAAGCAGTACTTATTTGAACCTTCACGGAAAATGACAATGCATCTACCCTGCTTACCAAAAAAACTAATTCTGAGCTAGCAAGTAAAAGCTGCTGCTTTATTTAGTAAACAACCATTTTGAAGGATGTCCGTGCACATTCATATATTCATAATTACAGCAGAAGTGGGGACACAACCGATTTCATCGCTAGGGATCCTTTATAGCACGTAAGGTATAATGCCTCTTTTTTAGCCAGGTGCTTAGGAAAATACCCTTATGCATAGTTACCCATTTGAGCTGATGTTTTCAACAAGGCAGAAAGAACGTCGCATTTTAAACTCTCGTCTCGTACATATGGAACGTAATCACATAAAAATGTATTCAGACTTTATTATGGATGTCAAAAGTAACAATACGTTCCCTCTCAAAATCCATTTGGACTGTGAAATCTGTACTACATAGCTTTTGCATTTCTGTAAATATTTGGTTATGGGGATGCTTTCTTAATACAGCCAGAGCTGTGGCTGTAACAAAGCATGTATGGTAGCGATACAACTTACCCCTTTACAAGGATAAACCAAAGAAACACGTTCACGTCAGTTAAGAGCTTTGCCACTGCAGTGTATGGTAACACATGCACAGAATAAATTCCTAGAACACACTCAGTTATCGCCAAGCCTTGTTTTATCTTCTGGCAAGCGTAACTGATGGTATTGCTTGCTCCATGTGGTTACAAACCGTGCTTTTCCAGCATTGGCCGGGGCTGCCATTTTGGGTGTCACGCAGCAGCATCACGCTCCCCAAGGGAACCTGCCTGTCCCCCTTCGCAAGCGGGCTCATCTTCCTTTTGTCTCGCTTCCCAGTCTTCTTCCCATTCCAGGTCTTCCAGTCAAAAGACGTAAGCTCCGTACAGGAGAGCACACGGCATCGCAGCAGCGTTGCTATGGGGACCGGCGAAGACGAGCCCTTTGGGCGCCCACAGCCGCAGCGGGGACAGAGCTGCCGGCGGGAGCGGTGCCCCCCGCCAGCACCCCGGCCGCCGCTGCAGCTGCCACGGGCACCCCTCCCCCGCCCACACGGGGCCCCGCGCGCCCGGGCCAGCGCGCCGCGCCGTTCGTACCGCCGGGCCGGGCCGGGGCAGGCGCCGGCGAGCCCTGCCTGCAGGCGGCGCCGCCGGGACAGGCGCGGGGAGCCGCGGCGCGGGGGGGGCTCCCCCCGCCGAGGGGTGCGGGCGCACGCTGCCGCGCCGGCGGGCAGCCCCGGGGGGTCCGCGGCGGCACCGGGCGGGGCGGGGGGCGGCGGCAGGTGCCACCGCCGGGGGCGGGCGCCGCCGAGCGGCCGTCGGGGTGGGACTGGGGCGGGTGGCGGCCGGAAGTGACGGGCTGGGGCTGGACTGATTCACCTGCTGGGCGGTGCGCGCGGGGAGGTGCCCGCCGGGAGTCGGGGGGACGGAGCCGCCGGTGCCGGGTGCCCGCCGCTCGCGCCGCGCCATGGAGCCGCCGCTGGTGGTGGTGGTGTCCCTCGTGCTGCTCTGCGCCGCAGGTGGGCGGCGGGCGCAGGTGGAGGGGCGGGAGGGGGCGAGGGGGCGGCGGCGGGGGAGGGGGCGGCGGCGTTGTTGGGAGAAAGGGGGGAGGGGGCCCTTCCGCCGGTGAGCGGGGGGCGCCTTTCCCGCCGTACCTCCGCCCGCCCGTCCGCCCCTGCCCGTGTGTGCGCGGGGACAGGCGGTGGCTGGGCGGGGGGCTGCGTCTCCGCTAGCCCCTCTCCCGGGCGGGCGGCGCCGCCCGGCCCCTGCCCACCCGCGGCCGGGTAGCGGCGCCTGAGGCGAGGTGCGCGGGTGGGCGCTGGCGGCTGGGGCGCGCTGCGGGGCGGACCTGGGCTTTGTTCGCCGCCCGCCGGCGGGGCGGCCAGCGCCGCTGCCGCGGTTTGTCTGGTTCCTTCTGCCCCCCCCGCCCCGCCTCGCTCTGCCCGCCTCCCTCCCGGGCGTCCCTCGACGTGGCTGGGGGTCGACCTGCCCCGCCGTGGGCGCTGCGTGTCTCTCCTCAGGCGGCGGCGGGGGCCGTGCGCGGCCCTGGCAGCGGTGCGGTGCCGCGCTGTGCCGTGCCGTGCCGCCCGCCCGGCGCCGCTCCCGGGTCCCGCCGGTGGATGCGCCCCGCTGCCCGGGCGCGGCTGGGCAGGGCGGCCGGAGCCGCTCCCGCTGCGGCTGGGGGAGCGTCACGTGTGAAAACCCAAGCGAACAGAGCAAAAAAAAAAAACCCCACCATGTAACGCATCTGTAATGCCGCTTCAGTTCTGGCTGTAACGTGGAAGGCTGGCCCTGTTTTGAGCGGGTGGAAGGCCCGGGTGGCTGCCAGGGAGACCTCGGGTCCTGCTTGTCCCGGACCCGGTGGCCGTGACTGGATCTGTACGGAAATTTGAGGGTGGGGGGAAAGGAGTTGAATTAGATGGATCTAAACTCGTCTGTTTTCCTTGCCGAGGCAAAACAAAGGAGTGGGTATTCCCAAAGCAAAACCCCCCCACAAACCAGAAACAAACCAAACGTGCCTGGGCTACTAAAAAGTCGGGAAATGTTTTTCATTTCAGACATTAGGTGCCGTTAGGTTCCTGTGATGAGCTTGCTTGCAGCGCTATGTTAATGTTTCCTAGACATATCCTTAAGAAGAGTGAGTTTCCACTGAAGTTGACCCAAACTTACGTTGGAACTACAAAAGATGACAAAACACCTATGGAGGTTCAAAATGCGTATCAGTGGTGTCAGGAGGCTTTTTTTTTTTTTTTTTTTTTGTTTCCTGCTGAAATGTTAATGACTTTGTTGATGTCGCTGCTGTTTTGGGAAATTACTCATGGGATCAAAATTCTGTGTCCATAATGGAATGGTGAACTCTGATCTTCAGCATGAAAGGATATTGGTAGTTCTGTATTAACTTTTTCTCTTAGCAGAGTTAAAAAGAAGATGGATGCTGCATAAGAACTATGAGTTACATGTATTTAGTTGATGGGGTTACCAATTTAAGGTTTGTATTGACACGCTTCATATAACTGAAGACATGAAAAAAGCTTGTTGTGGGTGGAACTGTATGTACTATGAGTGAGCTAGATCAGTGTTAGGATTTCAAAGGCTATGACGCTATGAAGCTAGGAGTAATTAATATATGAGGAAATGTAAAGCCAGAACGAAGTTTTACACTTCAGCTCTACTGGAGTATACGGGTGTCTTCAGACTTCACTGTGAAATTGGATGAATTTGTAAAGACAGTAATATATTTATGTTTTGATTAGAAATATCTTTTGCATAGTTATTTGGATGACTGTGCCCTGAAAGATACATACGTTCCACAGTCCTCTGAAGGAAGTAATTTAGTAATCTATATGTCTTAAGACTTGATACATTCTCTGAGCTTGTTTGTGTTTTTTCCCCCCATCAGATTGAGTCAATATTTCTGGGTCTGTGTTCCAGATAGACATTGCTTCCTTCACTGAGGGAACAGATGTCAGTAAATTGCAGTTCTCCATACGGACCAAACTTGGAGGAAGCTAATGCTTGTGCAGTTGAGTGAAAGTTGTTGGCAGTGAATGATTGTCTAGGTACTGAAGTCTTTACTTAGGTTTGTGGTACTGCAGCAATTTGTTGTGCTATTTTTTAAGGCTTGCGCTGTATGCTATTTTAAGGCTTGCACTATGTGCTATTTTCACAGCTTGTTTTTCCCCTGTAAGCCTCGTTTTCCTTGTTTCACTGTTGCTAAGAGTAGGGGATTCAAAGAAACCGATTTTGCATAAATAAGGAGGCTTATCTTGACTGTACAGAATACCCTTTCAACAGGCAATGGGGCTATACCGTTACATGTTGAAATGGGAAAGTGTTGGGTCTAAGCTGTCCCTGAACCGTATTCAGGGATTTAATCCCTCTGTTAAGGTCAATTTTGCAGTCAGAAATAACTGAATTGGGAACTTCCCTTTCCCTTGCAGGGAATTAATTTACATTTGGGCGGCTATTTCTGCACTCGTAACAGCTCTTCTAATTGTACTAATTCTTCTGTATCTAAAAATGCCCTGCAAGTCTGAGGGAGAACTTGATGGCCATTTGAAGGGTCTCTTGATATGTGTTGTAGTTGTGTATGATCAGTTACTTTAAGTAATTGGGGATACCCAAAATGCGCAAATTCTGTTTAACTTAAATGAACATTGTATAGCTGTCATCAACAAATTCTGGACTAGGGTAATAGAAATCATGTGCCTCTTCAGATCTTGAAATATTTTATTGGTGTAACAGATACTAAACTGTTTTCCAAAGGGCAATACAGATCTGGTTTGGAGAGGAAGGCTCAGTCCTGATGTTAAGTGCTGGCAGATTGTTTCTTACGGATGTATATAAAGTGGTGTATGGTTTTTTTTTTATTAATTCTAAGCTTTCCAGAGTGGGTGGTCATCTCCAGAACTAATACAAAAGGAAGTCTGTTGTTGCTCATTGTCAGTTACACTGAGCACATGTTTGCCTATGCTGTGACTTCAGAGGGACTGTGTATGTACTGGTAACCTTTTCCTGGCTATGCAGTGTTGGGGAAATAGTCTCATTACATTTGGCGTAAATTCAAGTTTGTGTAGGGTTTTAGAAGACTGAGCATAAGTATAGGTGCCTAACTTGTGATCCTGTTTTAATGAATAAAATAGTGACCTATGGCTGTTAAACTTTCAGGAATGTGTAATGGCAAAACACAAAATTTAAACAGCCGTGAAATGTTAACATAGCCAGTTTTATCTGTCTTTGTGTAGGTATAAAAGAGTGATTACATATGTGGTGATCCTTTTAGTCTTCAGAGGATACATTATACAAAACTGTAATGCTGTGCGCATAAATCCTTAAATTGAGGATAAGAGTTTGAGCAGAGTCTTTAGTTGGTGGTGATATCTCTTGGTTTTGTGGTGGTGTTTTTTTGGTGGTGGTTTTTTTATTACAATAGTAGTAGGAAGTAATTTTGTAGTATTGAAATTCTGCAGTGTGTGATTCTTTATTAATAGACTATTAAGCTTTTAAATAAAAATAAAGTTCAGGTAAGCTTTGAGAAAAGTCTGTGATTAGAGCCCTGTCACTAAACTTGCAAAAATATTTCCAATAACATGCATGCAGGAGCAGGACCTAACACAGACATGGTGAGTCAGCATTTGGTGGCTAGTACGCTTTGTCAGATATGTATAATAAGGAACTTAAGCCTGTTCATGTTTTTATGCATGTAACAGGATCTTACAGAAGCTTAAATTAGGAGAAATGTGACTGCCACAGGAGTTAAATGGTCATTCCTATCCTGGTGTCTTAATTGCTAAACCTGGTATGCTTAATCCTTTGGGGAATAATTGTAACAAGTTCCAGCAGTCAGGTTCTTAAGTGTCCCTTGACATGAAAAGTTGTCTGAAGTTCAGGACTCCTTTCCTAGGTTTCCCAGATCTAAGTGTCTCAAGAAACGTGAAAAGCTTTAACTGGAGATGACTTAATCAACTAGTTCCTGCAGTGACATCAGCTGTGAGGTTTGAATTTTTAATTATGCCTTAACTAATATGTGTTTATCAGAAGGTATTTTATGCATTTGGAATGCTGCTGCAGAGATTATTATAGTCTGTCACTTCGGTCTCTGACTGCCCTCTCCCCTCTGCTAGCTTTCCCTGTGTTGCATCAGGTTTCAGCTGCCTGTCTTCACTTCCAGTGCTTGTCACAGCCTCTTGCAAAGCAAAGTCTGCTTAATATTAAGGTGAAACTGCCACTCCTAAATGGCTGGTATAGCTTCTATTGCAGCTTTACAAAAAATACACTTTCATATGGGGGCTTGTGTGCTTTGCTACCGATTCCATCCGTGCTTTGAGAAACCGAGAAATTATGCTTAGCAACATGGTTTAGTGATGGATTTGGCAGTCCTTGGGTTAGCAGTTGGACTTGACCATCTCAAACGTCTTTTCCAACCTAAATGATTCTATGAAATTCTTTATGAGTATCTTTGATTCTGCCTCCATATTAGAGCATTTAAAAACTCACTTGCCACAGTGCCCACAGAGATTTGTACAGACGTGGGAACTTGTTTTGAGGGCCAGTATTGTTTCATCATACTTCCTAAGTAAAGTAATAATTTAATCTCCCCACCCCACTCCCCTTTTTTTTTTCTTTTTTTTTAGGGAAATCCTTTTTTTACTAGTTTGCATCTTTAGCGGGATGGTTATAGGAAGAGCCACTTCAGCCTGTTGCCATGGGAGTAAGTGGCAGTGAAGCTATAGTTCTGTGGAAACCTGTTTGAATAGCAGCTTGAGCATAAGCAGCCCCTGCATCCTTGCTGGTCATTTCTTTTACTGCACAACTGCCTTGATTGTGTGAGTGCGTGGTGAATGGGTCTGAGTTGAGGCTGCTTAAAACTTTAATATTTTTTAACCGGTTAGATTGCATGCTTTGAAACAAAGAGTTTTGCCAGCAACTTGTCCTGGTACAGGGCAGGAATGAGTGATAGGAAGGTTGGCAGAAGAGCATTAGGAGGAAAACCTATTCTGCTTGATCAGTGTTCTCCCATAGGAGAGGCATATCTATATAACCTTGGCCTGGGGCGAGCTTAGTTTGGGAGTCTGACTGCAATGCTAAATCACACAATTGGCTGAATGGCTAGATGCTACCACAAAGATTATTTTTGCATTATTTTGATTATTAATTTATGTTGTACTTGGCATTCTTCTGGCTGTATGGCAAGCCAGTTAAGGGAGTTTCAAGGTCAGAAAAATGCAGTATTCTACCTGTTTGTTTTCCTGATCCAGCACAATGAGGTGAAGTCTGAATTGTAACAAAAGAGGGTCAGCTGGATCCTCAAACCCACATGGGTGGAATATATTACTATTGTTTTAATGTACTTTAATTTTTTTTTAATCATATAATCAAAACTTGTGATGTGATAGAGAGGCAAGATTTGGAGCTTTATTGGCTGTAGGCTGGAGCTGTTCACCAGTGGTGTGATATCCTCTAGCTACTGTTAAGAAGCATCTGAGGTACTTGATGGTCACAAATCTTGCAGTTCCACATGAGGCTACGTTTTTTTAATAGATTTGTTTTTCATGCCCTCTAGCTAAAACCTACGCTTACTATGCTGAACAGCGATCAATCAACAAGGAGTATTTGGTGTGCTAGAGAACAGGATGAGAATTCCATAACTTCACAACTGTTCTAACTTGTGCAGAGTAAGTTTGTAGAGGGAATTGAAATTCCATGTATTCACTGATCCTGCATTTTCAGTTCTTCTTTTTAGATGTATTAACAGCATAAGCTACAAAGAATGTTTCATCTCAGTTGTTTTAAGGCATGTAAAAATAATGTGTATGTATATGTTAAAACCTCCCTAAATTTTGAAATGACTTGTTAACTTTGTGGCTGTTTAGGGTGCATATTCTAATCCTTTGAGCTTATTCCTTTCTGGCTGTTTTTTATGGGGGGGTGAGGGTGGGGCAGGGCAGGAAGAGAAGCCAAAGCAGGCAGGCAGCCAATTCTTTCTGTTATCGTGATGCTTCAACTTCATATTTAAAAACCAGCAACAATGAAGACCAAAACACCCAACCCTGTGCTACTGAATTAAATAATTTTCAGTCTTGATGCAAAAATTGCATGTGCTAGGAAGAAGCATTGCTTGTTCAGTAGCTTGAAGAGCCAAACCCCCTTTTACTCAAGTGAAAATAATATGGCTGCCTAGTTGAGTGTTTGATTGTACTTAACTCTCTGATGCATTGACTGACAGATGTGCTTAATGCATTCACACTGCAAAAGAGCTGCTTCATTCAGTTGCCTTTTAAATGCCATCAAATTGGCAGGAAAAAAAAAAATCAAATCATGTGACTTGATTGCTTAGTGACTGTATAAGCCTTCAATGTTTGTAATGGGAAAATCAGTGACTTGCAGGGCTAAAAGCAGAAACAACCCGTGCAGTTGATATAGACTTGGTAGAGGAGAGGCAGGCTTTTGTGTAAGTTGTGTCTAAGTTTGAGTTCTGAGTTTTGGTGTTTGTGTCATGGTGTTTTTTCTTCGCCCTCACCCCCCTCCCTTTGGCTGAAACAAGTCTGTAGATTGATCCCTACTTCATTTTACACTTCTTAATACTATGTATAGCTGGTTTCTTAATGGCTCTAAAGTGCAGTCTGAAGGTGCAGTTGCACTTTACACCTGGCTGCATTACAGATACGATGCAGTTACCTCTGGTGTAACTTCATGTGTCTGTGGAGGTTGCTGCTGCTTGCAGTGGTGGTCTTGGGTCTCTCCTTCTCTCCCTCGTGTCAGAGCAGTGTCATGCAGCTGCTGCGTTGAGTCTGTTCAGCTGGTACAAAAGAAAACTTTGTTTGGCATATGTTGTTTTCCTGCTGGGTGATGTCACTGATCTAACCCGCTTTGCGACTGGGCAGTGCTGCTGGCTCCGGAGCTGCCTAGGTGTGATGTGAGATGGCTCTCTGGGTGGGGCTCCCCGCCAGCGTAAGCGAACCCTTACCTGCTCACTTTTCTGCCTCTGGCTTTGTGCTCCTGCCGCTGACCTTGTGTTTGGAAAACCCCACCAGGAGAGGAAGAGCAGAGCTTCCCGTGCAGTGTCAGTTTTTAGCCGAGTCAAATCTTTGTTCTGGTTTTCTGCCATTTTGCATAAGGTGTTATACTGGCGTAAAGGGAGGTGATGGGTTCAAACCCGAGGACGACCAGGCAGGACCTCAGCAAGTCCAAAGTATTCTAGTTGTCATTCCTTTAACGCTGCAGGTTGAATTGGGTCGTGCTGGATCATTTAAATGTGACCAGGCCTTAAAACTGAGGACTTGAAGTGATCTTCTGTAGATGTTGGGCTAAACAGTACTCCTGTGCTTAAAATTAATCTTAACCCCAGTTTGTGTTACAGGATCCCCTTCCCCTTTTAGTTGGCCTCCAAAAGTGTATCCTTCCTTTCCTTCAGCAATGAGGGACACATGCTCCCTCTCTACACTTGATAAGTACTGTCCCTCTCAAGTAAGGTCATCAACTGCTGCAGTTGCTAGGATACTGGGCTGGTGTCTTTGGGTTTAGCAACAAAAAAGCTTCAAGAATGCGCTGAACAAGTAAGGAGCATGAGAACAATTGTAAAAGGAAGGGGATAGAATCTGTAGGCAAAGGGGATGTCAGGGAAGAAGCGAAAGTTGGGGGGGCAGGGGGAAGTAAAATATCAGTAAGCTTTAGCCCGTGATTTTTAGGCTTTCTTAGTTGCATAACTATTCCAGCAGATATCAGTGAATTGTGTTTGGGAATGATATTGAGCTCATCTTGTGTATTTGCAAGGTTGGGGTTATTTGTAGTTCAGTTTACATGAATCTTAAAGTTAATATTTTTATTAGATTGGGAGGATGAGTAACTTCTAACTTAATTGTGCAGTACATTTTAAAGTGGGGCATGGATATGCAACGCTGCGTGAATTAGAGCTAGTTATTCATTTAATGGTGTCTGAGGATATCCAGACTGAAAGAGCATTTTTTGTTTTTCTGTCCTTGAAGAAGTATGCTTAGCCTGTTTCATGTTGGTTTAGGTTTTTTTTTTTTCTTTGTGTGGTTTGAGAGGATTTGTGGATTCAGGTGAACTCTGGTAGATACTCGGTAACTTAATGGTTATTGTTGAATTGATGTATTTTGTCAGATTTTTCAAGCTAGAGCAATGCAGGATTGCTTCAGCTTTGGCTTTTGTTCAGAGCAGACCACCTTAAGGTGGTGTTTGTAGTATTCCGAAGGGGAATAGGTCTTTTTGAACTGTTCTGTAGAAATTGTGAGTTTCGAGTGGCAAAATTCCGTTGTTGGAACTCATCAGATTTCAGAGGTTGCTGAAAATTGTTTCTTTTTGTGAGTCTGGGGATCAGACAAGTAGAAAGGAATCTTAAGACTTAGTAGTGGAGTCCTTCTTAATAGTGGAAGCAGATGAAAAAAGAGAAGTCAGAAATAAGCAGGGAGAAAGTATATCCATGATTTGAAGAAGTAATGTCACACTGTTTACTTTAAGGGAAGGTAGGACTGGGAGACTTTGCCCAGTAAGTTGTGCCTCAGAAAAGTGGTGCTTCCTCCTGGTTACTCAGAGGAAGTGAAGTGTGGAAATACAAACCCAGCAGCAGCAGAGTTGACTATCCAGGTGGTAGAACTTTGCCAGGTTTCTTCTAACATGCAGGATTTTTTTCTGTGTTTTGCTTTAAGTGCTTCTGCGGTTTTATCAGCCTTCTCTTTGTAGTTTATGGCGGAACCTTCCTTCATGTGTGTCAGTTCTAGCTGCACTGTCTGTGGAAGAAGTGTCCTGAAAACCTAATCAGACCAGAGCTCTGGAAGTTTGGTCACTCAGCTTCATTGTGCTATTGGTAAAGCAGAGAGGTGAAATGGGAGAAAGAAGGATTTAAAATCTTGTCTCTGCTAACACTAAGTGTGTCCACGTCAAACTCTAGCCCTTTTCTCCAGAAATTGCTTTGTGGATTTAGTTTCCTTAACTATTTTTGTATTTAGTCTGAGATTAAATGGACTAGGAAGGAGGAGACAACATTTGGAGGACTGGGAACCAAATCTCTTCTAGGCGAGTGTTTTTATTCCTGGGTTGTCTTTGCTTTCACTGGCTCCATAAACTGTATCCTCTCTGCATAGCAGAAGGGCATCATGGAGATCTGTGACTGATTAGCTTAGAGAATATGATTCTGGGAGGTATGAAATACAAGTGTGAACATCTTTTGTCTGAATGTTAAATCTCTGTCTTTGGGGATTAATCAGTGTTCTGCCTAGTGAACTTGGCCTGGTATAGAGAAGCAAGTTTTTGTCTTCTCTCTAACCTTTTTTGGGCTGGGCCTTTTTGAAGTTGAAATAGAGGGGTATGTAGTATGTCAGTAGCTTGCGAATGGTAGATTTAGAAGTGCTTGATGCTTCTGTTAGATGGTGTAAGGTTTGTTGTTTGTTTGTTTGTTTGTTTTTAACTACTGACTGTGAACCATGCTTTTCTATGAAATTTGTATTGTAGCATTTCGTAACCACAGTTTGAGTGTCAAACATGGGGAAAACGGCGGTCTGTGGAGTGTATTAAACATTAGCTGTTTAACATTTCTAATACTAGCAGAATAGTACTTTCTTTGTTAGAACAAGCTTTGCAGTTTGCCTTTATCAGCAGTGGGTTATCCTAAAAATCTGAATTGTCTGCAGAGTTCTACAGTTGTTACATACTAAACCCAAACCTGCTCTTTGGATGCATATCCAATACAGATTCAGGTGCAGTAATGCTGTGCTGTTTTTTCTTTTCTTGTTTTATTCACTGCTGTTTGATTATTGGTAGTTCATTGCCTATTGCTTGCTTGTTTCTTTTCCTCGTCTCTTCCTGATTCTTACCTTAGGTGAAGTTGCTGTGACTTTTAAGTGTTCTTCTGTATTCTAGGTGCCTCACTGAATTAAAAGGACGTGTATTGAGCTAATATGTATTTTGGATTCTGTCGTGAAACATTCGGTGAGAGTATTGGTGTACTTTGGTTGTAAAAGAGAATTTTAGAATTTCATTCGTGCCTCAGAAGTCCCCAAACCTGTTAAATTTGCTTTCTGAAGGGAAGGCAACTGATTTTAATCCTTCCATTAAACTTCTCGTTTTCTTTACTGCCATTGTTCCTTTTGATGTTCACTGAGTTAAAGAAGAGTCTTTAGCGACCTTTCTTTGTATTGTTCCATGTCATGTGTCCCATGGAAAAACAGTGAAGTTGAGAAAGTAAGCATGAGCAGAGCTGGTTGAAAAACTCATTGTCTCTTTTCCCTTCACTCTCTGTACCCCCCTAAGTTGCTCAGCCTGAGTTTCCGAAGCCTGGTATAACTTCTAGAGAAACTGAAGTAGGGATGACTCTGCCTTAATCTTTGTTAGGCCTCTTCAGGACCAGGGACATGATGATTGCAGGATTTTTTGGGGTATGGTGATGCTTGCCAGAAGCTGTAAGATTTATGACACATGGAAAAGTACATGCATCAAAGCTTCATAGTATTTTGGACCCAGGTTCCTGAAAGCTAGTAATAGAGTCTTGCTCTTGCTGTTGTAAGCAAGATGCTGGAAACCATGAGAATCCAAATCTGAAGCTAGGCTTTTTTGGCCTTTGGGGGTTTCACCGGTAAAGCTAGGATTCAGTTTGTGGTGCAGTCAATTATGATAAACTGAGGCAAAACAGCATAAGGAAACCTCAGCCTCTGGCCGTCTTGGCTGTGCTGATGTGACTCAGCTCCTGGGTGCTGTAAAAATCACTAATGTGAGTAATGTCAAGCATTCCTTTCCCTTTATTTTTGCAAAATTAACTTTTAACCCACTTCATTAGTGGCACCCTGCCTTGCAGAGCCTTGTTTTGCATCATTTGAGGATAGTGAAGTTTTATGTAATGAGGAAGCAGGAGAAGATTGTGGTGGTGGCTTCTTGTAGGGATTTCAGCCATCAAGGAAACTTAAGACTTAAGTAGACTGTACCAGTAAACACGGGGAAGTCTCCCTCAGCTAGGCACCCCTCAGTGTGTACTTAGTTTGGTGTGTACTCCCTACTTGCCAAGGGTGTAAATTTAAGTTGACTCCCCCAGTTCTACAGGGGCTTATTTCAGAAATGCGGTTTTGAAATAAGAACTTACGTGTGAGTGGGGGTGGGAAAGGGGAGAGTAAGGGAACTTTGCTTTATAGTACTGTTAAAGCTAGAGAAAAAAGTAAGAGATTTAACTGTGAATGAGAGGCATATTCAGATCTATAACCTGTATTTGAAAGAGGAATCTAAGCTGAAGCATCTCTTAAGTGAACTTTATAGCTTGTTATCTCTCAAAGCACTAGCATGTGTTTCTGGTTGTCATTGTTATTTACTTCTTAAGGCCTGATTCTGTGAAGAAAAGGGTTTGTGTATTTACAGCCATTCCTTGTTTACAAGCAGGTATTGGCAAACAAGATTGTTTTTGGAGAGCCTGCTAGTAAAGTCAGAAGTACTGTGCAAATGCAGATTGCAGGTGGATCACATGTGGCTTTAAGTACAGCAGCATCTTTGAACTCAACTCTTAACCCATGTGGAGGCAGTCTGTGCTTCTTTGCAGTTGTGCTCCTCGGTGATTGCCAGTTTGGACATCAGTTGAACCTGGCAGCAGTCCTGCCTTTGTGGTGCATCTCCCTTACTTCTGCCTTTCAGTATAGGTCAGCTGCCATACTCTCCGCTGTCCCAGCTGATTGTGTTCCTCCTGTTACCGACTGTAGCAGGGGACTGTGCTTATTGGGTTACACAGCTGTTCTGTAACGTGGTCCTATCTGATGCCAGAAAATGTTCATGCCATGTTTAAATTTACACTTAAATTTGTGTAAGCCAGCAATCCAGAATTTCAGTGTATCTTGAATGTGTAACTTTTTTCATTTAAATAAGAAAATACTAAATGCATAAGTAATTCATCTGATGAAAATTTGCTTTGTTATTTGTTAGTATATATCTACTATATATAGTATAGCTCTATTTGTATCTGTGCTGGAATGGAGAAATCTTGGCTTCATTTTACTTTTTGTCTGCTTTCTGTGTTGAGGATTCTTTCATACTAGAAGACAGTTTCCATCAAATTCTATCAAACATTTCATTTTCCCCAGATTATTTTTTAAAAGATTAATAATGTAGTTTGCCAAGCTGTGTTCCACTTGAGTGGTATTTGAAGGTATGTCCAGATATTCAGAAGGAAATACGGTTTCTCTAAAGATGTTATATTGGTTTGCACCCCTTCAGAAATGATGTGAAAAACTTGTTCAGTCATGCAGATAGTTTGCAATGCTCTTTTAGGGTCAATCTCCTGGAGAAAGAGTATTTTATTTCATGTTAAGAAACTTACATTTTGGATTCTAAGCATTCAGGTTTGTATTGACCTCTTACCACCTTCTGACAGAAACTTTTATAAGGCATAATACTTATCCTGCATTGAGGAATATTACTTGTCTCTTCTCACCCAGTCATGAGGGTTCATTCTTCTATTTGCCCCAACTGAGTATAGCATGTGTTCTCCTTGCAAAATATTTGGAGAACAGTATACATGCATTTGGACTATTGCACTTATGTTGTTTTCAGTTGGGGTTTTTTTTTTGAGATCTGTTGCATGCTTCTGAGTCTTAAGCTTTACAGTGATTTGTTTGCTGCAATTAAGAATCAGATATTTTAATTCTAAGCATCTCTGGATAAGCAGGATAGAAAGAACTTGAAGAACTTGAAGAACCCTCATCTTTCTGGTGTGTTAAAACAAGTTTGAGAAAGGTCCGAAATTTTAGCCATGAAACCCTGCTAGCCGAAACAAATAGACAGCTTCACTCAGCTTGATAAAATGCTTCTGTCGCATACTCGCAATGTTAGATGCCACAGTTGATCCACTCATGTTTTGAGGAGCGCACTAGGGGAGTGAAAAGAAATGGAATCTTCCTGATTTGAGTGGAAACTGAAGGGGGTGAGGTGTGGGAAAACTTTGGGAAAATGCCGTCTTGTCACTGTGTGTATTGGCTTCATATAGATCTTTAATGCAGTTACAGAGTTGTTTGTGTTGGATGTGACCTCGGTCATCCAGCCTTCTGCTCCAAGCAGAGCCAACACTGAGTACTTTGGTCTTGTCAGTACCTGCTGTCACTAAGTCACCTGTCCTATTTTCCTTTTTGATTCTTTACTGCTCGTGTACTAGTAGAAGCTTTTCATGTTGCACTGGAGTCAACTTTATTGGTATTTTGACTTCCCTAGCAGGTACGCTGCATGCTGGGGCAAAAGTTGTGTATTCCTCCCTTGGTAAACTTCTCGTTTCTTCCTCCTTAGGCTGAGCTGATCATTGATCTGCTTTTTTTCCTGAGTGTTAGGATGCATTTTTCTTGTGGTTAGAAGCCATGGTCCTTAAATACCCACCACCTTTCTTGAGCTTTTTTGCTTTTCAGAACAGTGTCCCACAGAATTCTGCCTACTGAATAAGTCCGCCTGCCCTTCTGAAGTGCAGGGTCTATGTGGATGTGCTTTGGCTCGTCTCCGGATTTTAAGCTCCAATATTTCATGGTCGCTACAGTCAAGGTTGCCATTGATCCCATCCTCAGCAAGTTCTTCCTTATTTTTGTGGAAAGCAATTCCAGGAAAGTATCAAATGACCCATTTAGCATCTGTTTTTCCCTGAAGTATTCCAGAAGCCTCCTAGATTGTTTGTGTCCTGCTGTATTGCCCGCCAGTAGATGTTGGGAAGGTTAAGGTGTCCCACAATAACCAGTCTCTGTGAATTTAGAGACTTTCTGCAATTCCTGAAGTAGACTTGATTTTGCTTTGTTACCCTGAACAGATGATTTGTAACAAACTTCAACTATGATGTTGCCTATATGGACCTCTCCTTTAATCCTGACCCACAAGCTTTTAACCAGCCTGTCGTCTATCCCGTAGAACAGCATTTTGTGTTCCAGGTGCTCCTTCAGGTAGAGGGCAATTCACCTCCTGTTCTTTCCTTCCTGGCTTTCTTGAAAAGCTAGCATGCATCCAGTTCTGTGAGCTATCCCACATGTCTCAGTTACTCTGGTGTCATAGTTCTGTACAGGTACTTGAGGGGGTTCCCCTTTCAGCGTGTTTTATCCTTCCCAAGGTCTCTTTTTTTTTTTTTTTTTTCCTCCTGCCAACCTGACCTGTGTATTTAACACGTCTGCAGTTAAGGGAGAGAACAGTGATTCAAACTTCGGTCCCTATTCCCTGACAGACCTCTCATTTAAAGCGCTTGTCACCACATCTGATGAGGATGTTCTTAACCACTTTGTCAAGTAGATCTCATATGTAACTTAGCAGCCCTCATTTCTCAGAGGTACGTGGAGCCATAAAAATTAAAACACTGCCTGCAGTGCCAGTCCTACAGCGAGTTGTTAACTTGTAGGATGTGTCTCTACAAGCCTTTTCCCAAACCGTCACATGACAGAGCAAGGAGAACAAATGTCACCTGGGGTTCCATATCCTTCTTTGTCCTTGGAGTTTTCTAGTCACTCTGATTTGCTTCAGGTCTCTTGTTAATAGCATGGGTGCCTGCATGAGCAGGTAATAGTAATAGTTATGGGAGGGAGGTGGGAGAAGGCAGTAGTGGTGCTAATAATAAGTGTTAGTAGTTTAATAGTTAATAGTCCAGTGGCCAGAGGACCCTTGGCAATCTCTTTAACATGCTGAATCTGGTCAAACCTCCTTCAGCAGCATATCTGGCAGCAGATGCGTGTGCCTCCTCTGCAGAACAGAATCTCCCCGACTAGTGTTACCTGCAGTTCCCTCATATTGCTAACGGTTAGTTCAAACAGCTAGCTCTGACGCCTAGCTCTTAATTGAGGTGCTTGCTGCTTCTGCCTGTCATTCTAATGTTGACAAAAAAAAGGGAAGTGGAAAATAACTTTATATGCTTGTGTTCTTAATAAGAAAGACTGTGGAGTGCTGGTGTAATAAAAACGAGGTGTTGGGGAACATGTGTTAAGAAGGGAATTGAGATTGGGAAGCTCTCCTACCAGCTAATGTGTGCTGCAAACTTTGCATGCAGGAGTGATTTTTGAGAGCTATCTTGAGGTTCACGTACTTCATCTTCCATTGGCAAATTTACATGCAGTCAGTGTGCAGGAACATACTACTCGTGCTTCAAAAGTTTCATTTTTTGTAAGTCTTCTATGTGTGATAAATTTCTGGCAAGTAATTTCGGGCTGCTGGGTCCTGCTTGTGTTTGGCCTATGGTTACTACGTTGATTCATATGATTTGGATCAGAGAAATGATCGTTGTAGTAGAAGCTGTGACTGAACTTCTTGCTGTTTGTGGCTTGTAAAGCACTTTAAGCAAGCTGCCATGTGATAGGCGGGACTGTTAAGCCTAGTTTCCTAGGAGTATGCCTCTGAAATGGAGTACTTCCAGTGTTTACCATAATTTTTCTTCCCTGTTCCCAGTGTCCCTTTCTCAGTGTTTTGCTGTCTGAACAAGAGCGCGTGTAATGTCCACTTTGAAATTATACTTGCAGGGAGTCGTCTGACAATGAAGAGGCAAGAGATAGTTGAAGGATCTCGTGCTTCTTAGCAATGTCAGAACAAATGAGTAACTTCAGGGACTTCTGGTTGCACTGGACTGTTATTTCTACTTCGGTATTTGTTTGAAATTGTCAGAGAAGCAAAGTCATGGCAGAAGAGGGAGAGAAGTAAAACACTGTACAAGTTGTGTTTGTTTAGAAAATTAGTAAAACCCCCAATATCAACATAGGAATACAGGAGTACTTGGCTGTCCAGTTTGTTTTGGGTGTATTGTGTGTTTCAGCAGGTGCCAACTAAAAATCAGAGATGTTATGCTTTTTTAGTAGTACAGATGTATTACAGCATCTCCAACATGAATTGCTACCCACTACCCATTGTGAAGGGGCAGGTGGTGTATTCCTCGTAACCAAATTACCGAGCACCTTGAGAAATCCTCAGCAGATCCTCTCGTGCGGAGGGGAAAGCAAGTGTGGTTCTGTGGTCATCCCTGTGGAACTTCAAATGGCAAAGTAACTGTTCTTGGAGATACTGTCACAGAGCAGAAGTACTGCTTTGGTAATTAACTTTTTACTTCTGGATAAAAGCTTCTCATTTCCTGGGTTATACATTTGAGGCTCTTAAAGAAGTGACATCATAATGTATTTCATCATCAGTCACTAAATCGTGCTTGACATTCCATCTTGCTGCTTTAATATAGTAAAATGAAAATGCAGAAATGCAATTTGAGATGGAACTTGAGAATATTGTATCAGAGTTCCCTAATGAGGCAGTAGGGGAGAGGGGAACAGAAGAGTATGGAAGTCACTGAAAAACAGACTGGGAATTTTCATTCTTTGCTACTGTGCTTTATGGAAACATGAATGTACTCTGAATATACCCATTTCTAGAGATGATGGCTGGTAGTAATATTGTCTTTGTTTATGCAATGCTGATCAAACTTAAGGATTACACTGTAATATAATTCACTAGCCAAATGACGTTTTTAAGCCGTTTAGAATGGCTAGTTTTACAGTTGGAAATCTGAAAGGATCCTTTAGAAGGGGATAGCATCTGTGGCAAGTCAACCAGCATTCGTGGAGGTCAGTATCATTTCGGAAATGGTATTAATTCAGCACAGTAGCAGTTAGTTGCTCAGATATGTTTACTGCGGTCAAAAAAGAGGTGATACAAACCTGTTAGAACTATCTTTGAAAAGATGTACACTAGTTGGTAAGAACCATTGTGCCTAAATCTCTTTTGTACCTGAAATTGATGTTTCTTGGTGTTCGGTGGTTTGGGTTTTTTTCTTCTTTTTCCTTCCTGGAAAGAAGGTAATGCCATGTAGAGTAATACCATGAATGGTAGGAAGCAAAATAATCCTACCTAGTTTGCAACTGTGTTCGTAATCAACTATTGTGAAGGTCTTTTCTTGCAGGCTTTTGTCTGTAAATTGTCAGGTGCTTCTTCTTTCTAAATGATATGGAGAAGTGCAATTTAGATAATAACTTGAGCTAGTGCGGAAGTGCAAGTTAGAGCATAAATGCACTGTTTATAAGAATTTAAAATTTTATTTCTGAGGCTATAATTCTACAGATGCACCAAAACAATCCTATCTTTACACTGGCCACTCTTCTTGTGGCCTTGCATCTGTTGTGGCTGTGGTAACATCTGTGTGACTGTCTAGCTGTGACGAGCAGCAAACTACACATGTAAAATGACTGGAAATCTGAGCTTGGTACCCAGCAAGGTGGACAAAACAGTGGATGTACAAATGCCAAACCCGTTTCCATAACAAGCAATGAGAGCTTTCCGCTTCCTGACTGTCATGTATGGGGCTATGCACTTGATAAGGGGAGCCTATATTTGTTGTAAAATTGGGGAAATATTGCTTCAGACCTTCTGCGTAAGCCTGCTCAGTTCAGCACTGAATTGAGGAAAAATTGTTGTTTGGAGACATGTTTTGCTTAGAGGCATGCAGGTAAGGATTACACAGCTTTTTTTTTTTTTTTTTTTTTTTTTTTTTTTTTTTTTTTTTTTTGAGGACTAAAACAAGCAGAAAGGGCAAACAAATTTTAAAAAAAACTGATTGAGATTTTTGGAAAGGATTAATTTGTTCGCTCCCTGTAGATAGAAGAGGCCTTACACCTTAAGGCAGAGTGGCTTAACTTGGTCTAACGCAGGACATCACAAGAAGTCTGTCCATCCTGGTGGGCTTCATCCAGGCTTTCATTTTACAGTGGGAGAGTAGTGATAAGGTGATTATCTAATAGCTTGAAAAACCTGCTGCCAGAAATTTTTGGTTTAGCTTGTATGGGACTGGAATTGTACAAAACCCAAACATGGTTTGAAAGATGTAACTGCTTGTTGGGTATGATTCCAAATGGACAGCATGTGACTTTGCATTGTGTTCAGTAACACGCTGCATCTCTTAAGCAGTAACAGGTCTGACTAGTGGCATGATTTCTATACAGGGAAAGTATTATGGATCTGAATATATAATAATATACAATAGAACACTTACGGTGAAAACTGTATGTAGCCTGTTTTTAAAATATAAAAAATACGGTTTTTATAGGTCTAACAAGAAGCCTAAGTATAACTTCAGTTGACCAATCGATGTTTGAGAAAGCACAAGGAGAGAAAGTTACATTGCCATGTACTTTTGTACTCTCGGAAGAAGACGAAGGCCCACTAGATATTGAGTGGGTATTGATACCAGCAGATAATCAAAAGAAGGAACAAATAGTAAGTAGAGAATTGTTTTGGACAGGGTTAATTCAGTTGTTTGCGTGGGTTAATGTATGAACTTTGGAACTGACTTTTTAAACTTCCACCTTTTCAGGCTGGGATGCTTGTGATCTTAAATTCCTTGGAAGCACCAGTCATATGAAATATAGTGGTAGTTTTGGAATAGCAGATTAAGTATGAAGTGTCAAGAAGTTTCTCACTATAAATGTGTCTTCTAAAGAACTCACAAATTAAATATGCTTCAGTTCCAGAAAACAAAGGATGCTTTTGTACCTGCATTATTTTCCTGATTGAAAACTGATTTATGAGGACTTAATTTCAAATATATTAACTCTTTTAGTTACTAACCCTACCCTTTCGTATCAATAAGATGACTCCTTTTGGTAGACAGGTTGTGCAGAATGAAATCTGAGTAATTTTAAACAGTTTTCTTTCAGTTAGAAGTAAATGCTGACATACTGCTACTTGGGCAGGTGTTTAGTTGAAGTATTCGTTAGAGTGCTGTGTGTAGTGATATTTTGAAGACAGAGGTATTTGGCTATGTCAAACTTCTGAGATTATTTAAAAGAGCAGAAAGAAACTGTCAGGAATCTGAAGATGGCAAATTATTTTGAATGCTTACATGCCAAGTGGATTTCTGAATCTTATTTCTCTGTTTTATAGATAATTATGTATGCTGTAGACAGGATCTATAATCATTATTATGCTGCTATGACTGGGCGGATGCAGTTTACAAATCCTGATCCCAAATCTGGTGATGGTTCGTTGGATATCCTGAATTTAAAGTCAGCAGACACGGGCACATACCAGTGCAAAGTGAAGAAGGCTCCTGGAGTTCAAAGCCAAAAAATACAGTTGACTGTACTTGGTAAGATAATGTTTTTCTTGAATTTTCATTGACATATTTTATGTGTTTATTCCGTTCTATCTTTGGTACCTAAAATGAAAACTTTTATTGGGCAAAGTCGTACTGAATCTGTGATGATGCATCGATTATTGAGGCTTTGGGAGGGGTGGACATCATTCTGTTCCGGGAGATGAAGGGAACAATATTCCAGCTAAATGAGCATTTTTAAAATTCTGTGCTTGGCTTGTATTTCGTAGAAATACATTTCCATGCACAGCAACAGTTTGTTGCACAAGCTTGGTCTTAAGCAAAATAGACTGACCTACTGGAATGCAAATAGTAACCATTTTGATTGTGACTGATCAATGGTACTTTGTTTATTAGTAAAGCCAGCAAGAACTAAATGTTCCGTTGAAGGATCACAGGAGATTGGAAAAGATGTTCTCTTGAAATGTGCATCACAAGAAGGATCCCCGCTTTTGTCTTATGACTGGAGGAGAGTATCTGGCTCACAGGAACTTCCTGCCACTTCCATGCTGAGTACTGTCAAACTTATTTATTACTCTGAAATATTTAAGAAAGATTGCATTTGTGTTTTTGGCTTATCTTGACTTGTGAGCATCTCATACTTAACATTAGTATAGAGTAGTCAAGATAAGTGTCACTTCTGCCCTCTCACTGGTTAATAAAATTGGCATTGAAACAAGTGGGTTTGCTTTTTTTTATTCATACAGGGAAATGTTTCAAGCTTTTAAGTTGAGATTCTTACTGTTAGGCTGCAGAATCATACTAACCCGTGCCTAAGCATTGTGAGTTCTCTTGCTTGCTGATGTTGGCAGTTTTGATGCATGTATGGACAGTAGGGAAGAGTCAGAACAGTCTAGACTAGTGGTTAGAGCTGCCTGCAGGCAAGGGGAGATAAAAGCTTGAATTCTGTTAGAGATTGAACTGAGGTCTTCAATTCCTGATCAAGCGACAGAACTTCTTGGTTAAAAAGAGGCACATGTCTTTAGAAGAAAAGTTTCAAGAGTAATGGAGAAGAGAAGGCTTACCCTCTTCTTACAAGAGCTGACATACAGGAAGGAGTTACATATTCTGAGTTTTGACTTATGGGTTCTAAATTATTATAGGGGCAGTATTGGATTTTTGTTGGGAGAATTTCATTGTAGAAGGTTAATTTGTGAGTTTTGGCTTTGTGAAAGTTATTCTGGAATATTTTTTGGAAGAGTACTGCTCAGTACCAGTTCTTCTTGATCTTCTTTGTAGTTATGAAAACCTTAAACCTTGATGGTGAAGTTTTCTTGCAGGTGAGGCAGTTTAAGAATCTGTAATAGACCTACTTTAACTCAGCTTGTGTAGGACATACAGGACAAAGTGGTGTTGTGTCTAAGAGTAGCAAAAGTGGATGCCTAGAAGACAGAATAAGAAGTTGTGTGTTTCTTCCTCGTAGGGGTCTCCTATCCTCCTGTAATTTTTGTCTCAGTAAATTCAGGTGTGGCTTCAGTCTAATTCATTTAAAACAAACAAAAATTTACTTTTGTGAATTCTTCAGTTTTCTTTTTAACTTCTATAGTCTATGAGAATCTGTAATAGTTTAGATAGAACACAGATCCCTAAAAATCAGCTACATATGAAGATTCTCATACTGTTCTCAATTTTGAAAACTTGCCTTCTGGTAGTGCTATTTGATATCTTCTTGTTTTGACAAGTGTCCTCTGTACCACTCGAGACCTTAAGCTTCTCTTGTTATGCCCCTTCTATCTCCAGATCCCAAACTGGTCTCATGGTAACAAAAATATCAATTGGCTGTAGCAGTGCTGGACAAGAATGAGTGAGGAAGTATGCAAAAGTGGCATGTAACCTGATAAAACAATGTTTTGGGCTTGTGGATGTAGGTCTGGGGACACTGAACATGTTCTTGAGAATCTAGACACTGCTGAACTTCTTCAGCAGGAAGAGCAAAGTATTTGTGTGGTGCTTTGTTCGTGTGATGTAGCCTTTTGCAGTGTTGATGGAAATCTCCTGGCAATTAAAGCATGCAAGCCAATTGAAGTTCATATAGTAGAACCTCACAAAGTTAGCTGTCAATGGGTTTTAAAGCCCTGGGGGAATAGCCTTTGTTTTCACTGATTGTCTCCTACCCTGTCAGCATAGCTAGACTTCGGTGACCCACTGGGGTGCAATTTTCAGGTTAGATCCACCTCATGTTGGCATGGGTTCTGCAGGCTTCTGAGCTGGTAGTGTAGAATAGGTTTAGACAGAAGAGCAGGAGGTACTTCTGGGTTGCAGTTAATCTTTTGTATCATACAACTCTGTTAGGGTGAGATAATTGGCTGTTTTAAGTATCTGATCCTATCCATTGACAGAGTAATTAGTCTGTAGGCTTAATGTTAAAGTCAAATGCTGTGGAATAAATTTCTAACAAGGTAAAGGACTTTTACGAATAACAGTATTTTGCAGCGTGATACATATTTGGTTTTATTTGGATATTTTCAATATGGTATTTTTTAGTTAAGATTTCATCTATGTGCTGGATTAATTCTGTAGTATTAAATATGGAATTAAACTTTGGGAAATGGTATCTTTCTATCTGTTCACAAAAATTCTATCTTTCATTGTTTGTAGATAAAAATACAGGGGAACTTCTCTTGAAAAATGCCTCTCAAGACTATTCTGGTACATACAGTTGTATTGCCTCAAACAGAGTGGGCATGGATGAATGTTCTGTTGAGCTGAATGTCACCCCTCGTAAGTGTTTGCTGTGTAATGGTCACATAGTGTTTTGTGTATTAGAAATGAATAATCTTGTTTAAATGAACTCCTAAAAGTTTTTTTAAAATCCTCTTGTGTAACTTGAAGCCTTTACTTCCCAAAATGTTGCTTTTTGTGTGGAAAACTGTTAACTCTTAGAGTTGTTTTAAATGCATGTGAGTGAAGCGTATCCGCTGTGATTCAGCGCTATACTATTAACCTGGATCATATGGAAGCATACTGTTTGTAATGTTGAGTTTGAGCAAAGTAGTTGGTCATACAAATCTGACACTTAAACAGTATTGTTATTTATCTGTTCTAGCTATAAATACAGCTGGCATAATTGCTGGAGCTATTATAGGAACTCTGCTGGGTCTTTCTGTACTGGCTTTTCTCGTCATCTGTTGCTGTAAGAAACATAGAGAAAAGAAATATGAGAAAGAAGTACATCACGATATCAGGTAATGACATAGCTAGTTTCTGAGCAGTATTATTTGAAGATTAACTTTTAAATATGTATTTCTGCAAATAAGATACTTAACAGTTGACATTTCTGTCTTAATCTGGAAAGCTTATTAACGTACTAACAGCTTGTCAGAGAACTTTTTGTTTTGCATGTGGTGTTAGGTAGTCGTGTGTAACTTCAATAAAGATTTTAAAGGCAATGAATACTTGATATTTTTTTTATTATTTATTTTTTAACTTCAAGTAATATGTGAGCCTCTTCTGGGTACTGTATCACCATAGAAAGAAACAAACTGGAAATTTGCTTTCACATAGGAATGGTGACTGAACTCCTTGTTAAAGGAAAAATTCACACAGACGTGGGTACCACTAGGCTTGCTTTAATCACAACTCAGAGCTGGGTCACCACCCCAGTGAGTGGCAGAGAACAAAGGGATACAGCACAGCTTAGATACACTTATCAAATCATTAGTAAATGTCCGCAGTTCTTAGAAGTTTCCTTTGGTCTTGTCAGTTGCGCGAATCCATCACCTGACCCTGTCCCAGTTGATTCATCTATTCAGTTCCAGTCTCTGCCTCGGTTCCAAGGTCCTCCTCGGATCATGATCTTTCTGCCTGCTTTAACTAACACGATCCTTTAAGCACACTCAGTCTTTGAACAAGTAATTCCTATTCACATATACTAATTTTTCTAGAAACACTTGCATTTCTGAGAGCACCCGAGTACACAGATTGATCATCTGTTGTTTTTCTATTGTCCTGCTCATTAACTTGACCAAGTTTTAAACCAGCCTTGGATTAGGGCTATACAAGGGACGAGGCCTGGTTCAGCCATTTAGCAGCTTCAGCACTTTAAATTTCTTAATTCAAAATACATTTTGTTTAACACTGTTGTTCTACAACTGTTTTTTTTTTTCTTTATTTTAGAGAAGATGTTCCACCTCCAAAAAGTCGCAGTTCAACAGCCCGCAGTTACATAGGCAGCAACCGTTCTTCTCTGGGTTCAATGTCTCCCTCAAATATGGAAGGATATACGAAAACTCCATATAGCCAAGTCCCAAGTGAAGACTTTGAACGTACTCCTGGTCAAAACCCAACCTTTGCACCTTCAAAGGTAGCTGCACCTAATTTAAGTAGAATGGGAGCTGTTCCTGTGATGATTCCAGCACAAAGCAAAGATGGGTCCATAGTATAAAGTATTGTTAATTTAATGCTGTTTTTAAAGTGTTCATTGTAAGTATTAGAGAAAACTACTGTGTTCCATCCCTCGTTTAAAGAATGGCATGCAATTTTCCTTGGAAAAAAAAATAATGAACAAGTTAGTTTGAAAAGCCACCAATTCTCATTTTTAATTTTAAACTTACTAGTATATGACAGTTGAACAATTTGCTAAAAGCATTGAAGTTTCTAAATAAATATCGGACACTGAAGGCATTTGGACCTTTGGTAGGTTGCTGAAGAGATGCCAGTTAATGTGCAGTTCCGAATATGTAACAGCGAGACACAAGTGAGAAGTAACAAAGGCATTTCATATGTAGACCATGAAGTTTCTCAGAGTTCCTGAAACTTTATCCTCAATTTTGCAATGACAAATATTTGAACCTGGCCACTGTCTGATGTAGTTGCAGGGGGCTGAAATACTGAGGATGGCTTTGAGTTCTGTTCAAACTGAGTATTTATGCAGTTCTTTAACCTGGTAATGTTTGTTTGGAGCGCTTCTTGAGCTCTTATTTCAGGGGCTACCAGTTATTTCATTGGTTCAAGTAATATAATTAATCTGCTCTGAATTTAAAATTCCAGTGAGTGGAAGTGTGACAGGAGACCTCAGAAGCTCTTTGAAACATGATTTTTTTTTTAATAATAACTCATTGTAGTCATGGAGATAATGTAATGCTTATGTTATCTGACGCAAGAGGTCCTATCGGGTGGTTGTTGGTGGTATCTAAGCTTTAAAATCTATAGATCCAACTGTTACGGTCACAGCAAGAATGACTATGTATCTTTATACAGTTCTTAAGTTAGTTGTACCTTGCATTTTCCAAAGCCTGTTTAGATTTTAAGGGAGCGTGCTCTACTTCTTTCCAAACCAATTACCTAGAAGCTCCATGTGGTTTTAATGAAAGCTGTTAAGTAACTGGTATTTGATATCTGTCCTCCTGCTCTTAACATCACTGTGGAAACATCTTTTTTCCATATACATGTAAGTAGTAGTTAGCCTTTACTTAAGACGCTGAAATTTTTCTGTATGAATTTGCAGGGAGTTTAAAGCTTGTTTCTCCTTGCCTCTTCAACAGCCCTAAATATTATGAACAGTTGTTCGGACTTTTAAGAGCAAGAGTTTCATGCAACCAGAATCTGAGGGAAATAGTGTCCGTGTTTCGGCTGGGATAGAGTTAATAGTTATCCAGAATAGTTAATACAAATCTTGTGTTTCTAGATTAAAAACCCTTCTCAGTTTTGCAAACTTACAGCATTACAGGAGGAACAGAACAATTCCTTATCTTCTACATGTACAGCTTCTAATGACTGATACTATATAGCTGTGGAAGCTGGATTTAAAGCTTAGTTAGTGCAGTTTGAGTCTTTGTGGATTTTTTTTTTATTTTCTTCCTTCCTAATTTCCACTTTCTCCTTTTTGATCCTGTGCTGAGGGGGTGGAAGTGGGGAGTCCCTTCAGCTTATTCCAGCTGTAGATGTTAAACTGCAAGGTATTTTGGAAAACTCTAAAGGCATATAGTATGTGGCACTCATGTTGATGAAGGAAATACCTGAATAGCCTGTTGAAAGATGTTAGGATTATTTGTATGTAGCAACAGCGCGAGAGAAAACATTTTCCCAGACTTCTAGGTTTAGTGTCTGCTTTTTTTTGTAGCTGCTTATAGATCTGTAATAAATCCTTTGGCTTACTACTAGATGTTTGTCCTATCTGTAGTTAAGTGCACAATTTTTGGCTGGCACTATTAATGTAAAGAACATACCCTTCATACTGAATTTAAAAACTTGAATGGCTATTAAGTATTCTAGACTTACAGTTTTACAAATTTGGGACTTTTTTAGATTGTAAACTGATGCTGTTAGATATCAGATTTTTTAATCTTTCATGTGTGCCTTGTCAATAAACTTTACCTGATTGTAACTTCAGTTTTTATGAAATTTCTGGTGCCTAAACTTGCTGTTTGAACAGGTGCTTAGATGATGGTACAGTTTTTAAAACACGACACTGTGATCTGATTTCTTGATTCGTATGTACTATTTATACCTCTCCAAGCCTATTTTGGATGTGACTTTAGTCTCACTCTCTGTATTGTTCTGTATTTCAAAATGTCAGTTACTCCTTCAGTTGCTAATTATGATCTAGGTGTTTATATTCCTGAAAACTGCTCAGTTGTACCAGTGAGATGGGTGGTTGACTTTTACTTGTGTCGTAAATAGTAGGTTTAGTAACTGTGCCAAACACATGCTTATGAAGAACAATAGATGAGGAGACATCGTCTTGCATCCAATTATTGTGATAGAAGAGACTTCAGAGGTTTTAATCATACAATGATTGTTTACCTTGAGACTAAGGCCTTCTTTAATTGAAAGGGTATAGTTGTTACAAATACAAGTTGAGTACAAAACTAAACTGAACCACAGACTGAGAGATAGCTATAAACCTAAGCAACCAGGCAACAAACCTATTGAATTTTGGTTCTTGGTAATCTGTGGACATACGTGAGATTAGATGTGGTTTTTAGTTTTTGTTTGTTTGCTTTTTTTTGTTTGTTTTGGTGGTGGTTCTTTTTGTTTGGCCTGAGACCCTGTACTTACAGTCAGGTAAGCCCTAGGACACTCAAGAACAGAAACCCGTCTCACTAAAGCATACAGAGCAGAGTTTACACATGCTTAATGCTCTGTCGGCTTGTACAAAATAATAAATGGACAAAGGACAGCATGATGTGCCCTCAGAGCCTAGCTGTTAGGTTTAGCAGCCTTGACAGTGTCTGTCTATTTATGTAATTGCATGGAAAATAAAAGAAATAGAATCTGACATAGTCCTTATCTGAAATAAAGAACCTCTGACTTGGGGTAAACTTTGCCTCAAGTTGCTATCATCATGCCTTTTTTAATGGATACAACACTACTATGAAAACATAATACCGCTATTATAAATTGTTTTGTCAATAGATTGTTCACTTATACTGGATTATGATTCTCAAAAGCAGCTACTATAGTTTAGCAATGAATTTCTAGCTGTGTAGGAGATGAACTGGTTAAACATGTGAGGAGTCCGATCTTACAGATAACTCTGCTAACAGAACTCTTTTAGGAAGTAACGGCAGCTGATACACCAGTTAAAAGGTGGCATTTTAATGTCTGGTTTAAAAAAAAAAAAAAGTGTGTGTGTGGTACCATTATGTAAATACTCCAAGTGAACTCAAGAAACCTCTAGTTAATGTCATGACTGTAAACTTGCCTGTTGAGGACTACTATATATAGAAGAAACCTCTCAATTTTAGCATGGTGTGAATAAAGTGTTAGACTTGTAATACTGTGGAGGTTACGTAACACTTGTCCATTCATTACAAGCATTTTCATAAACTTTCTGAAATGGGTATTTAAAGATACTTGTGTGAAACTTCATTACCTAGAAATAAACACTTCTTCCAAAGCAGTGTAGTGCACAGAAATGCCTTGTTGGAGGGGTAAAACATGACTTCTGAAAGAAATGTACAATGCATACATCTTTATCAGCTCTGATAGTTGCACTCGTATTAGATGTATGCGTCCTGCTTAATAGTACAAGTACTTCATAATTGCAAGTTTTTCTGTAATGCTTAATATTGTATATTACTGGTTTTCATTATAAGCTTTTGGTTTTGTTCTTAACAGTGTATATTCTGGATCACTTTAGATCTTTGTTCAGTCTAAAGACATACTATTTGTGTCACTGAAACAGTGTTTTATACACTTGATAGGTGCTTTATGAGACCCTTTGGTTATCGGTCCTTTAGCATTGAGGCACAGCTCAATTGAAATGGGAGCAATAATATTTCCTGGAATCCAAAACGTTACGATGTTACGTTACACTTCCCATGCACAAGGCATGGACTTGAATATTGATATGAATTTCAGTATGAGGTTTTCTATTCACACTTTTGGGGGAATGGTATTTTACAATACAAGTGTTGTGAGTGAATTTGTAAAAACAAAATCCAGAATTTTAAAATGCTGTAGTTCCATGACAGACTTGTGTACTTTTTGAAATAAAACTGTTGGAGAAAACAGTAGTCTGTCTTTATTTTAAAGCAGCACTTGTGTATGGCTTCAGCTTTCTCTTTATGTAATTGGACGTGAACTAATAAATATGGCTGTGTGTACCATGCTGGCATTAATCATTTTATTTCTTGCCCCACCCCACCCCCAATTTCTGAGGCAAGTAAGACTTCAGATATTTTAAAACATGAGCTTATTTGTGGTTTCTGATTGATCATATCATCTGTGTATCTACAATTTTAAAACCATACCAGAGCAGTCTCAACAGTTATTCTGAAATGTAAAGTTGGAAAGGAACTATAAAATAAATTTAATCCCTCTCTATTTTAGGTAGAACCAAAAATTCCTTGAAACAGATAAATTCTTGTCTTTTAAAATTCAAACAGGCAGGTTTACAGCACTCAGAGCATGCTGATAAAATGCTTGGGTTTATATTGCCAGTTAATGTGCATCTCTTTTGATTCAAATGAAGTTGACTTGGGATACTCCTCACCCCTTGGCCTTGTAAACCAGCTGATTACTGTCCTTGCCGCTTTACCTAAGATTAATGTAACTTATCCAGTGTTGTCTTGGGCACGTATTTAGTTTTAGGAAACAAAGTCTGGCACCTATTACCCGTAACTTTTCTGGGCAACCTGTTGCAGTGTCTCAGTGAAGAATTTCATCCTAATATCTAATCTAAATGTACCCTCTTTCAGCTTAAAACCATTACCCCTTGTGCTATCACTACATGCCCTTTTAAAAAGTCCCTCTCCAGCTTTCTTGTAGACCCCCTTTTGCCTCGTCACTGGAGTGTTCAAGGCCAGACTGGATGGAGCTTTGAGCGACCTGGTCTAGTAAAAGGTGTCCCTGCCCATGTTGGGGTCGGGGGGTTGGAACTAGATGATCTTTAAGGTTGCTTCCAACCCAAATTGTTCTGTGATATAATACTTGGAGGCCTAATTAACTTACATTTGTTCATAAGGGCTGCGTATCTTCATATATGTACCTGTGTCATGCCAGATGTTTTGGTCACTTCTTTGTGTATATATATCTATAAAAAACCTAATACATGTGTACAAACATATAAAATTAAATGGAGTCTGGTGGAAAAACCTTTAGGTTTTTTATTTTATTTTATTTCAAATTAAGACTTGTGCTTAAATACCAAAGAAAACCTGATAAAAATGAAGTTTCAGATTTGTCTTCATTTGTAGAGCTCTAAGAAACCTTTCTACGCCCTTTTAATGTTAAGTTCAAGACTTCCATCCTTTCCTAGGTGGCAGTTCTGTCACAGATGGTACTCTCATGCCTCTGCTGCCCCAGGTCTTTTATTTGGAGACAAGAAGATTGTGAGTCAGAGAAGCTGAGTACTCCCAGCTTGTCTGTGGGAATTCCAACAAATCCACTAGCGCTTTCCTGAGAGTGTCCTTAAAGAATAGAGGCCTTTCCGTTATGTGGTCGTTCTACAAAACCTTTGTGGTCCTTCTATATGTATTAGACAATGCCTTGGGTGAAGTTTCTTTAAAAGGTCTGCCTTGCAGGGTTTCATTCTGTGAACATCTTTGCGTATTTGTGCTTACTGGTTCAAATTCACACATGGAGAAGTTCAGGTTCTGTCAAGCTCTGTGATAATGCATTGTTAGGCTATTTTAGAAAACAGTTGATGACAGGAACTTAGCCTTGCTTTCTTGTGCAACCAAGAGAGCCTGTGAAGAAAATACCTGATCAAGGGGCAAAAACAAGAGTAGAGGGAAAGAAAGTCTATGGATGTTGCCTACCTTTCCAACTCCTAGCTTAACTCTAAAATTCCTCTTCACTTGTGGGTGATTTCACTGTAGATGATTGCTTGAACAATAACAACATGAAGACTTGCATCTTAATATAAAAATAACGAGTTATGATGATTCTGTTGCTTTTTTAAACTTGCTTTAGGCTTTTTGCAGAACGGTACAGGCTCAGCTATCAGGAGAAAACTATAAACCTGCATTTTATAAAATGACCACTGTGACAGTAAACAGGATTGCATTGTCCCTGCTGTGATTTTCGTATTGTTGTAAGTCGATGTGGTGGCACCCTCCTCGTAAGTTGGAGTTTTGAAGGCTTAAGTTTTCAGCTGTTGAGTGTGGGTCAGCTTGCTTCGAATATGCAAAGTCAGTATGATGATGATGATGGTTGCAATCAGAGACCTTAAACACCAAAGATGGCTGCTCTGCTGCACGTTAACTTCTGTGACATCTGACTAATCCTGACTGCTGTTTCAGAAGTAAAATGTTACCAAGTGATATGGAATAGGGAGATTCAGCCGCTAGCTGGGTCTTCATTTTTAGTGGATTAACAGTCATTGAAATTTCCTTTGGTCAATGCTATCTAAAAAAAAAACAGATGAAGGACAATTCTACTGTATTATTCAGGAAGCATCAGAAAGCTGTGCCACTCATACAGGAACCTTGTACAATGCCAGGATTGTTAGGTGGCGGGAGGGGAGTAGCTTTATGAAACAGTTGAATGAGTTGGTTACACAACTTGATTATGTAACAATTTCAAAACATGGCAATATTAGAATAGACGTTAACATCTGAAACCACATCATTTTACCTTCAGTAATCTAATTTTTCCTTCAGGGAAAAACCTCTGGAGGCAGTATGTCCACTGGGAAGCACAGAAAAGCTGTGTGATGCAGTGACAGTTGTCCCACTTCTCAGGGCTGGGTGCTGTGGTTCTGTGAGCTGCAGGCGGGTAGGACGAAAGTTGAGTGCTGTACCTGAAGGGTATTGGATGCTTCCTGGAGTGTTTTTTCTAATTGCAAAACAGAGGAAAGCAGCAAGCCTGATGAGTTTGTGAGGAGCTTTGTAGGAGGAATCTGAATTCTCGAAGCACAAATAACTGTCCAACTTCTTGAAGCATTTCCCTACTCTGGAAAACAGCATCTGATTTAGTGGTTTTCAGACATTCTGCAAAACCTTTTTTACATTTAGAGTTGCTTATATAGTCAGCATATCTTTGTTAGTTAAATTGCAATCTTGTACTCTTCCTATCATGCATAATTTCTGCATGTGACATTTTTGGTTATCCTTACTAACAATACTGTATAAAGAAGCAGTTAGAAGAAACTGTAGACTAGAGTCTCCTGAACACCCCAGACAGGGCTGTCTGGTGACAGCACGGCTACTTGCTGCTCTCGGCACCAACATCTCTGGGGGTGCAGTGTTCACTCAGGTTAGGTAGCAATTCATGGTGAGTGTTGTGTCAAGGAATACTAAATCAGATAGTAAAGAGCTATAAAGGTAATTTAGTACCATTAGTATAATAGCTTCCAATTATGTCAATTTTGCAAATTACGTTCTGTGTGAATAGGAAAGAAACTTGACATTTTGTTTCTTGTGGCCAGTTACTGCTGTACAAGTGAAGTAACACCTCTTCCTAGCTTACGCTTTGGCCTGCTCCATGATTTGTCAGTGAAACTATTATCCCATACACGAATCTGAATCTCCCTATTCCATATCACTTGGTAACATTTTACTTCTGAAACAGCAGTCAGGATTAGTCAGATGTCACAGAAGTTAACGTGCAGCAGAGCAGCCCTCTTTGGTGTTTAAGGTCTCTGATTGCAACCATCATCATCATCAACTCACAGATGACTCGTTAGTCAACTGAAAGGGTGGTGTTTCTAAGAAACTTTGCTGAAGCCAGAACACTTGTGCTGTGCTTTGCTTAACTGTAGGAATCAAGGTAAAAAAATTACTTAAGATTTCCATTTACCAGTAGAATAGCCCAGGTGGGAGGGAGGCTTAGGCCAGAGATAAAGGCAACTGTTGGCGATACATAAACCCACTGAATTGCTTGTGACTGCTAAAGATGATACCAACTCTGGGGCATAGCTGATGGTTTGTGGAACATGTCAAAAAGCTTATGTTGTGGCTGCTAGCACAAAACTTCTTACCCAGATAAATAAAATGCCTTTCCGTGTCACTTCCAATCCTGTAACTGTCAAGACCAGAAACAGTTTGTCTCAGCTGTAAGAACTGTAAAATACAAAGTAAATCTTGCAATTACTGTATTTTAATATATTCTTGCCTGTTTCTTTTTGGTACACAAGAAAAATTACAACTTACTGAAAGGACGCAGGTTCAGATGAACTGTTTGGTCTTGCCCTGGTTTCGTCCTTGTGTTTTGTAATTAAATATGAAATTGCTTAGGAATTGCAGTATCTTTTTCTCTGGCGTCAGACTCGATGTGTGGTTTGGGTGACCTCTTTAGGTAACCTATTTAATTTAATTACCTTGTATCCTTATTTAAGATGGGGAAAATCACAGTCTTTAAAGCACAGAACCTTAAAAAAAAATTCTGTGGTCTCCCATACGGTCTCCAGCCCACTTGGGGAAAAAAACGTGTTATGGCTAATTACGAGTGCTTTGTATTGAAATAAAGTAATAAATGTAGTGTTGAGGATCCTGGGCGCCCTCTGGCGGCTGTCCGGCAGCCTGCCTCCCTTTCTCGGTGGCTGAGTTGCGACCGTGTGGCTCGGCAGGTGGTTTGCAGGGACTTGCTAAGAAATGGTACGTTTTCCAACGGAAAGCAAAATAATCACCTTAGGTGCTGGAAAGTTATTTTTGTAGCACTTAGGAAAATAATTGATGTAAGGAAATGGTTGTTGTAATCTGCTTCAATTAAGACATTTTGTTTTTCTGTATAAACCGACAGCTGTAAAGCTGTACAGAGATCATTAAAGGAAACATACAGCTGAGGTATGAATGTAGTTTTTGACAGTCTTTAAAAGAGTGAGAAATGCTGTATTACCTTTACCAACGTTGCTAGGATGGAGGTGCATATTCCTATATCCCTTTTATTCATTTAAAAAAAAAAAAAAAAGTGTATCTGAAGCCGGACTGACTAGTATGGACAAGAGCTTAGGGTTCATCATTAAAATGTCTGTTTTCCTCATACTGAAGATCTGAGGTCACCAAAGGTCACCAGAGATGGTTCCTCATTTGCAGCTCATTCAGGAAAAAAAATCTCAGACATCATAATTGTATATGTTGGTTTTCTTTTAGGAGCAAGACAATGAAAATTGTGGTTCTTGTACAGATAACATGCAGTTCTGATTATGCTAGACTTGCATACTTGAAAGACATTGAAGTTCTAAACATCAATTACATGCTCTTAAAATCAGGGTTATGTTGCTACTTGAAATATTTTAGGTGTATTATTTAAATATGATATATGCATATCAGTGTGATTTTTTTAATAGTGCGTGAAGTGGGTGGGTAGGCAGGAATCTCAGACACCCGCTAAAATCCTTTATTCCTAGATAAAAGAGCTGGAAGGAGTGTTAGAGCCTTTACGCTCAACGGTCTTTTTTTGTTGCCTGAATCAGCATAATTTCCCTGCCTCTGGTGTTACCTGAGCAAGCTAGGATTTTAATCAGCACCCTGAGTGGGGTATCCAACTGACAGTGAAAATTGGGTCATTCTGTTACACACGTGAATTTTATTCTGACAACATCCTGTGTCTGTGCCAACCATATTAACTAGCTAACTTGCTGCTGGCTTTATGGTTTGTAGGTGGTGGGGAAATTGCTGAACATGCAGGGAAGCTTAGGACATCCGTAATGCCCAGCATAGCTAACAAAAGCTCACTCACCTGCAATAATAACAAAAATAAAATAATTCCAAGGCAAGGGAGTCTTATTAATGAAGTGGAGGATGAGGATTGATATCCTGGCTCTGTCATGACTTAGCTGTGTGATGTTTTTTCTGTTGTTTTGTTGTTGGTTTTTTTTCTCTAAACATTGACATCTTTTCCTTATTCCTCAGCTTCCATGTCTGTTAGAATAAGAGATAGTTGTCTTGACTTCTAGGGACTTTTGGAACTAGTGTGTCCCATTGCACTGTCTGTTTTTTTAAAACTATCTGTGATGGGTCTTTTTAGTCTTCACCAGCTGCCCATCTAGTGCTTATTTTTACTTCTTTCGTGATCTTAGAAAATTTTCAAGTATATGTATTTAAAGATAGTTATCTTGGTGAGACCATCTGTGGTTGTCTCTGTCCCCTGCTGCTTGCTGGTTTTTAATTCTGTCCTGACAGTAGTCGCTCTTCCAGTACTTCCCAGCGCTACCTGGATATTTCAAGTTGTAGTAAAAATAATAGTAGGGCAGATCTCATTAGGCAGTTTCTTGAGGGTGGAAAATTCCCCAAAGCCCATTGCCAGCTCAAGGGGAAATGGAGGCTTTGTCAGAGATTGCAGCTTGGATGCCTGCTTGGCATCACCTCAGAAGTAGGTGGCTTCTCTCTCCTTCTGCTCAGTAGCATGTAGGAGAGGGTATGCACCTGGGCTGGTGCCCCTTGGCACTCAGCTGGGTCCCTTGGCACTCCCTCACCACCTTTTTCCTTCCTGCTCCCTTATTAGCACGTTGGAAGGTATTCTCAGGGTAAGGTAGTTCTTCCTATTTGTTTTGGAAATACAGAATCAAGATGTGTTGATGATCATCGTTACTGCTGTTGGAGGTGCCTGGCTGTGTGTACTCACACTGCCAGGCTGGGATATGTAAAGAGAGATGTAAAGCTCCTTCCTGTCATCGTTGGCCCTGCGCGTAACAAATTACTCTTTGTGTTGGGCTTTTCATACCACTTTGCCTGCAACGTCAGCTTCCCACTTACACTGCCAGCTGACCTTCCTCTTTCTATCACATGCTGCCTTTTTATTTCTGATTGCTGGATTGATTTCACCGCTGAAGCAGGATGGATTTTTAGACACTTTTTCCTTTTTCTGAGTTCTGCTCTTGATCATGTGTTTGTGGAGGGTCATGCCTTTTACTGATCTTTTCTGTCATAATTTTTGTTCCTAGCCAGTTTCTCTCCTTTATCTCTGGTTTAGGCACTAGGTGCTTTGAACTATATACAGATATATTTTAGACTGGGTCCTGTTTTATCAGCTCAAATGTAGCAAAGTTATGATTGCAAGTACCTGGGCAGACAGCAGTATCTCGTTAATTGATATTTTTCTTGCAAGATCCAAAAGAGTTACCACATCTTGTTTATAAGTGACAACACTGGTGGGTGGATTTTTTTTTTTTTTTTTCTTTACCACAGCTGCGTGAATAACCTCTGGCTGCATGCTAGGGTTCACTTGCCGGACTGCATTTTTCTTTACTACTTCTTTGGTTTTTATTGCTAGAGATTCACTTAGATGAGAAGTAAAGAAGAAGAAAATCAAGACTGAAAGTATCAGGACAGTGCAGGCAAATGAGAACAGATTATGTTGTCTTGTATTTGTTCTGTTGTGCCTTTCTAGCTCATTTAGGCATCTGATTTTTAAAAAAATTTGCTTTTCCAAACAGCTGGGGGATCGAAAGCTCTCACCCCGTCCCAGCTTGTCTCTGTGCCACGTAGCAGACTTTTTTCTTCTTAAGCAGGGTATGCTGTCTCTTGACTCATTCATGAGAGGGAGCGAACAGGACGTGCTTGATGGAGAGCCGTCATTGCATGAGCCCCTACTTGCACCCCAGCCTTATCCCCGAGAACAGCTAGATTTAGAAACGTTTTAGCATGTAAGAACTCTATTTATTCAGGCTTTTCTAATAGAGTGTGGTAGGATGAACTGTGTGTGGAGCAGTTTAATCTTTATTTAAAAGGCACACGTTTACTAATTATTAACTAGTTATCTGTTCAAGAGCTATTAATGCAAGAGGTGGGAAAGTGGAGTGCTGTGTTAGCTGTGGTGCAAAGGCAAGAAAACAGACAGAAAGGACACTTTGTCCCAATTAATGTGCCTCTTAATATTCCTTAAAAGAGTAAGTATATAAACAATACCCAGAATGTAGCTGTTAAACCGATTCTCATGCTAGATAATAGCTTTAAATAGAAAGAAGGCAAATGTGGGGTTTTAACGCCAAGCAGTACTTCGTCCTAATTTGAGTTGTGCTTTCAAGCAAGGTTTTGTGAAGGTACTCAATTATTTTCACTGTCACGTGCAGCTGAAAGATTTTATTTGATGTGTAGTTCTAATTGAAATGTGACAGTTTGCAAGGAAGAAAGTGAGATGTTAAGAGGTCGCCTGAGTCAGTTTTTTAAATTACTGGTTTTACGGAGAAACTATTGTGGCATTGAGGCACATTTTAAAAATCTGTGAGGACTGGTTTAATTACACAAAAGCCTGTAATAAGCTGCAATGATGGATTAGAATATGAGTTGTTTCCAGTAAATGCAATATATCCATATACATTTGTGGAATATTGATTAGGAAGATTTGTTTCTTGTTAGCATATCATGTTTGGAAAATTAATATTGGTGACTGTCAGCAGAGTTTGAGTACAGGCAGCATATAGGTAAGGCAGGTTTGCAGCATGGAGTGGTAGCAAAAATGCTTAGTTATAATTTTTCTTACAATATCAGTCTTGGAATATTAACTGAAAGAATACAGAGCTGATAAAGGACTGTAATTGGAACAAAGAATTATTTTTTGTTATCTTTGTGCAGAAAAGTATCCCCAGAAAAAGTCAACAAAAATAGGCAAGGAGCTAGAACTGACTTCTAAGGAAATGGTGAAACAAGCAAGTGTGCAGATTGGGATGAGTCACTGGATTCTTTGAGAAAACTGAGTGTTTATAGCAGTAACCACAAAAAAGTGTGGTTCTTTGGTAATTCAAGTTACCAGTATGAAACTGAAGAAAGAGACATCTAAGCAGACTTGACAGATACTTTAAAAATGAATTGCAGTTGGCATGCGCTGGGAAATCCACGAGGATTTTCAAATAACTGATGTGAAGATACTGAAAATTTGCTATGAAGTTAAACTTACAGTCATTTAGCATCCACTGATAAATGGAGGCAATTTGCTACGCCACTGCACTCATTTTCTGCAAGACACAGGTGTAAACTCTGTAATCTGAATGACCATAATTTGGGTGGTGATCTGGATTGTACATTGAGTTGCTGTATTTTACAGTATCTAGCCTCTTGTTAATATAGATTAATGATATTCTTTCTTTTTATAGTATGACATCGCTCACAAGATTGGTGACATAACAGTGGTATAAATATGAAGAAACAGGCACCATTTTTTGCATGACTTTCAAGTATGGTGAGACTGAAGTACATTATAAAATGAAGTGCTGTTTTTTCACTTTAGATTCAAGATTGTTAAGTATGCTGTATTCAGTTTTGTAAGTACCACATTTTTTATTTTACATATTTTTAATGCAAAGTTTACAAAGTGACTACCAACATTTTTCTTGCTAGTCCTGTTTTTTGAAAAGTGTGCGCAATCATTCCACGCTGCCCCCCAACCATGGAGATTAAAAAAATTGAAATTAACAAAATCAGCTCAGGTAGTAGAACTATAGCCTTAAGCAGTGGGACATTGAAAGAGATTGTAATCTGAAATAGAGTAGTTTTGGGTTTTCTTGATGATTTGATAGGAAGTGTATCATCTGTTCAATGCTGTAGTGACAGCAATGAGGTCTTAAAACCTGTGTGTGAAATGTTCTCCATTTTAAGATTGTATATATTATGTAACACAATAAAATGCACTTGAACGTTACAGTTAACACGTGCTTCAGCATAATCTGTTAATGCAGGTGTTGTGGTCATTCATGTCTGTACACTGCCTCATTCCTTCTGCCCCCCAATTTACCATGCAGGACACCAGAGGGAAGAAGAGCACGTTCTTTAAACCAGGCTGTTTGCAGGGTCCTTGTTGCCTCCTACGGCATGGAAACTTTGGGTATTGGTTTCATAATGAAAATAATAATCTACCTAACCATGTAAGGATGATCACTGTGACTAACTCTGTAGATAGGAGCTTATTAATTAGTTTTTGGAGCCTGGTGCTCTGCTGGTACTCATGCATTTTTGATAACTCATTATCTGTCACAGTCCACACGAGCACACTGAAGGGTGCCCCAGCATTTACAGAGTAACAGCGAGCAACTTACAACCTGGCTTTGATCAACTACATCTTCCTTTGCTTTTGAGAAATACTGGGTGTGTGTGCATATCTACATAGATAATATGTAGATACTAATTTAAACCTTAATCCAGTGATACCTGTTATTTTGTGGTCTGAAGGTAACCGTATAATCCATTGGTGAAACTGGTGAAATCCAAGGCTGAAAAAATGTTACTTATTAAATTATTTTTGCTTCTGTTTTTGAGAAGAGCACAACTAGTACTAGAATAAACTCACACTCAGATGCAAAAGTTCAGACCAAAAGTTCCATATAATTGGGTTTGTCACTGCACATGAAAAAACAAGTAAAATCATCTAAGGAAGTAGTAATATCTTCATGAGAAAAATGAAACAGAGGAGGGTTTCTAAATGTCATAGGTTTAAGTAGCAAAATAAAATTATTCCAAATCTTATTTAATTTTGATATTATAATTGCAGAAAAGATACTTTGCCTTTAAGAAGCACTTGTTTTTATGCCAAAACTTTACATTCCTCATTCTCTCCTTTGACTCTATGCTGCCTGAACTTGTCTGTGAGTGAATCTGGCAAGTAATTAATCAAGGTAAAATTCCATTGGGATCAGTATGAAAGTTGCCTGGTCAAGAAGCAGCAAGTGCCTGTTGAACTGTATATTCTTCAAGGTAGTGATTTATAGATATAACTTTCCTTTTTGCTACAGTGAATAAGTGTCTCCCCCCTCCTCCCCCCTCAGTGATCACCATCGTCTAAGTGTTTAATTGCTGGTGTTTTAGGAAGGGAGGAGAAAGGTAGGAAGCTTATAGTTTTGTTTAAAAATTGAGTTTTGTAAAAGAATGGTTTTTTTGCAGAAAAATCTGCAAAACGATGCACCAAAGTATGTTCTTGAAGGAATACATGGAATAAACTATTTTTGTACCCAAATTCCTACCTAAATTAACTTCTGATATGTGTATATATTAAGTAAAAAAGTGTGTAACAAATACTTTGTTGAAGTTATATGTGTGTCCATTTTGCAAAGAAATTTGCATTTAGTTTTTCTGCAAGAAACTAGTAACTGTACAACTACTTTGTCATCTTTCTAACGTCTTGCTTAGCTAATTCACATGTTCTTACCAGATATCCAGATACCAGTACTGAGTCTCTTGAAAGGTACTGTGTGTTGGGTATTTAGCCCAGAAGTCTACCCCAGTGAGGTCACTGAGTAAGTGTTGTTCGCTGTATGTTGTTGTGGCATAAACAGGAGACAAGTTTGAAAGCTCGTCTGATAACACACAGGAGCTCTGAAGATGGAGTCTGACTGTTAGTCTGCTTTCTGCCACCTTTCTCAGGCTTGGAGGATACAATAATGAAGCCTGGAGGTCGTGCCTGTGTAGATTATTGTGACCGGGTGGCTGTTTAGGACTGATTGCAGGTGTCAGGAGGCATTTTTACTTGGTTATAGATTAATTTTTGAACCGTTTATCCTTTGTATCTAATAATGCAGAATAGCTTGGTCATGCGTGGTCAGTGGGTGGAAAACACCCTGGCTCTTGTGCCAGTACTGTTAAGTGAGAAGAAGTAGTGTGTTTCACATACCTTAATTTCTTGCCAGGGCTTGCTTTTCACAGGAGAGTTCAAGCAGGTGCTTGTTTGGTAACTGTGCTCTTGTCCACACCCAAAAATATCTCATCTGGTGTTTCATGTGGAAGCTAACTGGCCTGGACCTGGAGAGTCAGACAAAGCCTATAGTTGCCTATACTTGGTAGCCTGCATCGTTGCCACAAAACAGGTAAACTAACTTGCAGTGCTTTCCCACAATCCTTGCATAATACGTTGTTCTATCAAATGGGAATTGTTAGATCAAGCTGGTACTTTACTCCATTTAGTTCAGACCACTTCAGTTTCATTTCTCCAAAAGCCATTATAATTACAGACATCTGAAGAGTAGCACTGTGCTCATCCATTCTCACGCTTACCAGCATTTTCTTTGTAGTTACCAACCCTTGCAGTCATGTAGACCTTTAGGTTTGATGTAGACTTTGGAGAATACGTGTTGCAAGCTGTGTACCAAGGCTGGTTATGTGGGTTCAGACTGCCTCAGTGGTGTCTCACATGCTGTCTGAGGTTTAGGGTGAGTCAGGTAGTTCAGCAGATGAACTGGCTCGTGGTCTAGGGGCTGATTCGGATTAAACTTTGCCCTACAGGCAATACCACTGCAACAGGCTCAGAAATGGGAAAATCTGTGCAAGTGCAGGGCAATTTCATACTGCTACAGCTGTATCCGTGCCTGAATTTGTATCAACATTGTGATTATTTGCATAAAATTAAGAAACCTCAAATCATGACTCTGGCATGTGCATTTTGAATGACAGAGTTTGCATGCTACAGAAGGAATTGGCTCAGCCTGTCTGCGTCTTGGCTTTTCTTTCCTGGCCTTGGGCTACCTCCTATCTTGTCAGTGTAAGCATTGGTGCAGCTGCCGGGAGCCACATCAGAGACACGATACAGTTTAAAATCAGTTCCATGTGATGTAGTGTGGTTTTAACTCAGGTATGTTCATCATTTCAGTTCAGCAAGCGGCTGCACCAGTATTTGTGCTGACAACAGGGGAAGGAGGCAGTGTGAAAGTGGAAACAAGGATCAAAGTACAAGAAAAAGGCAGAGAGCTGCTTTCAGCAGCAGTGCTAGAAGGTGTCAAGGACACACTCGAATGCCCTGCTTTGAGCAGGGGCTTGGACCCGGCAAACTCCAGAGGTGCTTTCCAACTTCAGCTCTTCTGTGGTCCTGTGAAAAAGATGCATGTACCCAAATTCTCTTTGCATCAAAAAATGGCAATCCACAGCTGCCGTGTAAAGTTGAAGATGCTGGAAGGCTACAGACACCTCAGCTTTTGACACTGATGTTTCCAGACACCTCTGGCCTCTTACCCTGCTCAGAAACCTTTAGTCTGAATAGGATACACAGCTTGAATTGTATCGCATGCACATCTTATTGGCTGCCACACGTATGAACTTTCACAAACGGCCACAGATACCTGGAGCATGTTCCCAGGCCATCCTGCCCCAGTAAGTATTGGGACAAAGCACACTGGCAGCAGTTGCCACTTTTCTTTTAATACTTACAGGAGATGGTAGATGATAAAGCTGATGATGTCTTCAACTATGAGCTTGCAAAAATGTATGCAGTTATTTTATTTGAATGAAGTAATTCCGAGTCTCTCCCTAAGGCATCTTGTGAAACATTCAGGTGGGCAAATCGCCTTTGGCTTCAGCGGCCATGCAGATGGGTCGCTGGCACTGCAGTTGTCTTTGCAGGCTCCAGGCCTCCTGTGTTACTTACAAAATACAGATGGATCAAATACAAAGGAAGAGGATTAGCTGACTTCAATCTCAACTCCAGTAATATGTGGAAGGTAAAGAGGGAAACCATTACTTAAAAGGAAGCCGCAGCGTCTTTCACTACAATTTGATGCCATGTTCAAAGATTGCTTGCTGAAATCCACATACATGAGGCCCAACTCACTGGATTTTAACGTGACTCTTAGCGTGACATGGCTATAACTTCACTGTGGTTCATTCCAGTTCATTTGTATTCCTCATGTGACTTTCATTGTTTACAGGAAAATGTGATATGTTAAGAATTCCCAAGTAATTTATTTTGAGTTGCTTGCTTAATAGTATAATGCAGGCTGCATTAACATTCAGGAAGCAGCTAGACAATAGCAGGAGCCTGAGCTAATATTGATTATGCAAAAATGTTTACAATGTACTGTGTACTTTGTAAGTAGTTCCCCAGTTACAAAGTAAATGGCATCAATTACAATTATCACAACATAAGCCATGAATGTTTTGGCTGACAAAAAACCCCCACGGAATTACTGCCTTCTGCATTAACACTGGGTCATGCTGCATTTTACCATCTCTGAGAGTCTAGCTTGCTGTTCTCTCTGTCCGCATGACTGAGGCATCATTAACGCAACAAGAATTTTCTGTCTTTACAGAAAAATCATGTTCTTTTTACATACGTTTTTCTCAGTTTTGAACCTTTTTCCCTGTAGTCCTCTTACCAGAAAACAAACTTTTCCAAAGGCTGATAGTCTTACTCCTGAGATTAACAGTAAAGAAGGTGATAACTCTAATAAATCTCACATCGTCACTAACATGGAAACAAAGTGCATGTAAGCCTTGCAGGACTCCTCAAAGGAAGCTCTATGTGAGCTGCTGAAACTGCGAAAGGGTGCTAACACACCGAAGCCTGTCCTATGACAGACAGAAAAGTTTCATATTTACAAATCCACATTTTCATATTTTTTTTTTTTATAATTTAAATTGGGAACTAGACATTTTCATGATGAGAAGGCTTAGAAGAAGCTAGGCTAGTTTCAAGCCTTAGGGCAAAATCTTGCTGGTCTGACTGCATTTAACAGTAAGAATTGCCATTCATTGTCACTGTGCAAAGCACTGGTCTATAGCAATTGTACCCTGGATTAGCTGCGAGCGTGCAATCCCAAACCACAGACCCCCTGCCTTATAGTTAGAAGTGCTGGCTGCCATCCCGGGTGATTTTAGTCCCAGAGGGAGCCTGAGAGCTCTTGGGCAGGGAAACCACAGCTGAGGTGGGGGACTTCCTTTCTCTGCTCTTCTGCCTCTCCCTCAATTAAAAATCTTGGCCTTTTATAAGAAGTCTTAAGTTTCCAGGCAATTCCTAGCCCTTGGTCTCTTGACCCGGACTATATGCTGCAGAAAACTGGGGAGGTTACTTCCCTAGGACATGGCAGGTGTCTTACATTTTGCACGAGGTTGGTTTTTTTTTTTTCTTTTCTTTTTTTTTCCTTGGCTTTTTTATTCTTTTCTTAAAGCAAGAGGATTCTTTTGTTGTCTCTCAGTGCCGTATTTGAATGACGAGTGTTTGACCATCTGATGGTTGTTTATGGCTCTAGGGCCTCTGCTCTGGCTTCAGTGCAATAAGCTGATGAGGATGGATTAAACTGGCTTGGGTAAGTTTTTGCTGGAGTAAATTTGGTGTGTGTGTGTACAATTTCTACTATGTCCGCAGAACTATCTGGCAGCAAAAAGGAGCTGGTGGGTAGGTAATATCTTCAGCGGCTCCATCTAGATACAGAAGAGGAGATGTTGTTGGAAGGCACCTGTGTAGAACAAAGGTGTCGTAAGCAAAGGATTTGACGATGTCAGAATACAAATTCTAATGACTGTTGTGCAGAATCTCTGCAGAGCTGCTGTTGGCCTGGTTTATACGGCAGCAAGCAATGGAAATGCTAACATAAAATGCCATGTTTGTGGTATGAACAGCCACAAAGCTACATAGCTTTGTTGTCTACATAGCTGATGGCACATTGAGGGGTAAGAGTCTGACAAGTGGCCAGGGGAGGGGGGACACAGCTCTCCCATTAAGTTGTGAGGTTCAGGAGGGACCCTCTTACTTTCTAAACTCCTTCTTCCCAGAAAGGAGTCTAGGTGTGCCTAGATCCAATCAAAGTCTCAGACTTGGTCAGTGGGTTTAAGTCTAAAGGATTATATGTGCAGCCACTCATCAGTGTTGTCGTGTGCCTCTCAGAGCCCAGTTTAAGGCCTTTCTCTGAAATGGTTTCACAAAGTTGATAAAAATAGATGATTTATTAAGGAGACAGATATAAAAATTCAAAATTGCCGTTGATAAATGCACTTATTGCAACAATCGAGCTCGAGTTCAGAGTTCAGTGCTTTAGTAAACAACGCTTTCCCAGGTAATATCCAACATAGTTGGAGGCACGAGTCTTCCCAACAAGGTGTCCCTGCTCAGGGTGGGAGAGGTCCAGGCGCCTCCACCCATCCAGTGGTTGGAGTTTCATCCTCAAAACAGAGGATTCTAAACGCCAGGTTTGTGCTCACGGCGAGGTGGGACTCAGTCAGTTACTCTGTGCTGACCGGCCCTTGGAGGCCAGCGGGGCCTGGCGTGTCAGCACGGGGCAGGGGCGTTGTGACACGTGCAGGGGCCGTCCCGGCCTCTCCTGCAGCCACAGCGGCTGTGAGGCCTTCGCCTCGGGCCAGGCCCCACGCGGCTGGGCTGGTGTCAGAGCCCTTGCCTGTTCTGTGGGATCCCCAGGCAAACCACCAGAGCTACTCTGAGTGGAATGCTGCTGTCAGGGACTGGAGGCATCCCTGGTCACTGCCACTGGTGGTCCCTTAAGGAAATAAGGTGCAAGATGGCAGGGGGGAAGCACACCGCCACAGCTGATCAGAAGAGAAAACTGTAGTAATTCCTTCGTTATTTATAGAAGTTTTGAGACATGTAAGAAAGAAACTTCTTAATTCTTTCAGTAGGGTTTTATCAGTTTATTTGATGATAACTATGATTTTGTTTAACACATGCGTGCAATGGCAGTCCCCCAATTCCTGAATCCCATTGACTCTTTTGTGCCAATCAGCCCATAGCCCAGGCCCTGGTGACAACTGAGTGGCTTGCTTGGACCACTGGTGGATACTTAGATCCTCTGTGATCTGTCACAGCGGACAATTGGGCTCAGAGGTCCACCGAGCACCCTGTTCAAGAACGTAGCAGTTGTTCTTATTGCAACAGGGGATTAAGGAAGCATGTATGCAGCTAACACCCCTTCTGTCTTTCTGGTGCATTGTGGCCCCTTATGGACAGCCTATGTCCCTGGTTGCACATCCTCATAAACCCAGGAGTGCTGCCCACCAAAGCTGTCTCCTGTAGCACATTATTATTTGTGGAAAGAAGCAAAATGGTCATCCACAAGGAATCAGTGTGGGACTGGAATGGAGGATGATGGCTTCCCCCTTGCATCCTGGGGGGGGATGTATACTTCTATAGAGGTATACATATATACTTCTAAGTAAAAGAGAAATGAGCTTGAGCACTGTGTCTGTGACTGCCTGGGATGGGGAGAAAGCTCACTCCCTAGTGCTATTTTAGATCTCCAATTGGTGTCTCCAAGACAACTCTGCTATAAAAAGGAATCAAAGTGGACAAGCTGTAGTCCAGGGACTGGGCCTTTGCCCTTGCTTAGCATTATTCACATGAGCTTGGGACCTGGCAATCTCATCTTCCTTCTGGCTTGTTGATTGTGAGCTGTTTGGGGGTGCCAGGAGTGTCAGGAAGGCATCAGACAGGTGCACTGTGCTCCTGTGCCACCCACAGCTGCAGGCTGGAGGGGACACCGGTGGCATGGACCAGGGTGGGATCCCGATGGCGTGGGCTGGAGGCAGGGTGCTGAATGCCCTTTGGTGGCAGAGCCTCCGTAAAAGTGTGCTTATTTACCTCTCCCAGATTCCCTGGCTACCGCGGTGGTGGATGCAAAACTCATGTTTTGCTTTTTTTCCTTTAGTAGCAGGAAAGTTGCTGGCACAGCATGGAGGAGCTCCAGGGGACCAAGAGAAAGTGTCTGCTTCAGAGCCACTTTCCTTGATGCCTAGGACTAGCTCCACAGATCCCTTTAGCTGGAAAGTAAGCCAAACTGTTCTTTGACCTAAAATAAAACTATTACTTTTCATAAAATGCATTGTATGCCAGTAAATTCTTGTCCTATTACATTACACTAAAAAGCCGTATTTTAGCATGTCAATGGGTTGCCAGAAGCAAGAAAATCCATGGAAGAAGGTAAATGATATATTGTGTGCTGATATTGGTGGTGGCTGCTCTTCTGTTGTGTTCCCTGAGTGTACTGGCTTGACACTGTGTTTTCATGCAGAAGAATAAGGATTAGGTTTGTCCTGCTATGAGATGATTCATGTATGGGGAATGCGCATATTCAGAAAGAGTGAGATTTCAAGAGTACATCACTAAAGACAGGCTTGTGATAAGAAACAACAATAAACCAATAGCTGAGCAGGGAAAAAATGTATTTAATAAAAGCAATTTAATTTAAAGTTGAAATCTTATGATTGTGTGTCTGACCATTTCTACTAAAGATGCTGTTATTCAATCTTTTTAAAAAGTGTTTTATAGCTATTTTATTCTTTGATGTAATATATACATATTAATTTCTATTTATTTTAGATATTTTTTATATGTATGTGTATATATTTTAATAATATGCACTCCCTGACGTAAATTTCCAATTTTATTATATGATTTTGCAATAGTACAATGTCAACACATAAAATACTAGGATAAGGCTGGATATTTAAAGTTAATATACAGCAACTAGATGTCAAACTTATTTATCTAAAAATGTCTAAGATATGAGCTAATATTTAGCAAAATAAGTGTGTTTCACAACTTTGATACTATTCATGATTTCCCAGAGATCTTAACATAAACCTGTAATTGGCATGAATTCTATCCAGCAGTGAGCACTGTAAGAAATGCATGTTATGTTTGTTACTTGTTTTTAAGGCACAGTGGAAATTCATAGGATATAACAAGCTGTGCATTTGAGTGTGGCTGATTTTCCTTCTGTACGATTAATTTATTCTGAAGGGAAAGGGAACTTCAGGCTTAACATATTTCTCAGTAGAAAGCCTTCTCTGAAAGATTTTCATGTGGATGTGAGTGCCTGATTTCCAATAGCATGTTATGTTAAACAGACACTTTGAGAACATCTGCATTTGAACTCTCTCCTCTGGAAAAATAAAATAAAAAAAGAAAAAAATTGGCAGTATACAAACATCAAGCTAGAAACAGTTATTCTGCGCACATTTCAGCTCTTGTCTTCATTGGGAGCAACCCAGGCATGACACCATGGTTCTGGTATACAAGCCCTGAAAGATAAGATTCACAAAGCAAAACCACAAATAAGACTGCAGTTGTCTTTAGCTTGTCAGTTTGACTTCTGTCTAAGTGGATGAAAGGCAAGCGTTCCTGCCGCTGGAAGACTGCTCGGAAACCTACATGAAACTTGTTTATGCCTCTCAGCTTGGTTCCCACTGGCCAGGTGATCTCACCAGAGAGGCCCCTTCTTCCAGCCACTGCAGATCCCTTCACATGACTGCTGGTCATGAGTGCTGTGCCAGTAAGAACTGCTATATAATAACAAAGGAAAAGCATGTTAAAAAAGCGTCATCGTCTTCATCGCTGCCAACTGCTGCAAGGGAGAAAGCCTCCTAAGCCTCCTGCACCCTGTTGCTGCTCTCCCTGCTGGCCACTTTCCCTTTCCCCTCCTTACCTTCCTGAATCTCTCCTTTATAAAAATTTCCCCTGTCAAGTAGCTTTTACTATTAGAGTCAACGTGTACTGTAAGTTATGGATGCTGTGCCTGTAAACTTGTGCAGCAAGTATCCTTTCAGGTTTTTTGACTTCTGTTGGGGTACAACTTATAGACAGGGTAGGCGTTGAATCAAAGGGAGATGGGGCTACAAAAGCACAGCACTTTTTGCTGAGCTCTGTGATGTTTTTTGGCTTTGTTTTTTGGCTTCCCCCTGCCCCCCCCTGCAATTTGATTGAGTGGAATTGAAAAACAAAGAAAGCCAAATCCAAACCATTGTTGCTTAGGCAACAAGATGTAGGTAAGAATGAAAACTACAGCTCCACTAAAAGCAGTGCAAAGGGCTTACTGTGGTTGCCTGTGGAAACCTGTGTTGAACACATTCTGAGATCTAACCTGGGTGCTTACAAAAATAGCAATTTCAGTCAATTTCACCACAGAAGCAGCAAAACTTCCATGGGAAGTTTGTGTTTGGTTATAGGCATTTGAATGCTGCTGCTATTTGGAAGTTACTGTAGGGAATATCTGCTGACTCTACAATGTGTTTTGGCAGACCCTGAAGAGAGAAATGTGGTTAATAGCCTTTTGCCAATATTCAGTTCTGTTGGATGTATCATACAGCCATCTAAGAAATCTGACAGCCTTCATAAAATTAGCCTCAACCTAATTAGGAATGTCAAGGTTTTTAAAATGACTGTTAATATTGTTGCTGTACATCATCCAGAAACTCAAGTGGGGACCAGCACCCGGTGTCTTCACTGGATATGGAAAAGTGTCATAGCCATGAGTTAAAAACTTTCTGAAATCTGAAAAAAACCCTTTCCTTTTATCTCCTCTGTACTCCTCTGTTCTCAGTTTGTAATCCTGATTTATCTTATGGACTTAGTTAATGTTAATTTAGTCTAAGTAACTGAAGAGAAAAACACAACATGAATTTATTCCTTAATGATTTATTATGGTATTATACGTTCTTGGTTATGAAATGGCCCATACAAATGTGAAGAAAGTACTAGATTATGCAGTCTTACTGTATTTCATGATGTTTGATTTTCACTTCAGTCTCTTAACTGCTGAAATTATTTAATGAAAGGGCAATTATTGGGGTGAATATTTAATTAAGAATATGAAACAAGTATAAAAGCAAAAAAAGCCCACAAATTTTACATACAAAAAAATCCACACACGTATCCACATGTACAATATCGTTACCTTTATGATGTAGTTAAGGAATAGGAATGTAGTAAGCCAGAAAACTACTAATGTTCTTTCAGATGCTAATTTGGTTAAATGTTAAACATGCTTACTCGTGTCACTAGCAAATAATGTGCAGTTGCTGTTCTTACGGGAGGGTTCAGTCTAAATGTTCCAACTCAGACTGACCTCACTGTGCTAGACCTATAGGCAAACAGTAGGAAACCTGTCCTACCACATAAACCTGACAGGTGAAATAGTAAAGACAACCAAATGCTGGGAGATGAGGGGGTGGGCAGATGGTTGCCTTTATTTTACAGAGGGGGAACCAAGCCACAGATTGGTTAGGTGAGATGCCTCAGATCAAAAAGATGTCCTGCAACAGAAAGATAACCCCAAACCAGGTTTCCTGCATCAAAGTCCAATGCACTCACCAGGTCAGTGTTCTGCCAGCAACAACAGCTGCTGGAGTAAAAGAAGAGTAAGTATAGCAGGGCATTAGTTGAAATGACTGAGAATTGTGAGTCAATAGGCAAAAAGAGGAAATTGGAAGGTGGAGGATAGGCTTATGGAAAAGCTAAAAGCAAAGCTTTTAATCTATGAACTTCCCTTTCATGTCTATTTGAGGTATGACTGCCAAAATAAGATGTTATAGCTTTATTTCCAGTAGGACACTTTATAAAAATGCGTTGATCTTATTTTTTTCAGTTTTATTTCATCAGCTGTTGGAATGAGTGTGCTGTCTCTCAGTTTCCAGGGATCAAAGTGTAGGCAGTGAAAAATAATCTACCACTCTGGAATAACTTGCAGCAGCAGGCATTCCCAGTACAAATCAGAGTGCAAATCAGATGGTGAATCAGTGATCTCAAAAGAGGATTACTTTGGATTAGTTGTCCAGTGAAGCAGGCACTTTGTATAATGCAGCAGACAGCTCCAATGTGAGCCATTAATTGGTTGTTTTGTGTGTGTGGTTTTTTTTTTTTTGAGAACATTATTTTATCAAATGGATTTTCATACACTAATTAATAGTATTTTGACAGTGTTTGTGTCTAGAAGACAGATTATGTGACATACTACTAAGCAACTGAAAATTAATGACCGTACTTTTTGGGAGAGGGAGGAGGCACGGTGGAAGCAGCCTAAGCTGCAGTTTGGCTGACAGCAGTTGCATGTAGGTTTAAATGCTGCTTTGAAGGATCATTGTTTGACTGTCCATTGTGGCTTACAGCTTGATTTGTGAGACAGGGAGAAGACTGTGCTATCTGGCCAGGGTTCAGTCCCACTGGTTCTCTAGTTTAAGTCTTTCATATTCCAGTGAAGTCTGAAGAAGAGCTTTATTACCATTTCACCGATAGTGTATGTTGCTAAATTAATCTGCCTTTCAGTTAAGTAAGACTGTCATGATATAAGTAACAAGGTGATTAGAAACACCATTTATCCATATATAAATAGCAATGTCCTGTTCCAGTAGTTTAATGTTTGACTCCATCATGCCTGTAGCTGTGTCATCACTGTTTTACACAACAAATTGGTGTGCTGCCTCCCTGTTGGCCTAGGTTCTGGCCATTTATTAATAGATATAAAACCATTACTGGCTGCATTTCCGACCTCACAAAGTCTTAAGCAGCACCATCTATCCAGAAGCAGTCTCTTGGGGTGCTGTAAAGGGGTGGGAAGAGAAGTGAAGGGCAAGAACTCACTTGGAGATCATGCACTAGAAGTAGGGAAACCAAGCATATTCTGTGTATGAAATGGTATCTGTCTATGAAGTGGTTTCAGTACGCAAGGAAGGCAGTCTTTGAAGAAAACACTCCAATTTTCTGGGCATTATAAAACCCCTGGGGAAGAAGAGCAAAAGCAGCTAGCCATTACTGTGATGATGGAAATAAATGTGTGCTGAAGCTCTAGATCCAGGCAGCTTTACATTAAGGCAAGTCCAGATCCAGCAGCACTATCGTCTCCTCTGTTTAGACAGGAACAGCTCCAGACCATAGTCCTGGTGGCACCCCTGTGCCCTGACACGCTGGGGAGAGGTGTGAACAAGCTAAAACTGCCGGATTCACCAATGACGGGTGAACTCGCACCATTGTTTCTGTGTTCAGAGCAAGCCTGGACAAGCAGCGAGAAGCTTTGTCCCTGCTCCAGATAAAGGTCAGCGGGTTGCTTCTGATTCAATCCCAAACTTGTCATTCTGTCAGATAACATCCAGTCTCCCCCTTGTCATCAGCTTGGTGTCTCCTTTGGACTAGCAGCCTAGAAGTGTGTGAGGAGATAGCAATCGCTCTCGGAGCTTCTTTTGAAATGGGCAAAACCCTTGTTCCCCTGGTGCTGACTGTCCTAGGTGAGACACCAGCTTCAGCAATGAACAAAGTAATATGAAAAGTGACAGGGAGATTTACACCTCTAAACTGCTGGGATGGAATGAGGTCAAGTTTGGCAAAATGCATTACATCAGCTGGAGAAATCCTCCTTTAAAATAAGGCTCTTGCTGGCCATGCCAACATATTCTGCCCTGCCTGTTCAAAACCTCCACTGGAAGCCTCTTTATCTACTGGGGCTGTGACACAGATGTTCAGGTGTGTTTCTGCAATAAGCAGTATAAATACATATTGTCTTTTATGTATATTTGTACTGCAGCTCTGTATGTTCTCATTCATCTGCAGTGTGCTGCTACTGGAACATACCAATGATCTGCTGTAAAAGAAACATCAGAATCTGTCTTTTTAATACAAGAAATACTTCTTCAAAGACATGGAATTGTGGGCTTGCAAGAACTGATAGAACTATGGCACAGTACCCAAGCTCCTTGGTTGCTTTAGGGGTGTTGTAAACCCACCTGTATGTAGAATACATTGTTTACTAAACATTAATGACAAGCTTTAAAGGAATAATAAATAAGACTTAGTGAGTTTCGCTCTTGTGGCAGATTGGCAACCTGTAGACGTGTACATGACAGAGAAAGAGATGACACCAGATTATTATGAAATATATTTGCTTGTCTTAAAATTCCTCCGAGATATGACAAGGTGCTAAAGGCACCTGAACCATGGCATGTGCAATCATTTGTTATAATAATAAAAGTAAATATGTTTGCTTATAGAATCTTCTTGTGCCTGCAAATCATTCCAAGATGCCTGGGTACCAGTATAAGCAAGTCCCTAAGCAAATCTTTCATTTGTACGTGTGAACAGTTTTACTGAAGTCACATGTCTGAAGTTCTGCATGTGATTTTCCCAATCATGTGTTTGTTTGTAACATAGAAAGCAAAAATCAAATCTTTATATACATGTGTATATGTACATATATATCTCTTTCTGTACAAAAGACACTAATGTATTCAATTAGAAGAGGTTTTGAGCATTGCTAGTTGTATTTGACTTCAGCTTCTCCTAGCTTCCATAGATGTATGCACCAAAAGGTACAAATAAGTTGGTGAAATGAAAAGGCAATTTGTGAAATCCATTGTTCACACAGTATGTTGAATGACAAACCTATAGTGAATACAGGTAAATATCTAATAAGGAGACAACCATAATATGCCTATTTGTGTGACATCCAATTTTTTCCAGTGTTCAAACATAACTGAGCTGTAGCTGACAGACAAGTGAATATTATTTGCATGCAAAGAAACAACACAGTCTGTGACTTAGCTTTTGACTTAGAGACAAAAGGATTCCTTGGTGTCGTGTATTTTTGATCTTGTAGATGATATTTTGTCTCCTTTTTTTTTTTTTTTGAGAATATATTCCCAAAAGGAAGATGCATAATGATATGTGAAAAGACTGGAAGACATATTGTCTTATACTCTATTGCTAGCTTCACTAACACTATCCTTATTAAACATAAACCTTCTGCTGATGTGAACTAAGCTCAGAGAAATCACAGCAATTTATACAAGTTATGGCTACCTCTGTCCCTCTTCTCTCCTAGGGCGTTAACTTACTTGTAGTTGTGTTTCCACACTGGCAATGGCAAATGTATTTAGAGTGATAGCTGCTCAGCAGTCAGTGATAGTTATAAAAATTGGATTTGAATGTAAACATGTTTTCTGCTCCAAGCTTTCTCCTGTGGCTGACAATGCAACCAGCTGATATTTTGCTGTGGTAAGAAATTGTACCTGTAAGAATAACTAAATCATTGAAACCTGGGGCAGTTTCTGTTTCCTGAGTTCCTGGACATCTTTGTGTTTAACGGTATGTATGAAGCAGTCATAAATGCCAATATATGGGAATTTTCTGACCTCACAGCTTTACATCTAGTTTCCAGCTCACCATGTATACGCTATCATATCCCAAGTATATGCTGCTCTATTCAAACAGGACAATGCCCTGTTTTGTTTCATACAGTGCTGTCACTAGTACAGCTTGGGCTCATAGCTGTACTATGAGTGAGTGAAAAGCACAGAGTGAAAGCACTTGGCTGCTCAACGTTCTTAAGGGGGAGGAAAAGAAAATGCAATTACTAAACCCTACCACCAGAGGGAGCCTTGGGCTCGCTAACGCGAAGCGGCACACTGCACCAAGCAGTACTTCATCTCTGGTCTTCTAATGCAAGGTTTTATAAGTATTAAAATATTCCTCTTTAGATATCAGGAGGAGAGTAAAGAAGCAAAATTCACAGCACCGATAGGAAACATAAGTGCAATGTGTGTGTGCGTGTGTGTGTGTGTGTTTGTGTGTGTGTACACTTGAATACAAATCATTTTAATTGCACACTTGGTCCTGTGACAACTATCAGGATAGCTTAGAAAATGGTCAGACAGCTGGAGGGAAAAACTGGCAGGAACTGAATGACTCATATCTACAAAGGTCCTTATCTGATACGGTTCTTTTGGTTTTAGTTTGATCTGGTATTGTCAAGAGAGCCAGGGGCATTTTTTGAAGGGTGGAACTGCACTCGGAGTTGAACTGGCTGAGTGGGGACATATGCTGCACCTTTGCCATGAGATCTCAGGTATAATCTTGTTATGAACATTGTTATCATTCCTTTCTTTCAAATAGCTGGCCCTCACTAGTCCTTCCCACATTAAAACTTCAGGCACTTCTGGGAAATAAGCATGTTCAGGCCTGTAGAGAAACACTTCTCAGTACATGTAGAATAATTGCAGCTGCCTCTGTACTCTTCCAGAAGCCATCTGGTCCTAGGAATGCCTGACCTAGGAATTTCTTAGTCTTTTAAATATTCTAGTATTCCTCATTGCAATGTCCCAGTGTACTCAATTTTTATTTTGTTAGAAACAGATCAAACAATGTAGTAAACAGCCACCAAAGCAACACATATCATGGAAGTGATATAAGTGAGCCAAAACCATGACCAAAGTCCACACAATCTAATCATATGTACATACAGCCATCCAAGAAACTCTGAAGAAAGACCATGCTACAGGTCACGTGGATTATTCTGGCAGATTGCATCAAGCCAACTTAATTATAGGCTGTGTTTAATGCTGTGTTCTGGGTTTTTATTTTGTGTGTGTGTCACTAAATAAATAACAACACTGACAGCCAACAATTTTTGTGAAGTCCTAAAAAAACCTGAGCTATTAATTTTGGCTTGAGAGTCATACAAAGCTTCAAACTTCAGCAGTTCCTCCTAGGTTTGTGTGACTGCACAAATATCCTACTACAGAAGCAGGCTCTAATTTTTTTTGCTTACTTGGAAAAAAACATTGTGGCAGTACGTGTATTCCAATGTAGTTTTCAAAAAATTATTTTAACAGAAATGGGCCTCTTAAATGCATTCCACCCTAATTTTCACCCCAGAGTGAGCTCTTTATTCGTGAGTGTTGCACAAGCTGCTTGCTGTGAGTCCTGTGGTATTCCAGCCCTTGACATCAACAGAGCAGACACATTGCTGCACCACTTGATTGACCCCATATGTGATCAGCGCTGATCATATAAAAAAACTCATCGGCTCCAAGTGTGGTTTTAAAGTTGTTACAGTTCAGGACTGCTTTAGAGAAAAGGTGAAAAGCTGGCTTAAATACTACAGGATTCAACCCTGCAAGATATTGAATACCTTTGATAATATGTGAAATTATCCTCTTAACCACTTTCCTCATTCAGAGTTAATGATAATTAAAGAAATCTTTACTCCTGTTGTCAGTTCTCTGCAGTCTTCTGCAGTCTTTCTGATAATTTCATGAAGGGCTCAGCGTATGGGCAAAGGACAATCTTTCTTTCTGTCATGCCACTGAGTTTGCACTGAGAAATCACGTGCCCCAGTGGATCCCTTGCTAGAAAAATCCCTGGGATGCCCCTGGAGTTGTCAACACGCTGCTATGTTCAGGAGACTTGAGCACACAGCTCAAGGCATGTAGGTGCTGACCTTTCCTGAGGACATGTGGTTCTTTAACTGGGATGTAAGGGTGTGAAATAAAGCATTTATTTAATAAGTTTATGAATGTTTAATATCTTTATCAATGATCTGGATGAGAGGATCAAATGCACCCTCAGTAAGTTTGCAGATGACACCAAGTTGTTGGGGAGTATTGATCTGCTGGAGGCTCTGTAGAGATCTGGACAGGCTAGACCAATGACCAAGGCCAACTGTATGCGGTTCAACAAGAAGAAGTGCAGGGTCCTGCCCTTGGGTCACAACAGCCCCATGGAACACTACGGGCTTGAGGCAGAGTGGCTGGAAAGCTGCCTGATGGAAAAGGACCTGGGGGTGCTGGTTGACAGCCGGCTGAATATGAGCTGGCAGCATGCCCAGGTGGCCAAGGAGGCCAAGAGCATCCTGGCTTGTATCAGAAAGAGTGTGGCCAGCAGGATTAGGGAGGTGATTGTCCCCCTGTATTTGGCACTGGTGAGGCCACACCTCGAATACTGTGTTCTGTTTTGGGCCCCTCACTGCAAGACATTGAGGTGCTGGAGCATGTCCAGAGAAGGGCGGAAAAGCTGGTGAAGGGTCTGCAGCGCAGCTGCTATGAGGAGTGGCTGAGGGACCGGGGTTTAGTCTGGAGCGGTGGAGCCACCATCCCTGGAGGTATTTAAAAGACATGTAGATGTGGCACTTGGGGACATGGTTTAGTGGTGGACTTGGCAGTGCCGGGTTTATGGTGGGACTTACTGTTGATCCTAAAGGACTTTTCCAACCCAGGGCACGGACCCTCCCTCTGCCCAGCAGTGCCTGCTGCCAGGGCCAGCCCTGCGATGCTGCCCTGGGAAACAGCATCAACTCCACCGTTTGTCAGATCGCACTGGGAATCAGCTCAGTGAACTGATTTGCTTGAAAATAAGCCAGCAAAACACAGTGCCACCGGGAGCTGTGCCTGCTCACTTGCAAAAGCAAAGGAGGCCGCTTTGCCTTCCTTCATGTCAGGTAAGCGGGGTGTGAGCTGGCAGCACGCAGCCCCTCAGCCCGCCTCGTGCCCTGGGCAGGCACAGAGCGTCGGCCGACCAGCCACACCAACGCCGACTCAACACCAACGCTGCTGCCTGCCCGACCTTCCGCCGTCCTGCCGGGGCTTGGGTGCTCCTCTGTGAGCCAGCGGGACCGCAGCAAAGGCTGCAGCCCGTTTTCTGCTTCTTGAATGAGCAGCTCCCAGAAGGGGCTGGCAAAGGCCAGGGCTGGCTTGGCGGCAGCGGTGGGGAGACAGGGTAATCTGGTGCTGAAGGAGGGAAGATGGGGCAGCTTGGTTCAGCTGGCCAGGAAAGCACTGTGCCAGCATGAGGTAGCCTGCTTCAAAAGCTGCTGCACCTGAAGGCTCTTGGTTTGCTAAGGGAGTGGGGTGTTGGTGCATCCTTGCTGTCTGAGACCTTCTGTACCTGGGTGATAAAGCATCCTCCAACTGAGAGCGGGGAAGAAAAGCCCTGAAAACAACAGGGGCTCCAGTGCTCAGGATGTCATTTCAATTACAGTTTCATCGCCCAGTGTGCCTGATCTGTCTTGATAGATTTCAGCACTTCTTTTCCCTGCAAATGAGTCCTCTATCCTTTTCAACTGTACCTTTGTGACGTTTATAAAGGGGAAGTGACATAGCAGACAAGCTGCTCTGCACTGCTTTCTTAAATGCCAGTTCCAGGTTGAGAGTTTACACTCAATTTTTGAAGCAGGGGACTGAAAAATTCCTTTTCTTCTATCAGTATTTTAGCCAAGGGCTTCCAATTTCAGCATGTTCCTTAGCTGAAGACATAACATGAGGTAAAAACTGGGTCCAAAGAGCAGCATTTCAGAATGCAGTGGCATACAGTCTTGCGATATAAAATAGCTGACTCCTATCAAAGAGAAAATAATAGGAATTTTTACACTGATTTCATGCAGCAGTTGTGGTAGAGGGAGAAGGTGGTTGTCATTACATTCAAAATACAGAGCAACACAAGCAGATTTACCCATCTAAGGCAGAAAAAAAGCCATTGTGTTATGGGTGACCAGGCACACACAGCTTGTTCAGGAAGACTGCTTTAAACTATGGACAATGAAAGTAGCTGCCACTGGGTCTCAGGCGACATTGAATTTACAGTGAGGACTGTACTGCACAGAACACCTTCTGTTTGTGTTTTGGGCTTTACATTTTCTAAATAAGGCTGAAGAACCCTGCAGTTCATCTCAGAGACTTTTGGAAGAATTAATCCTCCCAAAAGGCTGAGAAGTAGTGAGCAGCGACACTAGTGCATAGCACACAGCTGTACATGCTCTCTGACATAAACAGATGAAGCTTTGCAATCAAATTCAGTATTGCCACAATTTGTAGTTGAAGAAACAAGCACAGGTATGTTACTGGTAATGGATTTGCGTATGGCCATCCCCTTAAAAAATCCAGTGACACAGCTAGAAAGAGTGACCAGAGTTGAAGACAGCTTCGCAGCCTTGCATTGACCAGCTTTGGCTCCAGTGAGCCAAAAGATGCTGAAAGGTAGTGCAACTGCGACAGGAGGTGACACACTCTGAGTGTGTGTTGTGAGTGTGTCTGTGAGTTGCTTTATTACTTTGAAGGAGCTTTAGCCTGGGAGTACAGTGCTGGGCTCCCCAGTACAAGCAACGTCCTGGAGAGAGTCAAGTGAAAGGCCACAGAGGTGATTAAGGGACCGGAGCATCTCCAGTGAGGAGAGGCTGAGAGAGCTGGGACTGTCCAGGCTGGAGCAGAAAAAGCTCAAGGGAATCTGATCCATGTATATGAATCATAGAATCATAGAACCATTTAAGCTGGAAAAGACCCTCAAGATCATTGAGGCCAACTGCTAGCCTAACCAAGTCCACCACAATACCTGATGTGGGGAGTAAAGAAGAGGGACACAGGCTCTTGTCAGTGGTGCCCAGTGCCAGGACGGTGGGAGGCAATAAGCACAAACTGAAATACAAAAAATTTCATTTATTGTAAGAAACCACATTTCTTCTGTAATGGTGTTTGACTTCTAGAAGAGAATGCCCAGAGAGGCTGTGAAGTCTCCATACCTGGAGATATTCAAAACCCAGCTGGACACAGCATCAAGCAACCTGCTCTGGCTGACCCTGCTCTGGGCAGGGGTTGGACTGGGTGATCTCCTGAGCTGCACTCCTGCCTCAGCCAGCCTGTGATGGGGGAGATGTGCGTGTGCATGCGAGACAGTGACCGTGACTGCAAGGGCTGCTCAGTGGCCTACAGCCAGTGCATGCTACTCATTTGCAGGTTGTAATTTAGTCTCTGTTTTCTGGGTGAGCCTTAAGCCTGGCTTGGCAACGAGGGTTCTGTCAGAGCACTATGAATTTGCCTTTCCCATGAGCGTAAGCAAAGATATTAGCTTGATAAGTGTTTCTGGATAGATCTGATCTTGCATCTGAATATGATGCAAGAAGGGACTACATTTGGGCTTTTTCCTGTTTTAGTTCAAAATTCCAAAAAGTGTATTAAAACCAGCAACAAGGCACAGTAGAAAACACAGCACATGCAACTAAGTTTGCAAAGTGAAGTGTTCTGGTTTGCCGTGCCAGAGTTAAAGTCAGCAGCGCAGCAGTTTGTCCCTTTGTGGTTAGTCATGAGACAGTATTTGCTCAGACCATCACATAAGGGTTTTTTCTGTACTTTCCTCATTACCATGATGGATGGGACTCACTGAACAAACAACGTTGTCTTTTAACCTTATTCAGTGTTTGACCAGTCTGTGTGGTCATGTACTGAAAACCAACATGGACTACTTGGCGTCCTGGAGTGTGCCAGCAGGCTTTATTTGCCCTGACCAGCTTCCAACCCCTTTTTGGGGTAATTCTCATCTGCAGCTCCCCCTCATCCCGAGCCCAAAGCCCATCACGCTAGGCTGCTCAGCGGCAGGGTTTTGCCAGTGTGTGCCTCTCGGCGCTTGGTGCCCCTGTGGTGCTGGGCTGCTGCCTGGGGAAGCTGGACCTGTGTGCTGGGTCCTTGGGAGAGCTGGCACCCAGGGCTCCCACTCGTACCGAGTGGTGTTGGCTGGTGGTCTGCAAGTGTCTTGGAGGTGGGAGTGCAATGAGCTGATGACAGTTCTGGGGGTCTTTACCAGAGTGGCAAGAAGCAGGTCCCAGCCCATCTCCAGCACCGCCAGGTCTTTGCAGCCTCCTCAGCGTTGCAGGGCAACTGCTCACCTCAGCTGGTCTCTGATTCATTTTCTTTCAACATAAGCCAGGTTAATTTTGACTTTATTTAACACTGGGAATTATGGTTGTTGTTGTTTCAGGATGGCTATGAATGGGATGGGAACAGGTGTTCCTCACCTGCCCCATTGGTGACCAAAGGCCTGTGTGGGCAGAAGGTCCCTTCGCCCCACCAGACCCAGTGCTGAGCTGGCAGGAGGTGGAATGACCTACATCGTCACTTAAACCCCAAAGCACACTTTGCTCAGGTTGAGGCAGGATTCAGCCTGGCACGGACAGCCCTGCCAGCCACGGTCAAAGTGGCAACCTTGCAGGTGGTGGCTGGAGCACAAAGGGCTTCTCAGAGGTGCGTAGGTTGGTCAGCTTTGGGCACAGGCTCACAGGGGCAGAAGGCATCCTTCCAGGAAACGCTTGGCATCAGGGATGGTTCTGTATCCTCATGCCAATGCATAAATGCATAAAAGCTCGTCAGAGCTACGGCTACCGGCGTTTGGTGGTAAGAAAGGACAGCCTCTGAAGTAAGCACCTCATGCTGAGGAGCGTACACCAACAGGGTGATGTTCAGCAGCCAAACTAGCAACTGCAGCAGCATGTTACGATCAAATGACTCTGAAAACTGTAATGCAAGGCAAAGCTATTTCCCCTGCTTATATCAGCTATGTAAAATACATTTTTTTCAAGAGATAACATGTTTTTAAAAAAGATTAGTCTTGCCCCAGTAACACCTTAAAAAAGGTCTGTGATCAGCAAACCAAACTGAAAAATTCACATAGTCCTATAGAAAACGGCACTGTGTGCTGAAGAACTGATGCGTCAAAGGTTAACATACATAATATAGCTGATGATTAAGCCATGTGCTTTTAGCAGGGTAAAAAGCTGCATTTCACATTTGGCTGTGCAGTGTCTAGGATCTGCCTCTCTGATAACAACATGAAGAATTTAAAATCTAAACTGGCAAAGCCTTGAGCTGGCCTTCAACATGAAGCAACACATCCCCATGGTGATTTCCTCAGCAGAGCCTGCTCATGTCTTGTGGAAGATGACACTGAACCGGTTGCCTCGCTGTCACTGCTGGAGCTGTTTTGAAGTGCCTTGGCTAGAGAGAACAATGAATATACCTGTGATTGAGATTTGCAGACACATAGGTGTTTTATTTACACAGAAATGTTAACTATTACTGAGTATAAATTACAGGCTTTTAGAATATTTTTGTCATCTGATTTTTCCCCTGTGGAAAACCTTGCCTGCTAAATTATGTGGAGCGTAAGAAAACGAGTACAAAACTAGAGCTAGCAAAGAGATTACATTAACCATGATGCAGCATCAAACGCTAAAATGTTGAATCCAAACATTAGGCACTTAATTTTGATCAATGCAGTCAATTAACAGATTTGTTGTGGTTGAATAGGACAGAACAGAAATAAAGAAACAGATGAAAGCATCTGGCTACTAGTTTTATTTTTCTGGCACTGAACATCGCATTACTGGCAGCAAGAGCTGTCCTGCTTTTCCTGTTGGATCAATGTCTTTGACTCATATGCCAAAACTCAAATTCTTCAGTGCTGTGTTATTTTAACACGTACAAAAATATGTGAAAGTCAACAACCCTGGCCATTCGTCACTTTAAAAGAAAAGAAGTGTAATTGTTCATGAGGAACGGGGCAGGTGTGTCCCTGTGGCCAAGCCGAAGCGCATCAGCCAGCTCTGCTGCGGTGCAGCGGGTCACAGCCAGCAGAAAACCATGTCCTTGGTATGGGCTGTTCTTCTTTGCCCCCAGCCCTCTCCCTGCAAGCCCAGAGACAGGTGGTGGGTGCTGTGAGACAGTACAAGGACAATGCTACTGTCTCTGCTGGGCAGAGAGGGTGCAGGGAGCCAGTCTCAGGCCTGCTGCTCACAGACCCAACTCCTGAGGTCCACATGGAGCGATCTCAAGCAAGGCAGTTACAGCTACATTTGGGAGGGGTGGGGGCTGGGAAAGACCAGACTTCCACTCCTCCTTGTCTCACTTATCTCAGGGTAAAGTGTTAGTGAAGCCAACTACAAAGGTAGCTGATGCTGATAGGAGCTCGCTTGGGGACGTACACTGCTTCCTCTGAAGTCATGGTCACCTGTTACTGCAGTGAGAAATCTTATTAATATCTTTTTTAAAAAAGATAAGCAAAAGAAAAAGAGGCCTTGCCTTTTCCTTCCCTTTCCTTTGCCTACCAATATATAGCACCACAGTGCCTTCAAAAATGAATTTCCTTTCCTTCTTAAGAGTTGATTATGCAAAGAAGATACAGTTTTTGAGAACTGAGGAGTTTGGATGAAACTTGTAAGGGGGATGCTTCGTAACTACATACAGTAATAAAAATAAGTGCTCATTTACTGCTGAGAACAATATATATGGGATGATTTCAGCCTAATGGAGACCAGTTTGACTGGCCTGCTGGTTAGTGGTACAGGTGAGTGCCTCTTTCTCATCTTTCTCACAATTAGAGTCAGCATTTTGTAAAGTTGGTTTGGGTTTTTTTTTTCTTTTTTTTTTTTTTTTCCCCTCTCAGTAGCTACAATTCTACAAAAGGATGATTTTTTGAAGCAGGTTTTTGAAGGGAGAAAGAATTCCTCCAATTTCTTCTTTGGGCAGCAGGGACAGAAGAAAGAGAATAGTAGCAGTGACAGCAAACAGGGCTATTCAGGGCTCTTACTTGGCTGTTGGTGTGCTCCAACTAATCTGTCTGGAAAGAGAAACATGTAAGAAATGCCCTGCTGTGTCAGAGCAACAGCCCGTTTAGCCCAGTAGCGTGACCACAACAGCGGCAAGAGAAGAGGCTGTGTAGTGAGCTCAGGGGAGCTGGGCTTCCCAGTCATCCGCTCCCCTCCCGCTAACCCAGCATCCACAGCTGCGGTACGGGTGCCAGCAGGCACAGCCCCGCACATTGGGTTTTGCTGCACATTGCTGTCAACCGTTAATTATGAAAAGATTGTAACAAATTGACTTATGTTTAGGTGATGAGCTTTTGGACAAAGAATACAGTCCAGCTGTTCTGAATGGCTGCTGCATTAGCATTATGAAGGATGCTGCTGCTTCTCAAACTCTTTGAAGCCTGTAGTGTGCTGGGAGAGGAGAAATATTGCATGTTCCAAAGTTAATTGCAAATTCAAATTGTAGTATTCCTTCACCTATCTCCACATGGAAAGACTATATATTTTTAAATAAAGTCACCTGTACAAAAGCCATGTTCAAGATTAATGACACAAAGAACTTCAAGAGATGGCACTTCAAACAGATCTCTAGTTAGGAGCACAAATATTTTTCAAAACTGCAGCCTACATAAACATATATTCAGGATCACTATTTAAAACCATCTTGGGAAAGAAGTCCCATATTGTTTATTTCAATACACAGCTATAAACAGAATAATTTTCAGTCTATGATCTTTTCATTTTGAAGTCTGGCTGCCTTTGATTTAGAATTCTAATTAATATCAAACTGTTACCACTCCTCCCTCAACCCCCTTAAAACTGACTTCCCACAATATCCTTTAGCTTCAGCAGATTAGAAGAAATCACTGAAAAATAGGCGAAAACCATGGAACTGTTTTTTGAAAATGTCATCTTTCTTAAGGGGGATTAAAGAAGTCTTATAATTTAAAGCTGGCATTTGGCTTCACATACCACTTACGTTTTCTGCTATATCAGGAAGAAAAAGTATTTAAAGAGGAATTACTGGAACTGTTCTGCTCAGGAACCTGTACTGAACTGGTGTTATTAAAAAAAAAGGAAGTTAGGCTGCCCTTGGTTAATAAACCCAATCTTTAGCCATGTTTCTTCACTTACGGGATACAATGATTCATGCTTGGTAACATACACTGTTGTGCATACTTTATATGTACGTGCTATATACAGAGGTATTGTGTATCCTTACCAGAAGTCAATGAAGGCTGCTATGTGCTTGAGTGACCATGCGACCAACGCACTGACTCGTGTACATTCAAACTAGACAGAAAAGCACAATACATGTTTAGACACTTTCAAATAAGAGGCAGAAAAGTCTTAGCCAAGTTCTATTTCTATATATATATATTTATATATATATATTTATATTTATATATTTTAGATATATATGAATGTATCTCATCAATTTTATGAATATAGACATATAGATGCATCACAGAACTCAGACTGCAAAGGCTACCTCTATCTGAGAACCTATTTCTGCTTAGTCTCTCAGCATTGCAATCTACTTTTGAAATAAGGATGAAAATGATGAAGGTCCTGAAGTTATTGTAATAAAGGTTCACATACGATTTACTCCAGGACCAGTCTTGCTAGGTCTTTTGTTACTCCTGAGGATTTTACTCAGAGGCACCTTGATCTAGAGTCAATATAGTACCTTAGGTTTGAACTGAACTTGCATTAATTATTTTATTGTTGTGAGTAAAACTAAACACTACAATGAGAGTGTTTTTTAAATGCTAGCCTAATACACAGACTACCCTTTAAAGAGCTGGAAAAGGCACCATTGGGTCATGTCGGATTTTAGAACTGCTGGAAGTTATGGTTGTAAAAAAGAAGTGTTCCAAAGACTCAAGGTGGCTTTGCATCACATTTATTAAACACTCTCTTCATTAATCTCGTTAACCTCATTTCTTGTGTACGAGGTCTGCAATTTTAAAAGAAAAGCTTCCAGCTGAGTATGCATCCTGGTAAGTTGGTGTTTCTCTGCCATTCCACACAGCAGGTCAAGTGTCCCTGTACAGGTTTAACAGTGACACTGCTGCTGCTCTGAAGTGAAACGCCACTAGTTCATATAATGCCTCCATCTGATGGCATGACGATCCATAGATCCGATGCATTCTGAAAAGAACATGACATCACAGGGCTGTCCCAGTAACTCAGTGGGAACTGCTCTGCTGCCACGTCAACCCACAGCAAGAAATCCATCGGACACACGGCGTGTTGATCTCAGCTTGTGGGGATACCGTGGGGCTGCATTACCAGCACTGGAGCTTCTCAGCAAGGTAACATAGCTGCAGAGGAGCGAAGCTCTTTTGCCCACAGCTTCATGACTTCTCTTTATTCCTAAGCACCTGACAAAGCTTTCTTTGTGGTTGGGGCATTCCCAAACACTCCCCTTGCCCCGGTCTCTTTCTGCTGATGCTTTGGTGTGACTCTGTCCTGCAGACTTCTTTCCTCTTAAGTGGAACCATGTAGAGGACTTCATAAAATCTCCTAAAGATTTTGAGATTTTTTTTAGCTTTCTACGAAATTTCTATCAAATCTGGACAACATTAGTGGATTCCTGAGTTACTGGGGTAGAGTGAGAGAACAGGACAGAGGCACACAGAACTGCGTAAGCCTTCGCTTATCAGGGATTATTGAGAATCATGCACATCTTGCATCCATGCTAAGTAATATCTTCCCCAAAATAACATATTTTCAACACTTCCTTTAGTATGTAGGTAGGCCCTCTTTCACCTCATCATCAGCTGCACTTCATTAGTGTAGCATGTTGCTGACCTGATCTCCCTCGATGCTCTTCCATTAGACAAAAACTATGTATGAAGGAGTATTGCCCTTTTTGTCCCTCTTTTTAATATGAAGAATTGAAGCTTACCCACACATCTTATCAAAGGATAAGAAATGCACAACCAGTGTGCTTATGCATTCTTTCCATTAGCACAGGGGCACATAGGTATGCTACTGCAAATGAAATAATAAGAATCTTTTCGGTTAGGTGTACCGGTAGTACATTTGTTGTATGCTTAATGACAACTTTAAATTTCAGGTTTTGTCTCCATTTGTGCATAAACATCACTTTTCTTAACTTTGTCAGTGATCACCTTCACTGCAAATTTATGACCTGAACCTAGCATCGGATTTTTTCCCTCTGAAATACTTGACCTGTAGCACCGATACCCGTATGTAGCATCAAGGACATTCTCTGCGTGCTTATCTCAGGTTCAGCCAGCACGTAACAATATGCCTGCACCTACCTAGAGATGCATTTGCCATACAGAAGCAGACATCTTCTACTGCTTAAGTCATTATATTTGACCATCTGTAGCCGCACACGGAAGCTCTGCAAGCCGTATACAAACATACAAGTACAAAGTAAATATTTACTGTTTCTCACACACACACACAAGATCAGCAGGGCTTGCTGAGCTACTCAGCTAAGCACCAGTGCGCTGACACCCTGTAAGATGTTGAAGAGCCGCTGCTGAGCAGGCGGGCATCGGCTGGGGAGGGGTGGTGGGGATCGGGGCGCCGGCCGCGAGAACACAGCCACAGCTCTTGAGGACTGCTGACCTACACCCACACCCTAAATCCACCGATGCTGTTGACACCAATGAGCTGACTGAACGCCAGCTGCAGGCTCGACACCCTTCATTTCTTCCAAATTTCCTACCTTTTCATGTTCATGCTTTACTCTTGAATCCTTGAGCTAGCAATAAATTGCTCTGTCAACAATCCAACTTCAGCCTGTGATTTACTTCTCCTCTTTCTCATGGCGCTGTCTCACGTGGCAGCACCGTTTTGGCACCTGCAGCAGGGGCTGGGCAGTGATGCCCAGGACCCGGGGCAGGCCAGTGGCCGAATGGTGCAGGGGTGAGCAGGGAAGGTACCTGCAGGCTACCCTCAGTGCAAGCTGAGCGTCAGAAGGGCAGAATGGAAAATTTTGGGTATTACAAGTACTGAGAAGTTAACTAGGATTTTGCTGTTTATGCTAACAAAAGAACGATGGTGTTTCTCAGGATTTTCACAGCGACTCAGGAGCAGAGACTGCAGTGAGCAGAAGAGGATGCTTGTGCAGGCAAGTCTGATAGGAAGGGCCTATGGAAAAGAATTAACTACAGAATTACACGTTCAACCGGCAAATTAATTTGTTCTCAGTAACTGAGGAAAACCCTCCTTTAAATAAACATTCAAGCAGATGGTAAATAAACAAGTGATTGCAAGACATTTCCTGCAGGTTTCAGGACTTTATAGCAATGGGAACTGCATGGGATACAAATTCAGTGGAGGAGAAAAACCCAGTAAAGCTCTGCCTTTCATTTTGCTGTGGGATCCACCATTGACTCATGTTACTATTACGCTACTAAAGAACAGCAGTAAATTAGTAGTGTCTGTTTTTTCTACCCTACTGCAGAATTTAATCTATCTCAAGAGCTACGGCCACCATCATTCCTATTTCCCTTCATTCCAACATGCTGTCTCAACAGAAGATCCTTATGAAATAGTTTTTTAAAAATTTGAAGCCAAGAGATGTGAACACATTTAAGCATTGCAAAACGAAAGTGCACAGAGGGCTGCTTCACACAACACAATAAAGAAAAAGACTTCTTAGAAAGCAAACAGATTTACTTGCAGACTTTTACGAATTTAAACCCTGTCTTTGTTTAGCCAGAAGCATCATGATTTTGAGATGTTTCAGAACCACAGCTATTGTGTGAAAGTTTTTTAACATATGACCCAACCAACTTTAATAGCTTCAATGCTATTCCTACAGACACATTTCCTTAATGTTGTTTCAGTCATACATCACTAATTTTATTCATTCTTACGACAAAAAATCCTGGGGACAAATTAATAAAGTAAGCAATCCGCTAATCTCAAATTAACAGGTTGCTTTATTACATTTCCCTGAAAATTAAATCTCAGTATTTAAATACGTATAAGTCAATCTAAATCTTATAAAGGCAAAACAAATTTAACTGCCCATGCAATCTATTACATATTCGCCACATGTTAATTAGCATTTCCAATTTTGACATAAATGGTTGCATTATCTAGAAAGTGTAACGTGACAGAAATATTTCTAATAAAAAACCTCAGACAAAGAAAATTAATTCTGTTCCTAGGGTCTGATTAATTAAAAACCAGCAACAAGCCCCAAGCCCCCCACCCAATTTCTGGAAAGGGATTGTTGGCATGGAAACCCACGCGTGCATTATCATTTGGGGGTGCTAACAGAATACCCCTGCCCAATCTGAGATCCCAGGCTGGGAAAAAGGGAGAGCAACATTTCCATAATGCAGTTACAAAGTTGCTCCTAGAAAAGAGAGAATCTGCATGAAAACAATAGAATAAACTCTTAAATGGATCTTTGTGTTATGCTCTTTCATACTCATATGGATCTTGTTTTGGCCAAGCAAAACTGCTCCTTGTGAATTTAATTACTGTCTAATGCAGCCTTAGATGCAGCTCTGTTCTCACCATTGGGCTCTCCAGGCACTGTGATACAAATACAGTAACACACAGTTTCAGGATTCGGTTTCAGGTGAATGTTTTTATTGGTAATATGTTCCTCTATTAAGAAAAATAATTCAGTTTCTGCCCTTTACCACTAGCAATTGCAAAAAAAAAAAAAAAAAATTCTGTACCAATTCTGCCTATGTTTTCAGAGAACAGTTCATTAAGATCCTTCTGTCCTGTTTAAGTATGACAGTTTCTGGCCATTTCTTGTTACCATTTCAAATAAGCAATAGCTTATAATGCAAATAAAAACTGGTAAGCTTTAAGCTGTTAAGACTTTCAAACTGGATTTTTTTTGACAGGTGTTCATAGCCTCAAATAGCACCTTTGCAAATGCAAGTCTTTCCCTCCTGCCTTGTTAAATCTTGTTCACTACTTAATCAAAATACATGCATCTCACACCTGAACACCCTAAGAATCATTTAATATACAGAAACAACTCTAATGCAAGATTTATTCCAGACAGATTTCCCAGTGGAAGTCAGGAAAGCAATGCAGCAAGAAAACCCATGCGTGTGATGGTATGACCGTTCTCTAATAGCTCATTTTAAACCAAGAACCCAGCCATGTCTTATCTTGAACTCCTCCGGGTTACAGAGATGCGCAGCAGCCACTCCAGTTCAGAACTGCCAGCCAGCCAGGGTACATGCTGACCCCCTCTGCATCCTGAGCTTAAGAAACAAAACCTATATAGCTAGATTTTCTTTTAAGCATGTTAGGTGCATACTTTCCTCTCCTGTAACCCACATTCGTATTGAGGGCAAAGCAAAAAAAAATGTGTTACTGCATGGCTTTTGTGTCCCAAAAGTTATCCTTCCCAATTATAATCCCTCTTAAAAACAAAAGAAACCCCCTCAACCTTGCCTGTATCAAACCCCTGATCTAACTTAACAAAAATAGAATACTTTGAAACGTAGTAGGAAGGTACATGCTATGCTCTTCATTCCCACAAAAGCAAACAGAAATTCTACTCACTGTCCAGTGAAGTGACATCCAGATCCTCATCAGCCTTATTGGCCACCTAGGGAATTCTAGATCCAGCCCTCACTCAGATTGTATGACGACATACAAACTCACACATTTAAGTGACAATGTTATTTCTCCTCCCACCTTAACACTTGCAATTATCTTACTACTGTATTAATAAGATTTACAGACAGACTTGCACATGGAGAGCAACCCATCTTCTGACAACCGTAACTGGGGATTACCTTGTGCACATTTACTTATAGGTCCACTTGTGTATGCAAGCAATAACGCTACTGACTTTTTCCCCACCTGAACCACAAAGTACCCCAACACAGACAAGTTCAAGTCCCCACTCATGCGTATTCTCAAGATGTTCCAAACTCCTTTTGGGGCCCTTCCAGAAATGCATTATGGAAAAACAACCTAAGTAACCAACCTATCCTATGTAGTCCAGATATCACTATAGGGAGGATGATCAATAAAACCTAGTCTGAACTTTGGCTTACTTCTCAGTTTGATTTTAACATCAAACCTAAACCTTCCCTCATGCTAGCTGTTCCTTCAGCTCAGCTATACAAATGACCCCTCGTTTTCATTTAAAGTGTAAAATCAGAAAGCACAGAGACTTTTAACTTTTCAGGGTGGTATGTTTCTCTCCCAACCCATGACTTTTTCAGTGCAAATGCAACTTTCAGTTACGCAAGTGCAGCTCTACCAACAGTCTCTTTGGCAAATATTAACTAAGATTCCTTGGTATAAGTTTTAAAAAAGCAAAGCCTATTCTGCTTTATAATGTATCTTTACTATTTGTATTTCAGAATTAAAACACTATCGCAGTCTGATCCAACTTTATATAAAAAAATCATAACAAAGTGATGTAGTAATACAAATTTATTTAGTTTCTTCAAAGTAATTTTTCAGCATTGAAAATTTCACACATATAAAACAACTTCAACTTCTATGTATGGATTTTTTTTAAAAGGAATTGCTGTGCTTTTATTTTTTAAACATCTCTCATGAACCCAATTCTTCAGTTATAAAGCTGATAAAAATAAGTGATGCACCATCATTTTTCTTTAACACATAAAATTCATCTCTTTGGGAAACAAGATTTTTTTTTTTTAAATTGTATCATGAAAGATACAAACCTGAAAAAGGATAAACAAATCATACACAAGGCATAAACATTACACAGAGTAATTCAGACATTTTATAAAGAGATCTGAAAAGTACCTAAAATAGTGATATTTAGTATAAAATTTCAATAATAAAATATTGCTCATAATAAATAAGAAAACATGAGTTTCATTAATACTGTTCTCCCCTTAAAGCTCTCTTGGATGTAACATGATCAGAATTCAAATTTTTATTTGTCCTCTGTATGAAGGAGGCAGATTTACAGGCTTTAGGTCATTTTTTGTTAGAAAGAATTTTACTATCAACAAAACACAGAATTCACTTCAAGGCTCATGCATAGTTATGGGCAAAAAAGAAAAAATAAAAGGAAAAAAAGAATCCCTAAGTGTGAATAAATGTTATTACAGTAGATTTTAATACCTAAAATATTTGCCTTTTTTGTTAAACCAAAGTGGAGTAAGACTTCTCATAGATTATGAATGCAAAGAGAAAGCTGCCCAAGTTTCCTCAAAAGCTTCTAAGTATCTGTGCAGCTGTACTTCACGGTTATCAAAGCTGTCAGGGAAAATTAGCTCTACAGGAGGAGAGAAGTTGTATCCCCTTTATATGGGGACATTTGATTTCATCCCTGCTCTTCCCATTTGTAGACATGGCAGTTTGGAGTAGTTTTTCAGCAGCTGCTCAATAGCAATATGACGGACGTTGAGCTCTGAGGCCAAAGAGTCCTTCTCCTGGACTTGCTGTGTCAGCTCTTCAAACACATCTGCAAGAACATTATTAGGTTAACACACTTGGTCCCTGTACTTTCATAGCATTAAGCAGCAGTGCTGAACATGACTACAAAAAGAGGCACAAGATATTCAAGTGGGTTCATGCACAAGAACACTTTCTCTGGTTGCAATGCAGCTTGGTGTATGCGCCATCAACCGTACAGGATCACCAGTTCATAGTTTCAGGTGACCTGAGCCAAGGTGGATCAGATCGTAACTCAAAATGAAATTGATTCTCATTGTGTCAGAAAAAGTGTGCTACACCTTGGATGCTGTGTTCAGTTTTGGGCCCCTCACTACAAGACAGACACGGAGGTGCTGGAGCACCCGAGAAGGGCAATGAAGCTGGTGAAGGGTCTCTACCACAAGTCTTATCAGGAGCAGCTGGGGCAACCAGGGCTGTTTACTCTGGAGAAAAGGAGGCTCAGGGTGGACCTTATGGCTTGCTACAACTACCTGAAAAGAAGCTGATGGAGGTGGGTGTCAGTCTCTTCTGCCAAGTAACAAGTGATGGGACAAAAGGAAACGGCCTCAAGTTGCACCGAGGGAGATTTAGATTGGATACGAGGAAAAAATTCTTTGCTGAAAGGTTTGTCAAGCATTGCACCAGCCTGCCCAGGGAAGTGGCTGAGTCACCATCCCTGGAGGTATTTAAAAGACATGTAGATGTGGCACTTAGGGACATGGCTGGATAGTGGACTTGGCAGTGCCAGATTGACAGGTGGACTCAATGATCTTAAAGATCTTTTCCAACCTAAACAATTCTATGATTCCATTAAAAAAAAAAAACGTAAAGAAAATATCATATTCTTCAAGTGCCAGTTTGTAACACCCAAGGAAGTTATATAATAGAAGCACCTAACATTTTTTTGTTTACATGGAAATGTGACAGATTTCAGTTCAAAACTTAACTGACAGGAAAGCCATTGCAATTTCTTTTTTTTAGAACAAGAACTTCTTCATTGCAAAGCAACACAAACCCAAAACGAAGAGCAGTGAAAAATTCTCACCCTGGATTTGCTTGAGCAGTTTTTCATTAAGTTGCTTTAACTCTCCAGGAGCCATCATAGTCACTGTAACAATAAAATCTGTTATTACTACTACTGAAGTCACCCAAGCACCCCTAAGCAGACTCCTGTTTTCTCAAATTGTCATCATTTGCATCCTAATAATCAACAGATGTGTGGCAGTAAATCAGAGGCAACATTATTTATCAGTCATTTGTGGAAAGTTTGAAAATTCTCTCTTTTATGTTGACAGAGATTTACCCCATAGGAAAACCTCCTCTTCAGTGTCAAAAAGCTGGAAACTCAGGCCAGGCCCTCTAAACAGTAGTGCTCAGAATCAGAATCGCTTGTAAATTGCCCGACACCTTTAAACACTTTACCTTCCTCTGACTACAAAACATGGTTTCTACAGTTTAACCCCCCGGAAAGTGCATGTGTTCAACTGTCAGCAAGTGGGCACTTCCGAGGTAAGTCCTGCTACGCTTGGCAAGCCTACAGGCAACAGGTTCCAGACAGAATTTTCGGCATGCAGTTACTTGTTTTGGCTACCAAGTTTGGTGCTTTATGTGTATAACTTACTGTTTCCACCACACACCTCGGTGACAAATGATGAAGAAAAATCTTAGTTCGATACAAAGACCAGCATACAAAAATAAGTTTACTTCTCATTTTTCTTGTGCTTTGTTCCTAGTGAGAACTAGAAGATTCTCTGCGTCATTCAAAAGCCCTCCTGTATCTCAGGCTGTGCGCATTGATCATCCTCATAAAAAAATATGTATTAAGCCTCAGGAGGAAATTATGGAAGTATTCTATGCTGCTCTGGATCAACAGCAGGAAGTAGGGAAGCAACTTCTGCTTCCCAGAAATCCCTCAACCCAGCAGTAACAGGCACAGCTTGGTGCCATGCCTGCTGCTGAGATGCCCTTGGCAGCACAGCAAAAAGTGACAATTCTGATGACCACAGGAGGATACAGGGCACTGGAACAAGCTTTAATACCTTGTAATTTTTAATTTTTTTTTTTAAACAATGCTCTAGCTTAGCAAAGCTCTCATTGCATACTTGAGAAAAACCTATGCTGCAATCACACAGCTTTTGGTCAGAGATTTCTCAGTGCAAGGAGGTTTCTTTTGTAAATTTAAAGCTTAAGTTCTGAAAAGGATGGTTTTCCCTACCCACAGGACTATTCAATCATCCTAAGCCTTCTCTTTCAAACTTTCTCATATCCTGCAGTTGTGGGATACTAACTTTCTGTCAGTATAGCCAAACAAAAGCTGGCAATAGCTAAGACAGCCTGCTTGTTACTCAAGGCATAAGGCCACTTAAGAGTGAAACAGATTGACCCTTCTCCTCCAACAGCCAGGTACAGTGGCACTGCTTCCTACCTTTGGCTATCAATACAACCGATTATTCCTTTCTCACATCTTACCACCCTTTAAGCTCCATGAAAACCCTGACTGGATTTAATATAGTAACTGACAGCTTTACAAAAATGTCAAGATTCCCCCCCCCCCCCCCTTTTATACCCAGTGGGAATATGTTACTTCCCATTTCTTCATTATTTTCATTAGCACTTCATCAATTGTAGCAGGTAGGCAGGTCCACACATTTTGTGTGCGTGTATCAGGACAGGACTGTTTCATGCCAAAATTCTGATACAAAAGTGAAGGGGAGAAGGAACAGGCCACCAAATTTAAATAAAACATTATACTATCCATAGCTGCAGTAAATTATAAAGAAATACTGACAGAGCTATTTACAGTTCCCTTACTTTTTTCTAGTAGACTGCTAGGTTGTTACAATAGAGGTACTGCAATAAGAAGGTAACTAATTCTGGCAGAGTAAGTCTAAGCTTTTCACTAAAGTACTAATGTTATATAATCATGGAGTCTCCAAATGTCTTTTAAAGCTAAATACTGCAAAAAGATTAAACAAATACTTATAATACAAGCAATAATGCCTCAAAAGTGCATTATGCAGTCTTAACAGAAAAAAAAACCCCTGTTATGCTCAAAACAGCTTTATGTTTCCCTGTCCCAAAAATCGAGATCAAGAGAGACATTCCAAGTCACTAACTTCAGTTAGATAACCCCATAAATCAGGTCAAGCTTTTATAATTCCTCTGTTAACTGCTGCCCTGATTTATGTAATCCCAATTTATGACTCCAGAGGACAGGTGGTCAAACAGCACAGCATATCTGTTTTGATTTATGGCTTTAAGACTACTAATTAACTACAAATACAATATGAAGCATCATACAGCAGTTAAATAAGATCCTTTTATAAAGAACAAGAAATGACTGAACTCTGCAAGGCCAGGTTTGTTACTCTGTTGAAGAAATGGGAGCCTAAGGAAACTGATTCCAACTTTTGACGGTACCTCTTTCTCATTCTGTCTTCCAATACTGAATTCCAGTATTACCTTGTTTTTCATCACCTAATTTTCACTGGATATTTTACCAGCTTTATCATCTTCTTTCTAAGGTCTTTGGAAATTCAGAAACCCTCTCCAATTATTTTCCTCATCTACAAAAGTAAGAATGCATATATTCCAGTTTAGGACCAGGCACTGTTCTAAAAGCAAGATGCAGCCATCTCTAGGAACTTAGTCCTAATGTATGTGATGTAGGCTGATTCCAGAGACACTACAATATCCTACGATTCTTCTGAAGTATTCTTCCAGTGATGACATTCTTAAATAATTGGAAAATGGTTTTTTTTTGCTGTTTTCAGTATCACCACAGTCATCAAAAGATTGTTCAGGTGTACTGATAAAGCCTTTAAGTGGACATGGTGGCAATAAGGGCCTTGCCATTTTCTTATGCTCTATGAATAGCAGAAAAAAATAATCTAGTAAAATGCACAAGGAAATCCAGCTACTATTAAAAAAGTTTATGCTGCTCCACAAGTTTGCTCTGCTACTGTGGGAAGATTACTAGGGTCGTGTGTGTGTGTGTGTGTGTGCGCGTGGGGAACTGGAGAAAGCTGGGACCTAACAGAAGCATAGTATTACAGAGAGCTTGTTCGGGTAAAACACAGCTATTGTTTTCAGGATGATTGGCATGCACAGAATCTACTTTACCACAGCTCCCTAAGCAACACATCCTGCCAGCTCAGCACATGCTGATTGGAGTGGAGACACCGCAGCCAGGCTCTGTGGTGCTCCGTGCAGGAATGGGAACTTGATGGTACCATGCAGCTGATAAATTGCACAGCAGTTGTCATATGAAGAATCGTCACACGGCTGCCGAGCCAACCACTGTGGTGAAATTACTACCCTCAGATGAAATAATCTCACTGTAGTACCAACCACACCTCTACCCAAAGTCACTCACTCACTTCTAAAGTATGTTATCTAAACTCCCCAATTACCACACTCTGATTTAGCATTTAACTACATACAAATCTGTGCATACAGTTAGGTCAAGCTGAGCCACTGCCTAAAGTTGTTATGAATGAAAGGACTTCTAATCAAGGGAGTCAGCCTTGGGAAGGATGAGAAACAAAGAACAGATACCGAAAAGAACACTATTACCTAAGTTATGCAGAAAGAAGCCTTCAAGTGAGGAAACTTCTGGCTATAAGAGGAGACAGGTTGATAAGGTGTTGCAATCCACTGACATTAACAGAAGATTAGTTGAAAACAGGACAAAGATAATCATGGTAGTGGGAGATCGTGGCTTCCAACTCAAATAGTCCCCCTGAGAGAGGGCAAACCCCCACTTGAACAGCATGTATAGTCAGTAGAGAACTTCAGCAGCGCTGTCTAAGGATGTGTACTAATTTGCATTTGAAGCGAGGAACTTGTAGCCAATCTTGTGTGACGAATGAATATACTATGTACCATGAAGTATAAAAAGTGAACAAATGAGGGGAGAAGTTAGGGAATACTCCATCATAAATTCTGGGATTAGTCAACAGGCTGCCCCATAGGGACACCTATCGAGTAAGAACTTTTTTCTATGACTAACTCATGCTAGCTGTTAAGTGTATTGTTTTAAGCTTGCTTTGCAGTCAGTGTATTACCACTGTCAATCTCTAAACCTTGTTCTGTCACAAACTTGCATTCTATATAATAAAATCTTCAGCTGAAGTTCATTTTTTTATAGATCTTTTGAGATTTGAGTACTTGTTATAAGGGATTTGACTCAGTGACGCTGTCTGCGGAAGGTCCCCGAGTAGTTTAGTTAAATCATCCCCTGATACAGTGGGCTGTCGAAATGCCGGTAGTGGACAGGCTGGCCGGACCCAAGGGTCTCATCTTTTTTGGGAAACCAACAGACTGATCAAATATAAAGGGTTTGAGGACACACACACTCACACACACACCCCTTCTTAACATGACAGCTACTTAACCTCTAATTTCCCTTACTGCTTAGAGCAGGTCTCTCTAAAATCTAACTCAAGGCACCACACAAGTTCAGTAAGACAGTTATTTTCAGAAGCTCAGTAATTTCCACAGGCAGTTGCACAGCCCTGTATGAAGTGACTGTGATCAACTATAACAGTAACTTTTTTGTGTAAATTAGGCATGTCCTGTATCACACTGGGGTATAACTAACAGGGAAATAAAAAACCCCACAACCAACAACCAAACAAATCTCCCACACCAACCAAACTCTCCATGCTATTTTCTTGGCCATGTAGCATTTTTCTTCACAGATTTTACAGTAACTCCAAACAATTAAAAGCTGGATTTCAGAATGTGAATTAATGCCCTGGGGGGACATTAAGTGGTCAAGAGATAATTACAAAGAATGCTCTTGCTTGCTAGGTTGTATGTAAATAGCTATATACTTACATTCTTCCCTGCTGTATTGAGGATGCCTTCTGTGAACACTGGTAAGTGAAGCGCCTTCAGCTTTTTCAGCTTTCTGGACCTGGTTGTGATTAGGCCACAAAACACTGCTGCAACAGAAGGTAGCACCTGTTTCTTGTAACACACCAAGCCCAAAATCAGTGGATTCTCTTTGCTCCAAAAGAGTTTGTGAACAACTTGAGATGCCTCCAGAATTGCCATCTATCCATTTTGCAGAGTATCTAGGTACTGGGGAGTCAAATTGTGGGAGTAATTTTCTATCAGTCTGATGTCTGAAGTTAAAAAGCTGGTGTCTGGATGTTTTTGAGCTTTCAGGATCAGAGTCTAAATCCTTGTTTTGTGCATACTGTATGATCCAGTTAATTTTTTTGCTCAAGATATTTTTTACTTCTGCATATGGACTTTTAGAGAGCTTTGATCGTGGACAGTCCTGATTTGCTATTAAGTGGAATTTTTCAAAGCAGTCTCTGTGCCCCCTTAAAGATCTTGTATGTAGAAGATCTGACTTTGGTACTCCTGTAAAGACACAATAGAAAAAAATTCACTTATTGTATACTCAACTCAATTTTTAAATTTTTACTCACAACCAACCAAGAAAACAAAAACTTAACTGATGCTTTCCTATTAACGGTCTAATGACTGTAGGCGACAAGGATATGCGATTCTCTAAAATTTTTGAAATTCCACTCAGTCTTGAGTCCTTAACATAGAAAAGGTTTTCCACTCAGGAATCTCTAGTGCAGGATTTAACAGACTACCTTGCATGTGCCTCTTGGATGATAATACAGACAAAGCAAACTGCTAACTCTACATATTGCATCGCACCCACAAACAAGCATATAAGCTGCAGAAGTAAAATAATTGCAAGCATTATCAGAAAGTTCTACAGAACAATACTGAGGACCATTCTGAGAGCAGTCATTTGTGTTCCCATCTTCTGTGGATGATGCTATGCGCCACCTGCTCAAAAAACATACTGCAGTGCGTGAGCTTGTCACCCAAGTGGTCAAACATAATTCAGAATTCAGCCCTCATTCATTTTTTTTTTCATTGGTACAAGCCTGCAGCCTAGCTAGGTAAGTTCTAATACTTTCAACACCTGTCAACATTAAACTGTCCTGAAATTAATTTCATGTGTGCTGGTTTTGGCTGGGGTAGAGTTAATTTTCTTCAGGCACTAGTATGGCGCTAGGTTTTGGATTTGTGCTGAAAACAGGGCTGACAGAGGGATGTTTTCACTACTGCTGAGCAGTGCTTACACAGAATCAAGGCCTTTTCTGCTTCCTGCACCACCCCTCCTATGAATAGGTTGAGGGTGTACTAGTAGTTGGGAGGGGGCACAACCGGGGAAGCTGACCCCAACAGACCAGAGGGATATTCCACACCATGTGACATCATGCTCATATAACATTACATATAAGGCTGGGGGAAGAAGGAAGCAGAGTGGACATTTAGAGCAATGGTGTTTGTCGTCCCAAGTGACTGTTAGGCATGATGGAGCCCTGCTTTCCTGGAGACAGATGGCTGAACACCTGCCCGCCCATAAGTAGTGAATGAATTTCTTGTTTTGCTTTGCAGCCTTGATTTACCTAATAAACTGTCTTGATCTCAACCAACAAGTTCTCACTTGCGCTCTTCCAATTCCCTCCCCCATCCCATGGGGGTACATGGGAGTGAGCAGCTATGTGCGGTTTAGTTGCCAGTTGGAGTTAAACCATGACATTGTGTAAGATGAATGTTTATTCTCCTCTTTGTCCTCCTTCAAAGACTATCCAAATAGCTATAGCAGGTAACCTACTCAAACCTCAAATTGGTAGTGATTGACATGTTGTAATGGAACACCATCTGTGAAGATAGACAGTTGGTGAGTGAACACAGATGACAGGAGAAATGACTATTTCAGGTAGTTAATACTACTCCAGAACAAAATTACTTTCTGCAACTTCAGTGGATATTTATTTTTCTTCAGATTCACCAACACAGTAGATTTAGTCATCAAGTCCAGGAACAGTTCAACATTTACCTCAACAGCCAGTATACTACTTGGGAGGTTTCCAACATCATGAACAACAATTCTGTCAAGCTCCTCATTGCAAATAACAATGTACCTGTGAGCCACTGGCTGTAAGTGCTCAATGCTTACTAAAGCCAGAATATTTAAATTAACATATGGTAACATAATTTGATCTCTGAAACTAGGCAACATGACCCAGCGGCAGCCATTTTACCTTTTAGCACAGAAGGAAGTATATAAAAGCAATTAAAATAAAACCTATGAAATGTAACACATAACAAAATCTGATAATAGAGACTTCAACGAGCAATTAGCAGAATGCTACAACAGTTCTCAGTTATATCTGACCCTCTTAAATTCTTGTGGTAAATTTTAAGCCCCCCACCACAAATGACTACAAAGTGATAAGCTTTTTTTTAAGTGATTAAATTCTGCAAAATCTCAAACTAATCTCAGAAACAAGCTACAAAAGTACAAAAGTAAAATTCTTAACACGAAACTAGCAAAAAACAAATCCAAGCACTTCATTTTGATTATCTCTGTTGCTGGTAACTGGTGTTTAAAGTTGGGGAGTTCAAACATTGGGAGCAGCCAGTAAAAATTTTTGATTTTCCACTCCTTGGGCAGCATTGAAACTCAAAAGCATTACTTTTCTGGTCAAGTTTGTAAGAGCATACGCCAAATTTATGGGGCAAAATGACAACTGTGTGGGAAATTAAAGGACAGCAGTGGAATTTATTTTGTTCTTAGCAGCAGGGGAGAAAGGTAAGGTCATGAAAACAGACACTTCTGTCCATGAACTAAGCATCAGGACAAACAAAAACCACATCCTAGCCCGAGACACCTTTTAAGAAGGAAGTTCTTGAGCAAAGTACAAAGACAGATGTTGTATTCATGGGTAGAGTCAAGATTCTCCCTCTACAGCTCAAAATATCAACCTCTTTCAGCAAATAAGACATTCACTAACTTTTCTTAAGCTCTACATGATCTACTGCCTACTTGCAAGACTATCTTCCCTCTCTATCCTTACAGAGACTTTTAAAAAAACCAAACACATTTCTAGTGAAAACAAGGAAAGACAAGTCATTTGTTTTCATGACTTACAAGCACAATTTAAATACAGCAAGTATGCTTAACTCAAGTAGCATAATGGAAACACTTAAATCTTTAAGCCATCAAGGAAAAGCAAACACTGTCAACTGAGGTTATATGGCATATATTCACAACCTGGCAAACCCTACAAAACCAGAACGATTTGTTCAATGTCATCTGCTTTACCCAAGTGATTCTTCAACATGCCACACTGTTGATTCTTAAAGTGATTTCTTTTACTTACAGAAAACAACATCAGATTGGCTGAAAAACAAGTTTTAGACAATTTTCTATACAGTCAGGAACCCACCTAACAACTTGACCATAATGTGAGTGAATAAAGCCAACATCTTCTGATCACAGGACGGAGTAATCCTGTCTAAAGTAAATACTTGAAGATTGGGAGAAGAAGGAGGAAGAGAACTGCATAAAGCACAGTCAGAAAATCTGAGACACATACAGTTTTGCACAGACCGTTTCTGTGTTCATGGCTACCTAAAAAAACCCACTTAAATCCTTTGAGGCTTTCCATTTCATTATTTCCACAAGAATAAATGTGACATGTCCAGTAAGATGGCAGTGTGTGGCCACACAAAATAAACACACCATTTCAGTTACAGAAAAAAAAAAGAATGAGTGCATCACAACTTTATGAAGCCCCATCTGATTTTTATGTTCAAGCCATAAACCCAAGGTCACTCAAGTCTCTCCTCCTGACAAATCTTTTAAAAAAGAGCTCCGGACACTGTTATCTTCCCCACTTGAGGCATGCTGCTCAAAGAAATCTATTTTATCAGAACTCAACAATACCAGATATGCCAGAATACCAGTAATATCAGAAATTAGCAACCATTACAGAAGAAAAAAAATGTTTCTTCTGAAGTCTAGGTTTTGCTATTTATATGCCACATATTAGCCATAATGTCACTGTTTCTGCACACAGAACATGTCACTCCAAAACACTTTCAGTATACAATAACAATCCCTTCCCGCCCGCACACCCCTCCTTGAATTTACGTACTTCCCCATCTCTTATTCCACTGAAAATCCAGCAAGGGTCTAGCTAAGTGCTCTTCAATACAGTAAGGAACAGAAAATGTAGAATTGCTAACAGACTTGCTTCAGATTTCACATAGCTGGTCTGGATTTCTACGGTAACAAATACATGCAAAAAAACCCCAAACAACCCTCAACCTTTCTTGTGTGCTAAGGTGATAATTAGTCCTTTCCTATACAGAGAACGTGAATAATATCAGCCACTAACCTAAAAGAGCTGAGCATTCATAGCAGCTGCTGTGCCAGCACAAACTAGTAATGACATACCAGTATTACAGCAAGTAAGAGTATGCTTCTTTGACACAAATACTTCTGTCATGGGCAATACCATCAGCTTTATGAGGCAGAAAAGATGCCTATTTCTCTTTGGTAAGACTTAATACTCTACTCAGATTACTTCATATTTTTTCCTTCATCATAACTGCAAAAAATCTGCCAGCTGGTAAACTGGCATGATTAAAACAAATGATATATAAAGATGACTCAGTATTAAAAGGCACATTATTCAACAATATACACAAAGAGACAAATAAATCAAGGCAAGACTTCTGTGCATTACAAGTAGTAATATCCTAATTTTGATAAACAGCTATTGTCAGTTCTGGTTTTTTGGTTTTTTTTTTTACAGGGTTTCAGTTCTGTCTCAAAGTTCCTGTTTGCTAATATCCATCTCAATCTTTTTATTTTTTGGCTGGTTGTTCACATCAGCAATCATACAACCATCAACTTTTTTCTCCCCACATTCGTAGGTATATGTATATTTTCCCCTTGTCTTACTTTCAAGAACAGGACTGCAGACTATGTCCAAGTACATCCTACCCTTCATATTTATTTTTTCAGAGAAGGAAAAAGAACTCCAAAAAGCCTACAACCATCCACAGCAGGAAAGTTTTATCTGCAGGTGAAAAAAAAAAAAAAAAATCACAAAAATTCAGGAATATCTTGAAGACCATATCTAACTAATTTAAGACAGCAGATGCTATCAGGAAACAAGCTCATGCCAGAGATCATTCCTCAAATGAACAATATTCACAGGGGATGCCAAACCTCAAGAAAAATAATAGAAGAATGTAAGTTAAATGTTTGCCATCCATTATTTGCTTCCGATTCCAGCAACCCATGTGTCCTAGATGAAATATGAATGGCACCACTTCACTCAGCAATATCTTTGAATGTTGAGCACTTGTAAGAACAGGGCTGCTTATTTAACAGCTTGGTATTTAGGCATTTTTTTTTTTTAATATTTCAATTTGTAAGCCATGCAAGGCCGAAACTCTTCCTCTATACTGGTAGAGTTCTCAACATAAGAGTCCTAATCCACTTCTGCAAAACAATTTTGTAAATGAATGACCAGCAATCAGGCAATTTATAAAGTAGACATCACAACAGTGTGTACTAGTTATTTGTAAGTGCAAAGTATCAGGCAGCAAGGAGAGTATCTGCCTTATAACAAGGTGTGTAATCACACCACAATAAATTCCATGCCATTTTAAAGTATTTGTACTTGAAAGTAAATCAGTCTCCATCCTATTAAAGTTTTGGGTGGTTTTTTTTTTTAAGAAGTCTACAAAGACTTTGTTTCTATCTTTGCAACTGATTCACCAATAACTATGTATAACTTCTTCCTGATAAAGATACAGAACTCAATTGAAAAATTTGCTCAGATTTATCTATAAAAGCTGGCTAGGATTATTGTCTTATTTGGATATTATTATGAACAAGTTCAATTCAAAAGGAATGCTCTTGAAGACTACTAGACTATTACACATATCTTCATAAATGTTTCCATTAAAAGAAACAGTGATCATGAGCCTGGTGTTTGTCTTCCACTTTTTTTTTTTGGCGCCCCCCCCCCCCCCCCCCCCCATTTGCTTGTTATACATTTGTAAAAAACATTCTTATTTGGTCTTTCAGCTCCATCAATTAGAAATAATGTTGAAGAAAGCCTGTATTCCTTTCTTAGCAATTTATAATGCAATGATGGAAACTAATTGTTTTTGCAAGGTTGAATAACCTTAGCTTGAGCAGCTGAAGAGGAAAAAACCCCCAGAATTTAAGATGGAGTGAACTAAAATTAACAAGAATTACTTCTATACACATGAATAGTCACTAATAAGTTTGTACTATGGCACTAGTTAATTAAAGCTATATTAAAGTCCCTTTAAAGAATTTACAAATACTTATGGGTAAGATTTATACCTGACCATAGAGAAAGGAAAAGCTGTCTTCTCAGTACAGTGCTGGCATCCACAATACATACAGCTTCCGTAAAGGTGTAAAGTACATGTGATTATTAAGGACAGTCAAAGAAGAAAAAAAACACACTTCATAACACAAATCTGTACAGTATTGGCAGCATGGGTGAATTTACCTGTTTAAGTCAAAACACTTAGAAAAGGTATACTTCAGCTAGTTGTGGAGGCTGCCTTCACAGCAAGTAAAGAAACACTTCTCAGGCACAATTCACCTCATCTTAAACCGTTACTGTAGAAAGATTTGTGATAAGCACCCATGCTTTTTCCTTTAATCCTGTAAGTAAGCAAGAATCCTTGCGAAGGGTGCCAGTCCACTGCAGTGTACTTTTAAGAACCCAGCCTTCACTAAACGTTCTGAAATGTTCCAACTGCTGCTCCTCTCAGCTGTCCACCTCGCACATTATGCACATACAGTATCATCTGTGAACAGGGATGTTTAGCCAGCTCACGAAACGGTTCCTGAACATCTGCTAGCATCCACTAGGAACATGAAGATCCGATAAGCTCAAGTATGGTTTACCTAGGGCACAGGGCTCAGCACTGCAGCAGACAGGGAAGTGCTTCACAAGACGTTAAATGTTCACATCTGCCTATTTTAAGTCACTGCTGCATATCAGTCTGCTTATTAAGAGTGCTCAAAGAGGGGGGTTCTTAAAAGTAGATCCCAAGGCCTGTTCAAAATACATTGAATAAAACCAGCCTGTGATGACCTAAGACAGCAAGTCATCCAGATGTCTAAATGACAAAGGGATGGAGAAAACTGGTATTCTTCAGTCGTACAATTCTGCCGACACTGAAAAATAGGATCATTAGAGACATGTATCTCCAATACATTTGCCTGACAAGACTTAAAGCCAAATGCTATTTTTAAGTGTATGCATGCAATTTCATTTGTGAGTTAAGTCTATTTATTAGACTGCCCAGAAGGAAAATGCCACTGCTATTCAATAACTTCTAAAAACAGACACCTGTAAAGACCAGATATTATTTTGTTCTTAAATTAAAGTTCTCTCCTCAATTTCAAATGATAAAGCCGATGCATTCCGTACATCAAGAGCACACACAAATCATCTCCCACGGCATTTCTATTAGCTCATTTATATTCTAGCACATAGCAAGGATGTACTATGTAAGACAGAACCAAGATCCAACTGATCCTTCAAAAATATTTTCAAAATTCATCTTCCCAATAAACTACTGAACTATCTAAGAAGAGAATTTACTACTCTATCAGACAAAGCAGTACATTCAGATGAAAACTTTACTACTGAAACTACTATGTTAAAGGTGTCTCGTACTTCGTAAGAAAAATCAGTTGAACTGACCTAGAAGAGAGTGAAAGGCATGAGACAGTATTTTTGTATTCTGGATGATGACAGGTAAGTAACAACTGCTCAGTTCACTTGTTTGCATGTACAAACCTTCCAAAATCACACACAGACAATTCAAAAATGTACTTTTAGCAGTAGCCATACAGGTCTACTATTACTTAGTGGTACTTAAACAGCACTTAAAGATTAAGAATACCATCTCCAACTATGTTTGGACTTGAATTCACAATTAAGAGGTTTACTGGAAACTGCAGCAAGTTCCTCAAGTCCATTCAAGTTTGCAGAAGTGAGTCATACTGCTGGAGTGCAAATGCTACCCTGAAACAAGTTTTCAACTGTCTAGCCTAAAGGGCAATGATGAAATGTTTTAGCTTTTGTTGACAGAGTAACGTATTTTATTGGTTATTATTTCATGAACATTGAAAAAATAAGGATATGCATGCATTCTGTAAGCAAGAACAGAATGAAATTAAAACAGCAGTTTCCAATCCTTTCAGTTATACCTTACAATCCGTTTTGTTTCAGTGAGATATTCTTTTGTAGGGTGCAAGAAGAAAAAAGGAAAAATTTGAGAATTTGAGTGCTTACAGCTTTTAACAACTAAATCCCCTCCCCTCTCCCTATTTCTTTTTAAATGTGAACACAGAATGAGGATATTACACAAGATTTTAAAGACCTTAACAGGAAAAAAGCCATGCACTAAGGCAGTTTTGTTTATAGCATCTTTGTCTCAACCTGGAGACTGGGATGCACCAACTTAATACTGAAATTGCTTCAAATGCTATGAGTCTATCAGCACTTTAGAGGACCACGGAAATGTAGCTATCTTAACATAAGTCAGGGAATAGATGCCCACTATCTGTTCTTTCGTATTACAAGACCTGGATATGGACTATCATTTGCTGTTCAGCCACTGTTCAACTCTAAACAGAAATGGAAGCAAGCCAGTTTGCTTGTCAGCTAGCATTCTTCAAGATGTTATCGCAGTTAGCAGCACCAGATAAGCAAAAGATTGAATAAAAATCAGCTCAAAGAATCAGATTTTCCCCTTCTATTACAGTTTCGTTTCCTTTACAAACCCTTGTCTTTCAGGAAACTCACATATTTTCAAATAATTCTGCATTAAGACATACCAGCATAAAACCAGGTTAAGATAGATACATTATCAATGACAAATAACGTAATGCTAAATTGTAATTATTACAGACTTTCAACTTTGAAACCTTCAGAGACAAGTCCCATGTTTGAACAAATACATTCAAGTACTAATTTCCTGAAGCTGGGATTTTCACAGGCATTGTCCAGAGGATCACAAAGCACGCATTAATGAAGGACACATCTGCACTGCACAATGCATTCCCATGTGAAGGTATACAAACAACTCCAAGCAGCGCCACCGGCAGCACAATAGCTTACTGCTCTAGCTGCCTCTGTCTGGGCTGCGAAAAACAGGCTAGGCTGTTAGATCCTGGTAACCAGAGCATTAGAAGGCACAGCTGGGTATCAGCGCCACATTCTTACCCAGAAACCCTACAACCAGAGTTTCAAAGAAGCTTGTAGGGACATCATACTCAGGCAGGTGGTTTTGTTTTGTTCATATATACAAATACATGAAGCATTTATACATACACACACATATATTCTTTTGTGTGTTCAGGTATTTTCCCCCTACCCTCCAGTTGTAACCGCAAATCTGTTGTTAGCATTATGTATTTCCTACCAGAATTCAGTTATCATTCTTCCATACTTTAATGAAATAAAAAAGGAGGAGGAATTTCTCACAACTGACCACAACACATGATTTCCTGGCTTATGCAGTCTAGTTATATGTGAATTTAAAATGTCTCCTGTTTCAATCCACAGATTGCTACTCTGACACCTACTTAGAAAAAGAAAACAGTACACAACAAACTCTGATGTTCATTTCGCCTGCACAAGGAAAAAAAAGCCAACATCAAACTCTGGCAGATCCAAACTGCCAGGATAGTCTAAACTTCATCTAGAACTTTAAAGCCACTGTACAGAATCAGCTTAATTTCTCAAAGTTTTAGTTTAGTATTTTGTATGTAAGTACTGTGCATACTTTAAACTTTAAGAATCACATTAGTATTCTGTTGTGCTAAATCACCTGATAATTATCCTTCAGACATGCAAGCTAGTTTTGCAATGAAAGTATTTATGCACAGCTTAGTCCACTCAGCGTGTGGACTCCTCAAACTAAGTGAGCTGAAAGAGCAAGTACTACAGGGAGAAAAATACTGTCCTTTCCATACACACTGCCTCCCCACACTCACCCCGTTTAGACTGAAGATTAGCACTACCAAACTCTCCCATGCATGTTCTTCTTTCCCTGTTCATGAAAGGCTAGTAACATGTAATAGGAGAAAGTTTAAACCTCCATCTTGGGATTCTGCATGACTGTTTTCCCTTTTCTAACCTTTTTTCAGTCAACTTCAGAGAAACAGACCCTATAATCCATATACATCACTCCTGAATAAATGCTGGGACAGACACTGCAGCTGAACTCCAGACAGCACTCAAACTAGTGGTTTCTGTCAATTAACTGAACTTTGTAAAAAACAACCACATTTTAGGCTAAGCTACCATTTTATTTCATTAAAGAGCTAAAAATTTGCTATTAAAAAATTATGATGGAAACCTGACTTTTGACAAAAACCATAAAGGTTTTATGACACAGTAAATAACTTCCTCATTCAGAAAATCAGCAGTTATTTAATTAAGACAGACCATAGATCAGATTTTCTGTAGTCTTCTCTATAAAGGACTATAAGAATAACTTGACGACTCCCTGCCCCCAATTACATATCACTATCAAGCTGTTGTCCACACATAATAAAGGTTACAAAACCTCACCCCGACGGCAGCAAAATAAAGGCTGAGACATATCACAACTGTGATCCAGGAAGAGGTCTGTTGAGTCATCATAGATGGGGATGGTGTCAGCTTTGCTCACTTCTAATTACTCATCTTAATTAACCAAAACAATCAACAACATTACCATCTACATGCAAGCAAAACTGTACAGCTGTTGAACTCGGATGTCAGAAGACACAAAGATTCACCAGTACTGAACTAAATGTAATTAAGTGCAGCAGGTAAATTGTATTTCTGTAGTGTTTCGTTTATATACATTTGAGACAGTCTCTTTCAGGGGGGTTCAGGTGATCAAGTCTTGGGCTAGATCAGTTTCAAGTGCACAGATTTACCACAGACAGCTTTAAGCTATCAGAAACTTGCCTGAAGGAAAACAGAATTGTCCTCATGAGTTTTGTTAAAGCATTAGAGTCTAGACACCCTTTTAAAAAAGGAAATTGGGAAAGCTGCTTCCAGAATTTCATACATAGATTCATGGAATCATAGAATCATTTAGGTTAGAAGAGACCTTTAAGATCACTGAATCCAACTGCTAACACTGCCAGGTCCACCAGCACTTGCACATGCATCCGCAATGCTCCCTTCTAACCTGACCCAACTCCCAGTGAGGTCGGGAAGGATGGAAGAGGTGCTACACACTCCCCTTAAATCAGACAGCACTTAGCACATGCAAGTTTGCAGAGTGCTGCAAACATCCTGTGAGATGCTGAGCTGTGACTAATAGGCTGCCTGTTATTGAACAGCATTTCCTACTTCACTGAGGGACAAGTCACGCACGCACATCAATGCTAAAAATGAGCAAGCCTTAAGCACTGTCCTAGCTGTTGCATTAATATCTTTTTAGAATAACCTATTTCACTCCCTCGAATTACTTAAAAATGTGTTTTATCGCTTGGATCTTTAAATATGATGGTAAATAAAAAGGCAAACTTTTAGTGAGAACAACACTTATTTGTAAGTGTGGGATAGCACATCTACAAAATTGATAGAACTTATACTTGATTCTGTTTAACAAGTAGCTATGATATAATGCAGCTGAACTTCATTAAAATAGAAGCAGAAGGTCAGTATGAAAACATCCACTACAACATTCAGAGTTAGTGAATTATTCATCTCACTCCCTACCCAGGGCTGCCAAATTATTTATTTTTTTAGATGTAAGTCACAGTCTTTGTCACAGGAAAATACAGGAATGTAGCAGACATGTCAAAAGTAGGAAGGGCAGAACCATGGACATGGTAAAGGGCTGGCTCATGCAGTGGTTCTGCTACAAAGTCTTACGATGATTCTTTATAAAATGTCACTCACACAGCCTCTGCTGGCCTTAAGCCTCCTCTCCCTATAAGCACGTTTTTTCGAAGTGGTACAGAGAACACAGAATATCAGAAATTGAGGCATTTTGATGCTACAGAAATCAATCATATTAATATTTTTCATTTACTATGCAAAATAAAAGGTTAAGAATGGTTCATGTAATTTCAGGTGAGCTTTCATCACTGTTCTGCTCTAGTAGCCTTCCTTTAAAATTAACTGAAAATTTAGAAGATTATGCAAAGTAGTCTGCTGCACAGATTAAGTCTCTACTATTATTAAGGCTACTTAGAGTTCCAGGAAGGAAAAAAAAAAAAAAAAAAGCTGTTCTAGCTAAAACACGAAATCATTTTGTAAAGTAATATCCGTAAGAAGTAACTTCAACAAATCCACAGCTTATCGCAAAACTGAGCACAGACAGAAACCATCCAGCGATTTTTTAATGTGTTCTGTTTTATCTGTTTCACCACTTCCAAAAATAAATTACATTCTGAAGGTAACTGAAGTACTTAATTCTCATTATGGCAATATTTTTTTCCTCATCTTAAAGCCTAGAGAGAGAAACATCTTAATCCCACTCCACACTGAGAACTGTAGACCTATAATTTTAAAGCAGTAAGAAAACTCAAGCAGACTGACAGGTTGTCTTATGTTAGATTGTTGCTCTGACTTTTATTGAAAAGTGCAAATACACAGGCATATACCTTCTAAACAAAAGCATTAAGCATTCAGACTACTAATGAAGTATGAAAGTATTGTTCAGATTAAAATATATTGCCTCTAGCAGCAAGAAAGACCTTAAAGGCATCACTTTTTAAAAATCAAAACACAGTACTGAGTCAGTATTTAAAAGTGATTACAATTTACTAATGCATTTTTCAGATTTCTGTAACATAAGAAGAAAATTTTATTACCTATACATGCATTGAAAGTCAGATGCAGAATTATAACTGTACAGAATACATAACCTTACAGCTCCCTACATTCCAGTCAAGTTTTATGCTTCTAGGGTTCAGAATAAGTGACTAGACCACTGGGTACAGTGCTCATATCTCACAGCACTTTCCACTTAGAAATACTTGATCTTAAGACTTTTAGTGTACTTTCCTATGTACCAAACACACAACAAATCTTACTATCCGTCATCAAGAAACAGTATTATCATGATAGTGTTAAAATCTTCCCATTCAATTGCCCCATACCAATACAGATTATCTTAGGCAGTCACATGCACATACAATTGGCAAATACTACTTTATATAACTGGAACAAATTACTTTGTTGCCCCCAGAATAAAGCGATAATGTTTATACTTTCAAAAAATGCTTATTTGAATTCAAGGGAAGTAACTAATCTACCGCTCATTCATGTCCAACACTTGATTCATACACGGAGAGCTGCAAAAAGATAGGTAAGTTCTTTAGCAAAACAAGGTTTGAAATTCTAAAACTATAATTCTGGAGGCCAAAATGGTATTAGAAGACCGGTCTTTTAAAGAATGGCCAAAATTGCCACTTTATAGTTTGCAGACTTTAAGAAGGTTTGACAATAAACTCAGCTTTATCACGGTACATGTATTACCACGTTATGAAAGCAGTAAGAAATAATCTCAATTATTTCTGGTGAAAGTGAAACATTGATTCTGCTTCAAAAAAAACCTACTATGCTTTAAAGTTTGCAGTAAGTTCTGTGCAGACACCTTTAACTATTGAACAAAAACCCTGAATAAAAGCAGAACATAAAACTCCTAACCTGAATTAACATCGGAGGTCTAATATCAGAAGATGAAATTATCACCAGGACATTTCAGCAGCTCTTGAAATGAGGGTACATCTTTACACCTAGAGGAGCAGGCGCTAGAGCAGCTACGACACCCACCTTTACTGGAAACGAGCTACTCTGCAACCTGACTACTTTGGCCAGCCAAAAAAGTTTCTAAGCACACACGTTTTCAAACCTAAGCCTTCTGGAAAGCTTTGAGATAAGCTCAGTCTGCGTTCAGCTCCAAGGTAAGCAATCTACGACTGAAGCTCGCACAAGATGACTCTTACTAAGACGTTACCTTCGATATTCAGTTCAAAACAAACGTGGCAAAACGACAGCGTTTCCTTCTCGGTCCCCAGCTTGCAGACGCTGCAGACGTTGTCATCGTCCAAGTCGATGCTCACAAACTGCTCTTCGTTCATAGTGCCTCTGAGGGGGGAAGGGGGGGGACAAGGGACGGGACCGTTACTCCAGCCGCCCCCCAGGCGAAGCCCCGGCCGCCCCCCGGCAGGCAGCGCCCCAGGCCCGGCTCCGGCCCCCGCTGAAACCGCCAGCCGAGGGCGGGACGAGGGAGGCAGCGTCCCAGCAAAGTTTCTTCCTCGGGGCACGGCTAGGGCAGCGGCCAAACCGCCCCGCGGGCCCGGCCGGGCCCGAGCCCTCCCGCCGCCTACGCGCCCGCGTACCCCTTCCCTCCCCCCCCGAGGCTGCCCCGTCCCGCCCCGCTTCCCCTCCGCCCCGACCTCAGACCCCTCATCACCTCCACCCACCCCGCTCCGCACACCGGCGGCGCGAACGCTCCGCCACCACCAGAGCCGCACCGGCCCGTCCCCGTCCCGCTCACCGCCGCGCCGCTGCGGGCCGCCGCGCAGCCGCCCCGGTGCCGCGCTCCACTATTGTTCAGCCGCCAGCGCCTCCGCCGCCGGAGCTCGGCGCCAGGCACCGCCCGCCGCTTCCGGCCGAGACCACGGCTCCTGCGGGACGGGGAGGCCGGGCGTGCTGGCGCCGCGCTCCGCCGCATCCCGGCGGCTGGCGTCGCCTCAGAGCCGGGCAAGAAAGGGCGACAACGCGGGAGGGGCGAGCGACTACGGCCTCTCCGGGCCTTCGCGCGGCTGCAGCGACGGGAAGCTCCCCTGCCCCCCGGCTGCAGTTGGGCTCGCCCAGACCGCGGCGGCTGTGGTGCCCCGCGCGGGGGGGGCGGGGCGCAGCGCTGAGGGGAAGCCGCCCCGGCGCGGCGGGCAGGGGGAGGCGGCGCTGCCGTTCTGCTCTCTCGCCTTGGGCCGCGTTCCGCTATTATCGCAGCGTACATTTACGTTTAATTAGCTGGTGGTGTGTAACACAGCGTACGCTTGGGATTCGTGTTGGCTAGGTTTTGTTAGAAGTGAAAAAAATAACTTGCGTATAGGAGCTGAGACCAGGGCGGGCCGGGCGAGCGGCCGCGGGGCGTGAGGCCGACCCCCGGCAGCCAGCGTGCGGAGCGGGAGGGCCTGCGTGGAACTGTAACTGTGCGGGGCCATAGCTCAGGGTGGGGTGATTCCAACCTGAACTTTCTAGGGAATAAAAATAGCTCCTCAGGGACTGGTGGTTTTCACTTCATGTAGCTACGGAGGAAAGAAAGCAAAAAGTTAGTAGAACAGGGTTAACAGTCAAGTGTGTATGAAAGGAAAATTGAGGAGAAAGAATGTGTGAGAAACACATGAGAAACAGTCTTAAAAGTCCCAAGTATACATATTTGATGTGATGGAAAATACTAAGCACAGGTTATAAGTATGATCTGAATGGAAAGTAAACCCAAGCGAGGTCTGTGCCTGCACTTCGTAGATGAAGCCACAACTGGTAGAATGTACTGTCTGGAGAATTTCCACAACTGACAAATTACATACAACGCATTCCTACATGTCAGAGTAGGATTACTTATGAAAGAACTATATAATCTTCCAGAATCCCCTCTGTCAAAGCATGTCTCTACAGTTTTTATTGTTTCTGTCACTGTATTAACTTGGGTTTTTTTCTTCAATTTTATCAAAAAGAAAGAGAAAAAGGAAATCCCATGCTGTGCTAGTCCCATACTTCACAGCCATTAAGTAGCAAATTGACTTCAGATCTGCTTCTGTCAGAGGATGGCGGGACATGTTTCATCTCAGAGCTTCCTGAAATCTTCCTCAAATTGTTTTTCTCATGGGCTGAGACTGGACTTGGGAGAGGGGTTGCATTTTCTTGTCCCTTTGTCCGCTTTTTTTTTATATACTTGGAGGGCAAAGAAGCAGCACCCTGACTTAATTGCAAAAGCAGTATTATGACAGAAAAAAAATTATATCAGCCTGGGGTAGAAGATTTAGAAACGGTAAGGACTGGACAGATGATGGTAGAGGATTAGAAAGTCCATAAATATCGGAGTGTTTTCCCTTTCAGAATCAGATATAAATCCAAAGGCTATTGAGTTTCAACAGCCCATCACCACAGTGCAGCAGCAGCAGCTGTGAAATCCAATGGCAAAAAAGCAATGAATCTTGTTAAGAAATGACATGTGGGAGACAGCATGGCTCTCAGTAATTGAGCTGCTTTTTTTGTAAAAAATTGCACTAAAATATAGAGATCATTGCAATAAAAATACTGAAAGAGAACCAATGTTTCAGGCGCAAAGTTATGAAAAAGCCTAGCAAATGCCAAGATGAAGATAGTCTGTGCATTCTTAGCACATGCATGCTGCCCACGATGTGGTTTATATCTGTACATACACATGTATATTTCCTCCCAGGTCTCTTGATTCATCAGTGCATGTTATTTGAGCTAACAGGTTACTTACATTGGGAAATTATTTTAGTAGCAAACAGATCAGTTGTCTTTTTATAGTTTTTTTTTCCCTGCTGAGTTTGCATTTTCATTATGGAGAAGCTTTGGCAGTGATCATGTTTTAATAATTCCCACTGCTTTACCTTCTCCCAGCTGCTTGGTTGTGTTGCCACAGTATTTTATTGTAGATTTAAAAGAAAGAAAATTAATTCTACCTCAGATTCATTCATTACTTTGCTTCACAGTGCAGCCCTATAAGCACTGGTGGAAGGCAGCTGAAGGGGTAATCCATGGATGAGAATCAGTACTCTGGCATCTGTATCATGAAATCATAGCTTGAGCTTTATTAGGATCTTCACTCCAAATAATGAAAAATCAGAAATGAAAGCTTGTGTCAGTGTTTTATAGACATACTTAGTTCCAGTTTCCTGAGTGAAGGTTTAGAAGTTCAAAAGTGAAAAAAACATTTTTACTGAAAAATACAGTGTTAAACAGAAGTCCCAGGGAGAGATGGGGTTGCTTGGGCATTATCAAAAATATGCAGCAAATACCCAGTAAAGAGAACAAATAGTATTGGCATTCCTCAAATGGAAGTATCTGTGTGGGATTCCATTTGTAAATTAAAAGAGACTCAGGAAAGGAGAAAAGTTTATAAAGAATTTTGCTTTGAAACTCAGTGTCTGCGTGAGGTAGGTCTGCCCAGCTCCCCTGAAAGCATCTAAAAGGAAGCATTTCAAAATCAGCCTGACTTTTTTCTTTTCCATTTCTGCTCTCTTCATTCTGCTCTCGCATAGGCTTGGGGATATTTTTTCTTCTCTGGTTGGTCAGGCGATGGGGGCTTTTCCAGGCACTCTGGCAGTTGTTCATATTCTTCAGGCAGTTCTCTGTCTGCAGCTAATAAACATACATATTTTGTCCAGCTCTTCTGTTTTTTTTGTATTCTGCTGGGGTTTTCCTAGTTTGTTGTTGCTGTCTTTTTAAACAGATGCCTTTTTTATTGTGTTCTCTAACCTTTCCTAGTTTATTTTATCTTTCACCTGTGCAAGACTGGATGAATGTAGATAGGAATACTTTGCTGTACCCCAAATCTTTACTCCTCTATTTTGTGACCTGTTTTCTCTTCTTAGTCTCCCAGTCCTCTTTTAACTTCACTCAGTGTGCAACCTTTACTAGAATGATTATTTTAAACCTTTTTTGACTAATCTTAGTTCCCTTGTTATAAAACCTAATTGAAGAGAGGTAGTTCCACTTTTGTTCTCCCTGCCATTTCCTTTCTATTGGATCTGGTGATCTAATGGGTGCTGCAAGGTGAAATGAGTCACTGAGGTGATCAAATACAAAAACAACAACAAAAAAACCAACTACCCCCCCTTCCCCCCAAGTTTTTCTTGATCAGCTTATTGAAATGACTATATATTCTACTTTATGACTAGATTTGGTGTAAGGGGGTTTGGGGTGGGAATGCGACTGACCTTGTAGCAGTCTGAAATTGCATCAAACTCGATGTCGTATCACCAGTTTTATCTCTTACTTCTAGTCCTTCTGTTCATTTATCTGGTCTCTTTGCTGTATCTTCCCGCCAGGCTATGATCCTATGGTCCTCTTTTTGGGAGCAATGCCAGCTTAAGTATTCCCGACTTCTATCCATTTCCCCCGTTATTCTGATTTTTTGTTGGGTTAGGTACTGAAAAGTAACCAATATCAGTCAGATTCCTTGAGATCTCTGTGGAAATTTAGTTTTGTTTATTAATCAGTGACAGAAGAAGGTGTAGGGCTGTTCTCGGTAAACTTAGCACCAAATTTGAAGAGACACTGCTAAGGAAAATTTTTAAAGCTAACCCCAATACCACTGTTCTAATTCACAGATATCATCTCAGTAAAACCAGCTAGAAAAGGAGATGTTCATTGTTAAGTTTTTTGGCTTCATGATTGGCCCCTGAAATTAAATATCCAGGCAAAGTGAAAAATTATTCCTTGGAAAGTCATGTCCTATCGTTTCTGAGGTTAGGAAAACAAATCTGCAACTGTGTACATCTAGTAGGCCACACAATGGAGGAAGCTGAGCCAACCTAAAATTGCTGCTGAGTCACAGCACCCAAGGGTGGAGCAACTGCAATTTGTGTCTTACAAACAAAGGCTTATAGCAGGTTGCTGGCTACAGTGGATCAGAGACATGATAAATCAGTATGTGAGTATTCAATTAAGTCCTGAATAGGAGACAGAGGGAGGGGGTGACTTCTCTGCCTTCACGTTCTGGTAAAAGACTTCCTAGTGACTGGTTTATCCAGACTTTCTGTTCAGAACACACGTTTTCCTAATCCAAACAAGATCTTATTGATTAATTATAATCATGAAATAGCACTTAATTTCTAGGTGGTGTTTATGCATTCCTTTTTGATCCATAGATTTAAATATCCTTTATAGTACCTCTTGCCCCTTTAATAACCAACAGTGTTCTTTTTACACTTCTTTCAAGGTTTACTGAATGTGTTGTCTACTGCCGCAGCCTTGTTTCTGGCACAGCCTTGTTTTCCTCCTTGATTGTCACAATCTACAAGTTGTGGATGTCAAGTCACTGAAAATGCTCTCCCAAGCTCAGCATGCCTTCCTTCTGCCCAAATCTCAGCCTTCTATTCCACCTTAATCTCCCTTGACCTCTCAGTATTGTCTGACAGTGTAAGTCATTCCATCATTTCTCAGTTCAAGACTTTATATTGGCTTTTGGGTTCTGTCCCATGTGCCTTCCAATTCTTGGCTATTTTTCGTAAAGCAGCTGATTCTTGTTAATCAGCTTTTAATCAGGATCTGTAATACATCCCCCAAAGTCCTCACAGCTGCGAGTCTTGTCTCTAGTTCTCTTACTCATGAACCTGGCATTGACTTGTATCTTATTCTGATGATTCACAGCTCTCCATCTCTATTCTGGCCTGTCTTTCCACACCTAGCGAAAATCAGTACCTTTTTGCCACCTCCTTGAGGGCAGCTACCACAGCTTACACTTAGCACAGTACATCGAGGTCCTGTTTTTTCTCTCATAAACGTCTCTTTCTCCCTCTTCTTACTCTGAATGCCGCACTGCCCTTCCACTCATTTAGGTCTTTAATTTGAATACCGCTTGCAGCGTAGCAGTTTCTCTGGATCTATATGTGAATACTGTGTCTGTAGCATCTTGTTTCTTGCTACGTGCCAATTAGAAGATTCAGCCTTGTTGACTGTCTCAGCGCCCCTGTCACTTCACACCTCAGCTATTAGCAACTTCTCTCTCTCATGCCTATGACTTCCACTGTGTTCTCTGAAAGCTCATTTGGAATTGCACTGTGAGGATTATCTTCCTTGCTGATGTAATGTCTATGCCTCTCTTCTGGCTTTCTGTTTCATCAGCATCAAAGGCAAACTCATTGTCCTCTTCAAAGTTTCTGATCAATTGCCTCTGTACTGAATCAGCTTTATTGTCGCATCAGCCCTCATGTACTCTGTCAGTAATACTAGTCTTCACTGTCTCATTAGTGTATTTCTCAATCACCTTTGGCCTTTTTACAAAATCCTTTCTTTGGTGGAAGTTCCTCACAAACTTTAAAGGAATTAGTTTATGCTGTTATCTCACCCAAGACTTATTTCTGCGTTGCTGCCTAGAGCTGTTGTTGGAGCTGAACATGTAAAATGCAGTCACTGTGCTTTGTACCTTTCATTCTCTTCAGTTGTTCCCTTTTACTAGAAATGCTTATGCAATTGTTATCAAAGGCTTATGGCTGCCAAACTGTGGTCTGCTGAATACCATCTTAAGTAATCTGCAGCCTCATGTTGCTTGAGTAGAAGTTTTGGCTAATTGGTATATAACATTATGTGAGAAATTTTGGGAAGTGCGAGAGTGCCGCTGGATCTCCCAATGTGAGGACCATAGAGTAACACAAAAATCCCTGATTTTTGGTAGGAGAATTTTTGTAGTAATATATTATTACAACATCAACACAGTGTTATGAAACCTACATGTATACCTACAGTGTTATGAAACTTCTGTGGGCTTTAATGGCTTTCCACATGTTGAAATACCAACCTAAAAAGTATACAGCAAGATAGTTACCTATCTGAGAGAGCAGAAAGATGTATATCGGTGTCTACCATACATGTGGCTTCTGAGCTACGTGTTTCAGTATTTTAGCAATTTCAGTATCTACTACCTAGAAAACTGATAGCATTAGTTGTACTATCTGAACACAGTATGCTGTCTTTGTACTACAGTCTTCTAGTGGCAGCAAATGCAGGAACACTGTCCTCCCAATTTTTTTTTTAATCCTGAAACTGCTCTTTAACAGGATATCAGAAGTGACACACATTAAGTGGTTCCTTCCCCTGTTTATTTCCTAGAGCTAAAAAGTTCAGTAGACCAACGCCCCCCCAAAAAAAAAACCAAAAACCAAACCAGAAAAGTCAAATACGTGTGTAAAATTGTACCACAAACTAAAAGCATTCAGTGAAACCTGTCAAGAATGACAATCTCTTTTGAATGCCCTTGTTTGAATTATTTCTTCTCTACACTCTGTGGTTTGATGGTAGTAATTCTGCAGGTGGTAGGATGCCTCTGTGATGGTTGTGCTTGCCTCAAGAAACATACACTTGATTGAAGTGTCAGCCTATAGTTCTCTTCATGCTCCTTCTGGCCCTTCCTGAAGGTAGAGGTGACATTTGCTTTCTTTCCAGTCCTCAGAAATGTCTCCTAATTGCTACAGCCTTTCGAAGAGGAGTGAGAGTGGCCTCACAGTGACATTGGCCAGCTCCCTCAACAGTCGTGGGTGGATCCCATCAGGTTACAGGGCCTTGGGTATGTTGAGGTTTTTTACATGCTCCCTAACCTGATTCTTTTCCATGAGTGTTAAGTCCTCCTTGCTCCAGACTTCCCACTAGTCTCATGGGCCTAGGTTCCTGGTCTTTACTGGTAGTCAAAGGCATTGCATACCGTGACATTTTCCATGTCCTTTGTCACCAGATCCCCTGCCCTGTTAAGTAGTGGGCCCACATTTTCCCTGGTCTTCTTTTTGCTGCTGCTGCACCTGTAGAAGCTCTTTCTGTTACCCTTTGCATCTCTCACCAGGTTCAGCTCCAGATGGTTCTTGGATTTCCTAATCCCATCCCTGAACATGCTAGGTTTCTATGATGTTAATTCAATTTATCAGCCTCTGAAAAATGCAGGTGGTGCCCCGTGCGTCTTCCTAATATACGTGTTGTCTCTATTAAACTTAATGAGAAGCCAAGGCTGTGTTTTTGTGTTTTTTTGCTTAATTAAAATTAAAATGACACATCACTGTGTGTATAGCCTGAGACTTAATCTCCAAAGAGTGTCACTTAGTATTAGTCTCATTGTTGACAGCGGCCTAGTTTCCATTGATGGATTCATTAAAAGTTTTAGTCTGCAAAGTCAGGAAAAAGTAGTGACTGATAGTCCTGAACTGAAATGAGGGGGAAAAAAAGCTCAAACCCAACCTGTTTTGTTAATCCGTCCATGTACATGAAAACAGCACAGCAGGATTGGGGAACTAATCCTATTTCAAATCAGATGCCTGCTGATTCTATTTAATGAGCATTATGTCTGTTTCTTTTTTAACCCTAAAATATCGTAATACTAAATACAGCATTCTGATTCCTCTCCCCCCCCCCCCCCGCCCCCCCCCCCCCCCCCCTTGTACTTTTAAATCTATTTGGGTAAGGTACTTCCTTCTGTAACAGCACAAAAGATGGGTCACTAACTACCATATTCACTGCTAAACCACATGCTGAATTTCATTCACATGGAAGTACCCAGAAAATGGAATTAGCACAGAGTTCTGTGAGCATTGGTACTAATGACATTTCCTACAGATTTGTACCTTGTGAGTAAACTCTGGTGAGTAGGAAGGAATAAAGTAATGGGAAAGATTGTTTTAGGATTGAGACACTCAAAACATCTTGCTTCTCACATATCTCTAGGACTTAATAAATGCTTTGTACTTTCACATGCACTGTTTTCCAGTATAGGGGTACTGTTAATATCTCTCCACCTTAAATTTGCAAAAAATTGTTGAGACTTTTGTCGCTCTGCCAAATATGGCTGAGATTGGAGAAAGATCTAAAAATTATTAACAGGGGTTAAGGAGGATGACTAGACAGATGCATTCTTTGAACAGACCACCATAGCTATTCACAAATGTGGTGAGACACTCCGGTTAGGTGGTCCCCAGAAGTTAACCAGGAAATCACATATATTCTGGGAACCTTCCCTGAAGAGCTCTGGCTCTCATGGTAACAGGTGATTTTTTTTTTTTTTCTTTTTCACTTAACATTTGTGCGATATAATGAAAATCAGCAGTTGTCTGTTACAAATACGACATGACAAATTCATGTGTTTCTGTACTATGAAATGTAAACAAATGATGACTGTGTGAAATCAAAATGAAAATAAAAACAAAAAGTGAAAGAAGAAAACCAGATCAAGAGTAACATAAAGGTTGTACTGTTTAATAAATACTAGTAAAACATTGATGAGAAAATTAGCCACTGGGACAGAAATCTGATCTAATTTATCCAAGTTAATTGACCACACATCAGGAAGAATTTGAGTATCTACAGTTGAGAACCTCTGCATGAGCTATAGGTTTAAGAATAGAGGAAAACTTGAGGTACTTGACTTGTCCTTATATTGTCTTAATAGTACAAAAAAATCTTTAATTTATATAAAATAATGAGATATGATTATACTATCTTAATATAAATAAGGTAAATTCACTCGTGCCAAACTGGCTGCAAGTTTATTTGCTACTTGGCCTTCAGACTGTTGCTTGTAATCTTATCTTGTGCCAGTGGGAAGCCTAAGCTTACATCTGTCTTGCACCTCAAATTTATTCTGATACTATAACTTTTGCTTATCTTAACTAATGCTCAATTGTCTTAGTCACTCTTATAATGTATAGCATATTCACATGCTGTCACTGCTGGTTACCATACCTATTTCTGATACTCTATTCAATACTATACTCAGGGCTACTAAAAACATTAGGACTGACAGACTTCCAGATGTCATAAGTCTCACTTTTTTTTAGAACAGAAAATTTAAAAGCCCAAAGCTAATATATCGTGTCTAGTTAACCAGTTAACGAGCTTAATATTCCTGCATACCAAGTGATTTTGGAAGATAATGGGTTAAAGCACAAACTATCTAGAACATGTAGAACAATGCTCAGGTCACTGGAGAAGTATCAGCTATAGGTCATTCCCGTTGTTTGTGACAGATCAGCATCTTCAGTGCTAAGAAAGATGTTTGCAGTAGTCCAGCCTGACATCATGCATAGCTCAAGCTGGGGAAAGAAATCCAGAAGTTCTTTTCTCAAGCGTATGGATTGTTTAGTTGCTAGAGCTGTGGGCTTTAGAAAGACCATCAGTTTTTATGAAGATGGCCATTTTATTATAAAGAAGTATCACTTTGTAAACAGGCCAATGGTTAATCAACATCACTGTTAACAGCATGCAAATTATTTCTAGTCTAAAATGCCTGGGTTTAGCCTCTGGATGTTGTTGGGTGGATTCAGTGTATCAAAAATTATGATAATTTACATGTAACCCCAGCAAGGGACTTAAAGTACAAAACCCCCATGACTTTAACAGCATTCAGATGCTGCTTGTCTAGATGTCATAACATACTTGCTGCCTTATAAACATTAACAGAAAACAATAAATAGTAGGCAACCTACGAAAATGCATATTGACAATACTGGGGAGGCATTTTTCATTACCCTATGCCAAAGGCCATGTCAGCAGAATGAGTGAGTGCCTAATGTACTATTTTAATTTGGCAATATTTACATTCCTTGATAGCAATACTTGCACAGAGTCCAAGGTAGGGAAGAATTAGATTTACATGGTCCAATTTTATTGATTATTGATATTAGCTTATTATTAGTCTGATAGCTATATATTGATACTAGGGGAAATAGAAATATATTTATTTATATTATTTAATGTTGTTTATTGTGTAATGTGTAAAGCACATAAAATATATGTAAAAATGTTATGTACTGGCAGTCATGAAAAATCAGTTTTCTAGAACTGAACTGTATCACTATAGATGTATCAGCTGGAAAAAGATATTTCGGAGAATAGAAGCATTTGTTGTTAAACAAAGTTGTGAGCATCTTTATGCCGAGGAAGACTTTGATTTAAAGCTTCTTCTTAAACTGATCAAACCACTGCTATGACACAGCTTCTCCAAGCTCTCTCTTTAATGTTTGCCACCCAGCTCCACTTCAATCATCAGCAAAGCTCCCCAAGTAAAGCAAGCATGACTACATCTATGCTAGGGTGGGATTTTCTGTTTTATTCTTCCTGGCTGGGGAGCAGCCAGCTGAAAGCCATGTTTCTCTGAGGGCCATCTCACCAATTATTAGGTAAAAGGCAGCATAAGTGCCGACTTCCTTCATGGAACTACCACACCACAAAGCTCCCTGTCTCTGCATTTTAAAACAGTAGTTTGATTTTTTTGAAGGGAGTAAGGTAGTTCTGCTTATTCTCTCAGCATCTACTATATTGTAATTAATTTTCTGTCCATTTCAGAATTTCTGGGAAAAAATTTATCCTCCGTCTCCAAAATGTCTTCATCTTAGATGTCATCTAGAAATACATGAAAATAATATAGAACAAGTTAAAATGGGTAGAGAATTAATTAAAAAATTGTTACCTACATATACAGAAGTCTATGTAAAGGAATGCTTGCAATAATGATTAGTTCAACGTCCTCTTCAGCCTAGACATCCTTAGTATCCTCTGTTGGTTGACTTGTTTAATCTTCAAGTTAGGGCAGCCTTTTCATGTATACAAGAAGCCAAGAGTCTGCTCAACAGTAGAATATTTGCAGTAGCATATTTGCAAAATGCATTGTGTCGTAGTAACACTTGATGTTATTACCTGAATAGAAACTTGTGACTTCTCCATTAAAGATCAGTTAAATAAGGCTAGTGCATTCAGTCACTTCACCACATAATTGACCAATTTTTATAATTGTTATATATTTCAGACTTTGCATGTTGTGAGCAGTGACTCAATGATGTGGCTGATCCAATAAAGGTATTTGTCATCATCCCAAATCAAGGGTGATTTTCTGGATAGCTTGGATGATTCTTTCTTCTGTGCAGCAGCTTAAAAGGCAAAACATTTTGGACTGTTGAATCACAAGCAATTCTCCATGTTATATGACACACATTATAACATTCAGAAAAGAATAAAAATTTGCAAATGCTGGGTTGTCAAGACTTAAAGGTAAATGGAACAATGGGAGATTTCTAGTTCTAAATATATCTCATGTATAAAATTATGTTCTGTAAACAAAAGCTATACTCCATGGACTAGAGCAGCCAAAAGGATAGACACGGCACGGTAATAGCATAATAGAGCTGACCTACTTGAGCAAGCTGTACAGTAACTAGCTTGTAGCTCTGGCTCTTTTTCAGTAAAACAGTATGTAACCTTCCAAATCAGCATGCAATTTGAAACATAAAATGACCAGATATATCTTTTGGCAATGCAGTTATTAACTTCTTAACTTTATCTGCAACCCACAAGGCCACCTCTTACATCACAGTGATGCAACATCTCCTAATTGAAAGTCAGCTTTGTACCAGCCGAGGACACGGGCTGCAAAAAGCAGACACAAATGGGGAAGATATTATCATTATTTCTTCCTCTGTCTCCCATACTCTACCTGCTGTCTCTCTTTGATTTTCTCTCTCAATCCCCCCTCCACTTGCCCATACAGAGAAAAACCCCTTAAAACAGTTTTGGTTTTGGGTTGTTTGGGGGATTTTTTTGGGGGTGCGGGTGAAGGTGATGGGGTGGAAGTGGAATGATACATGCTGGCCATATGGAATGATCTCACAGTGAGAAACTGAAATTTATTTCTTAAGATGTTTCTTGGCAAAGTAAAATTGTGATCAGGTGTGTCAAATAGCATTGCTACTCTTTTTTTTTTTTTTTTAAGGGAAAGATAACAACTGGCTGATGAAATCTTGAGGACTGTGAACAAAATCTGAATGAAAGTTCTCTTACTTTTCGGTGCAGGTTTACTTAGATGCTGTTTATATTCATAAGACGTACAGGATTCAGACCTAACATTTCACAAGTCTGCCAGATGCTCTGACAGGGTTTAATATTTCTGGTTAGAGCTTTTTTAAAAATCTAGCTCACTCATTCACTATCCTTCCTGATATATTTATCTAGGGCACATTTTTGTACAAGCTATAAAAAACGTAGCAGAAAAAGATCGTTGACCTGGAGATTTTATGGATCTTTAACATTTTGAAATTATTTCATAACTATAATCAAATTGTTACTGAGTGTAGGAGAGGCTACGTTACAGTGATTTTCTTCTGAATTGCTACTGGTTTTGCACATGGTGGGATCCCGAATGCAGCTGTTTCTGACTGCTCACATTGGGAAAAATACCCAGGGAGACATTAATGCCAAAATCTAGAGGGGACCACCTGAATAAACAGAGGTAGAAGGAACCAAAATTTTTAGAACATATTTGTAAGGACTAGTAAGATATAGACAGAAAAAATGAAGGTCACAGCCCGCTATTGGAAAGTGAATTCTATCATGAGTATCCCAGATTTTGATGCCACCAGATACTCATACAGCCCACTCACATAAAACCTCATAAATTCAGTGGAAGGATTAAATTTCAGTGGGTTTTGGCCCAGAGGGTACTAGTCTATTCAGTTGTTATCTTTCTCATTTTTTGTATGTTCTCTCACTTGGATGTATGGAAAATTCCTGTTTCTTGCTGCAAATCACCTGGCTTCTCAATCAGTGTGTTAATACAGAAAATTTGATGAGCCACAAAATTAAAGTGTTTTATTGTACAAAATGGAAGAAATAGTGACATTTGAGACTGCTTTGTAATTGTAGCAGACACAACCCTGATTCATATGTCATCTAAGCTTTGGATGGCTCCAGGTCTTCCACATCTCAGTAGTGTGTCTTTGGCTTATCTTTACCTTTCAGAGTATGAGTAAGGCTTGTGAGTGTTTTATTTTTATGTATTTTCTCATCTAGCAGCTATGCTCAACCTCTTTGTTTTCTCTAAGCTTGTCACAGAACTTAACACCTGATCATGAAGTTCAGCAAGTACAGTGTTAACATCAAGGGGAGCCTGCCTGACTTGCATGCTGATGTTAATGAAGCTGTGAATTGTGTCATATTAACCTCATTTGCTTCCCATATGCTTGCTCTCATTTTCCCCTCAGAAGCTGCAACTCCACTTTTCATCTTCATTTGTATGCCCAAAATGCAGCCAGCTTAATTACCAATTATAACCTTACTCATTTAAAAGCTAAATCAACTGGAAACAACGCTAAAAAGTGTCTCCCTAGAGGAGAACTAAAGATTTTGTGTTAATTTTCTTCACGTATTTTGATTAGTATAAAGCACTATGTAACTTACAAGTCAATCTCCCCAAATGATGTTAATTTTAAATCGAGATGACACATGCATACTCGTGGGATGCCAGTCAGAGCAACCTGCCTTCTCTTCCTCCTTCAACCCTGACCTGCTGCACAAAATTATTTCTCCCTGGGAAACTGATAATGAAGCACCATAGCACCCAGCTCTGCCAGCAGCTTTTTATTTATGTCCACCTTTTCTTGCTTTATTTCTTTACTGCCTGACCTGTGCTATTTCCTCGAGTTTGGAAGTCACTTGTGGGTTTCTTCTAAATGCAGTTCCTTCCATCATCTTAGGAAAAAGAGAACTCCATAAGCTTCCAAGTAGGTTTCATGGGACCCTGTCAAGCCATGGAAGGCATAATAGCTGTTGGGCTTGATTTACTAGTGATCGCCACAAAACACCCCTCCAATCAATACTGTAAAACTCTCAGACACTTCTTAGGTCCTGAGTGAGTTTACGTCTCCTAGTAACAGCAGTAAAGGCCAGAATAACTATAAGAAAACTAAATGTGGAGAGCTGCCATTCTTATTTATGGAATATTTGCATGATATAATTTATCATTTTGGATCTATTTGGAACATACCACCCTGTCTTTATGGGAGATGCAAGATGTTTTCCAGCTGTTCTTTTCTTACAGATCTAAAAGTTTAAAGTATTGAAAATTGTTCTTTTTTAATAAAAATAACCCAATGCAACTAACAGAAACTACAATAAATCTTTGGAAATGAATGAAATACTTGCAAAGAGATGAACTCATTGCATTTACATTGCCAGTAGGTCAAGTGTGAGCAAAACCTAAGGCTGAATGTGACTGTTGTGTGCTCCACATGTGCAGCAGCCCATAGTCTCCATACAGAGCCACTGGCATCCATCCCTCATCTTCTTTTGGGAATGAAAGGCTCCAGACCTACTTCCATCCTGGGAAAAAGCTAACAGCATTCACAGCTCCCTTGTCTCATACGATTCATAAAGGTTTTAGCCTCTGACTTAGCAGAGAAGTCCTGGTTACGCTTCCCCTTTCATACACCTGGAAGTTACTCTAAACACAACCTCATAATAAGATTAATACATACCTCTGCATTTAACAGTATCTCTGGTTTGTGCCTTTGATTTATTTGACCTATGAGGAGTTTATCGACCACCTGTCTGGCTGTGATAGATAATATTCTGATCCTAGTAAAATAAACAATAGTTTTGCTGTTATTCTAGACAGAATTAGGATTTTCCCCTATGTGTCTCCCTTCTGATTAATTATACTGTTCTTTCTTAAAAAGTGTGAAGGTAAGCTTTTGTTCTGTTCAGCTTGCAATAGGAAGGCCTGAAGGGATATGATTGCTCCTTTTTCCTACAATGAACAGATGAATGCGATGGAAAAGGCTTGAACACCAAAGAACAGTGGTTATATGAAAACAAATGTATGTAAACTGGCACAGTACATTTCAGCTTGAAACCTAGCAGAATGTTTCTAATAGTCAGAAAAAGTGAGCTAATTAAAGCAGTGTGATGAAAAACCTAGACAGTTTTCAGATGGGAGTTTCACAAGTTTATGGAAGATGTAAGTATCTGTGAGAGCAGGGTGTTGGATTCATTGACTGAAGTTTTCTGTTCTTGTCTTATTTCTGAGGTCCTTTGTCCTTAACATTATCATGTCATACACAAACACACAAAAGGAGATGAAGCTACAGTGCAGGTAATATCTATTTCACCAATTTTTCTTTTTCCACATTTCAGCCTCCCTTTTCTCACACTGCCTGACATTTTTATTTATTTACCAGTTCCTGGGAAATATGTCGTTTTTAATTTCTCTTTAAGCTAAAGGGCAGGCTCTCAAATCTTAATGAAGAGCACGAGTGCACTGTACTCATTGAAAAACTGGCAGGCAAGAAAAGAAAATTTTGAACTTTTGAAGGTGCTTAGATGGGGATTTTTCTATGAAGATCTACATACTGGCTTTAAATATTGGTTTTGAGGGAATTTTCACTCTGCCAGTTACCCAGGAAGCTTGCTCTTGGGAAGAGCTGGTGCTTTTGGAAGCACTATGGAAGAAACTCACATTTATACACCTCTTACATTGCACTGGAGATGGTGGCATGGTTCACAAGCCACCTTCTTGTCTTCTATTTTTAGCATAGAGAAGTAAGCGCTGTGAGCCGTGCCGTGGAGGCCAGCACACAATGTTTCAGCATGCTTCAAAGGAACATGTTTCAGGGGTTTTGCAGCAGCATTAGCATTACTCTTACCTGTGCCTCTGCAGTATAGGCATGGTTCATCTCAATGCCTAGTGATTTCTGTGAGCTTTCTACTTCATGATACTTAGCACCTTGTTATGAGGATTGAGTGTTGTAAGCACAGCAGCAGGTGTGTCCCTGAGTTTAGCTGCTCTATTTATAGAGTTTTCCTGCAAGCGTAACCCTGCAGCTGTCATTCACATTGTCTTCCTCCAATTCTGCATGGCACTAGGCTGGGGATGTAATAAATGTCCTTTTATGAACACGGCCTTCTTGGAGAAATAAAGATTAATTGCCTAAATAACATAATATGTAATTAAAAAAAGTATGAAGGAACTTTACATTTAATACTTACAACATCAGGAAACTCTGAACTGAATTTTAATATAGCAATATATTTTATTTATTAGTTTTTACTTAAAGTAATAAATTTACATCGAATTGCCTGTGAAAACGATGTACATTTTTCGTACATTTTGTACAAAAAATTCAGCAAGACAGATTTTCTGCATAATATAGTGAATAAAAATAAAAGCACAGGAGAATTGATTATTGCATTTCAAAATTGGTCATAAATTTACAGTTAACTATTAGCCATTGGTAGGGTAAGTTATAAGAGTAGGTAGAATAACACAATAATTTTTTTTTTTTTCTTCTGAAGCTGGTGATGTGTGGACTGTGGTAAATGAACTGGAGCAAGAGACAAGAAACCCCCAATCTTACTTCAGTTCATGTTTTGTGTACAGGAAACTTCAACAATGATGTGTCTCATGATATGTATTTGCAAAAGAAAGGGGTTGTGGACCTCTAGAAGCAGGCTTGGTCATTGTGCACCATACTTCAGTTCTGCATCAGACACAGTTGACTGAAGGAAAGCCAGGAGAAAACAGGTAGCTGAGCTCAGAACAGGACATCTGTGCACGGGCCATGTCCTTGCCCTCTGATGAACCTTTACAATAACTCAGCAGTGTGAAAAAAAATTAGTAAAACTGAAAATTGTGTCTGTTTTTAAAAATCATATCTGCTGCTTAAGGAGAATGTTATTCTATTGATTTAGACTAAGGTGCCATTTTGAAGACTTTCTTCACAGCAGAGGTGCTGAAACATAATCTGTTGTAGATAAAAGCTTTTAGATAAAAGCTTAGATTCTGGTGCACAACTTTATAACAGGGAATAAAACTGCAGCTCATTTTACTGCAGCTAAATTAGAGAAAATGCAACAGAGGCTCACTCAATTTTTTCCCTGATACATTTCCACAAATAATGAACCAGATCTTGCCAGCACATCAGCCCCACAGGGGACTCATTCCCAAAGCTTAAGTATTATTTTTCTTTCCATCTGCTCCACATGGAGCTTGATGTAAGCTGTTCTTAATGTCTTGTGAGGATGACAATTTCTTGAAAGTAAATGCACTTTTCATTTTCTTCTTTAGACAAGAAAGATCTTATTACTACCTGTCATGGCTTCTTTGCTGCAGTTGCCATTACAGGTTTTAATTGGTGATTCACTAGTTTTGGAGATGAGGTTTTAGAGTCCATAAAACTGTAGGGAGTTAGCACTCAATCTAAATGGACCTTCTGAGGATATGGGGAAGCCTCAACAATGTTACATCTCACAAAAGGCCATGAAAAGCAGTGCCTATTAATTTTAAATCGTTTCACAGTCAACTGCTCCTTCCCAAAACTTTGTTTATTTCATATTAGACTTTTAAGTACATTCCAGGTTGGAAACTAAATAAATGCCAAGGAAATATGCAAGTTCTTCCTGCCAGGGATCTCTCCCAGGCCAATTCCTTTGCCCTCATCTACCTGAAGTGTTTATGTACCTGCCTTAGTCTCTGTGAAGGATTAGCATAAAATCCTTATTAAGGGCCAACAGATCTATTTTCCAATTATGGAAACGGGATCAGTAGGAAATTACTAGCATGCAGTTGCAACTCCCTCCTGATTCAAAGGTCTCTTCAAGAGCTGAGCCTCTGGGGAGCTTTTTGCCTATGGCTCATCCCCAGGAGGCCTGTGCTTGGTCATGCCTCCTTTTTTAATACCCACCTGGCAGTACCACGACCTGTGTCAAAGGGAAGATCTTGTTGCCTGACATGGAACAGCAGTCAGCCAGTGAGTGCCGTGGGTCAGCAGCAGGAAGGCTGGAAGCAGCTCAGGCAATGGCAGCTTGAGCTGGCAGCCAGTTATGCCTTAGGTGTGTGGGCATGAAAAATAGCCAGGCTCACTGGCTCAGCGTGGTGGGAAGGGAGTTTATGGGTACCAGTGCGCTGGAACGGGAAGGTCAGTTGTTTCTGCTGACTCCCTGCACCCAAGACATGTTTACAGCATGATCATCTGGTATGGAAACCCTCATGTACTGGAGTATTTCCCTGTGTTTCAAAACACCTCTAGGCACACCTGAGCCCCTGCAGCCTTTTCTGGGCTGCAGTAGCCTGCTCACAGGTCTAAAGCAAGCCAGGGACTGCTCACAGCTTTTCCTGCTGTCTCTTGCCTTGGATCCTGGTATCCTATGGGCCCTTCACCTGACCTGGACATGACCCATGTGGTCTGGGCTATACCTGAACATGTGAAAAAATCAGATCTAGGATATTAGTCTGAGTGGGGTGAGTAAAGGCAGTCCAGTAAGATCTGCAGTTCCCAGGGGAGGTCTCTGACGTTCTGTGGCAACACTGTGAAACCAGGGAGCAGCACCTGCAGGTGAAACCGGAGGAGCATTAGCTGACTAACAATCTGTAAACACTAAATGTAAGGAGAAGTGAGGAGAAGGGCTGCAGTGACTTTTCTTGCTGTTTGCCTCTCTCATTGCCATGCCTCTGAGACCTCTGTTAATGTTGCTTTCTGTTTTGTACTCAGACTAGCTTCCTACCTGTGCCAGCCTTTTAAATGTTTTTTTCCCTGCTGAAAGTCACTTAGAAATGACATACATAGAAGTATGGTAAAGAAAACAGGCAATTCACAAAGGAAATTAACTACTTCCCTTTCTCCATGTTACTTTGTTTTTTTAAAGAAAAAAGGTTTCAGTGACTGTACTGCAGCCTAGTAGCTTCATAAAAACACTGTTGCTAGTAACTTGCAATGGGATTTGTACTGATTTTGCAAGACCTCGGGACGAAGGCTTGTCAGATTTGTTTTGTTTAAACTTGTCTTGACTTTTCTGGAGCTTTGTCTTTGTGTGTTTTAGATGTGACAGCAATCTTTCTAATGACTAGGTGACTATGCGCGTTTTTTTATCTTTGGTTATCTTGTGTGGTATGACTGTAATTTTACACAGATAATAGTCACAAGCAGTTATTCTGAATGGAACAAAATATTTACGACTAACACAAAGACACGGTGTAAGGAAACACAGCCCTGGTATAACAGCAGAGGCCTTCAGAAGTGGAGCACAGGACACTGCTTAGAGGTGCACAGGCGTGGGCTGATCAGAGATAGGGCACAGCATGGCCCTGGAGGCCCCTTAGCTATACACAGCTCACCCACAGTCCTTTACAGAAATACAGACCTGGAGCTAAACACAACTTTTTTTAGGGTAACGAAAAGCACAAAGAAAAAATGTCTGATCTATGTAAAACACACCATATATAGTAAATTGAAATGTAACATGGACTGCAGACAAATGAAGAAAAGCAAGGTTTGAAAATGTTAGCAAATATATAAAAATAACTCTAAGCAGATCCTAAGGTGGGGAAGAAGATACCATCAACATCAAGCTCGTCCTAGTGAAGGAGCTGGGATGCTGATGGCTCACTATACCCTCCCCCCAGATTGAAGCCACTGGTCTTGAGAATCAGAGGGGCAGTGACACGGTAGCATGGCACCAGAAACCAAAAAAAGGTAGATATTAGAAGTGTGTGTAGAGTATTTTTAACTGTATCACATTATTGTTATTATTGTCATTATCATCAAGTAACTTCTGAACCTGCTGAGACCAAAATGAAGAGAAGTGTCAAAGTCTCAAATATACCATGCCCCTACTAGCTTGGTGAAAACCAATGCTCAAACAGGAGACCTTAATTCTCCCACTGAGGAAAACGCAAGAGAACAGTGTTACCCATTTTCTTTGGCAGCAATCAGTGCACTGCTGCATGTTATCCCCTGCCCAGGGGACTGGTAGAGGGAACTGGAGGGAACTGGGGCTGTAATAGTGAGAAGAGGTTATTTAAAGGAAAAGGACATATTTCTGTAGGAAACCTGGCTTAATAGTTCTGTTGTTCATGGAAGCACTATTCTCGTGACACTTTTGGACATTACATTCTATTACATTAAGCCATTTAACTTAAGGAAAAAATTCCTGTAATTTCAGTGAAATTTCAGTTTAGGCCCTGGGTTTGCAGGAAGCTCAAAAATATTTTCATTTACATCAACTAAATGGAAAACAACTTCTGGTTTTTTCTTAAGATCAAGGACCATTGAATATAACAGAGTCATTGACTTATATCCTTAGATTTCAGTGACTTCATAATCATGCAATAATCAATTTTAAGATTTTTTTTTAAAAAGATTAATAATGGGGAGGGGGGCATTTAATTAGGAAATCTGAAACTACACTTCAGCAAGGATGCTGAAGAAAATAATATCCTTTGAAGTGCAGCTGAATGCCCCAATTACTATAATTTTTGTAATTACTTTTTTCTTTTTTTGAAATTGAAGTAGATTAATTGCAATTTCCTCTCACTGAAACAGTGGGAAGTGAAGAAAATCATATTGAAGATAAACTCTCTTCACACAGCCACAGCACGATTCCATAGCCCAAAAGACTGAGGGCAGAATTTTGCTCTGGCATTGGAAACAACATTAGAAGAGTTTGTAATATTATGCCTCTGCAGAAATGAAAGTCACTTATCAGAGCATTTAGGTCTTGGTGCCAACGAGAAGTCTTCTGCTGGACCATAGAAGTAGTCTGTAATCTCCTACAAGGACAGGATAATGAGCCCTATCTATCCAATGAGTTCAACAGCAGCAAGCCTAGGCTCAGAGTCCCTCAGCAGAGAGAGATACTAAATTGATTTCTATACTTATATCAAATAGCCTCATTTGATTCCAGTGGGGATAATTTTTCATTCAAGCAAAGATCTTGGCTTGAATGCAAATGTTCCTTCATAGGCATCCAGTGAATGAAAGCACAGTGGTACTTACATGGAATTCGTTAGTTTGCTTATTGTTAATCATCTAGGAGAAGATAAGTGAATCTGTTTTTACTTGTTCTGATGCAAGGATGTCACCATCACAAAAATGATGCAAATGCAAGCAGAGCTTGATCCAAGCTGTCCATAGAATTATTTTGTACTGTATAGTACATTTGTAGCATTACTGCTTATGGGGTTGAACATTGCTTGCTTGCTGTTGACATAATTAAATTGCATCTCAGCCATCCAGGTACATTATTTCTGCACTGTGAGTTACCTTCTAGTATACAGCAACTAATGGTCATTAGTCTGGAGAAAAATGCAAGACCTCTGTAAAAAGGATTAACTATTGTATACCTAACAGCAAAAGCAAAGTGCTTTTTCTCCAATATCAGATCTTACAAGAGGTGATATATTACAGCATCCAGGAATGTCCAAGAGCTTTGACAAAGCTAGGTGCTAAGGGAGAGAACCTGCCTGTGCCTGATTTACTTAAAAAAGAATGACATATCTCTTTTTTATATCTGTTCCAAATCTCCTGGTGAGACTGCATTATTGCTAAGAATATAGCCAGCAAGGTTTGTAAGGAGAAGGAATACATTATACTGGGAGAGCTTATGGGTCTGGGGTGTTAGCCTTTTTTCGCCTAGTCATACAAATCCATCTAATAACATGTGGTTTCTTCTTTGCATTATTATTATTAGTATTACTACTACTAGTACTACTACTTCAAGCAAGTTAAAAGCTGTAAACAGAACTGCATCTGACTGTACAACATGTAGTAGTGCAACATCTAACCTTGAGGGCACCTCGTTTCTCCCAGAAAAATCACAGTCCTCAGCTGGGAACCTGGGCTTCTTCTGTGATGCATGAGAAGAACTAGGTGCCTGAGATGATGTAAATGCATGCAGAGCAGGAGACAGCCACAGAAAACACTGAAAAACAAGTGGGTCTGCTCTTGTCTTGGCCTTAAACAATGTATTGTGTTTCACAAGTCCAATTCATCAAGCTCTCTCCAAGTCTCTGTGAAGAAGAGACTATTATATGAAGTGCATGTAACAAGACAGATACAGTAACTTCATTTATCTGATACCTCAGTATTTAAAATTCTTGCCGAGATAACAAAAAAAAATAGAATAACGTTCTGCCTCTGCCTGAGAGGTTGTAGATCTGTATCTCTCACCTCTTGCAAACGGTCTAAACATGAGACCAATTCAGAAGAGAGGACCCTTACTGCGTCTTCTTGAAAAGGCTTCAATTTGCAGGAAATTATAACAAATTTATTTGTCCCGATAGAAGGGGTTTGGTATCCCTGCACAGAAAAAAAATATGTGGATTTCTGTCCTTGAATATCCTATGTGATATCAGTTTAATATAAACTATATAATCTGTAATTGAAATTGTGCCTGAAACTGATGTCGTGGGTATGCTGTGAGGTTGTCACTTTACATTTGCCTGTGCAGCTGAGGGAAGGAGTGAAAAGTGAGGTCACTGGCTCACATTTAGTCTGGGATGCTTATTTGCACAGTACTTTCAAACCTTAGACAGCTGCAGGCACAGGTATGGTTTAGGCACCTTTGGAACTAGGTATCCCGGTGCTTCAAAAGCCTATTGAGTGGAGGATGTTCCAGTTTCTCCAGCATCTTCACCTGAAGTGTGAAATTCTGGCTGTGTTGAATTGCAAAATTCCCATGGTTTTAATAGGGCTGATTATTCAGCTCTGAAGCAGAAAGAACAAGGACTAGAGAGTAAGAAAGAATGACTGTCAATTTGAGGAACAAGAATAAGATCATCAGTGAGTACGGACTAGGCCATTCCTTTTCTTCTTTCAGATTGGCTGAACTATGAAATTTATCTCCTTCTGTAAGTTAGCACTATGTATGCATAGGCTTTGTAATTTCTGCTTAAGCCATCCCAAGTATTCTCTGACTTCTAGTCACATTGTAAAAGTTCAAACAGAAATAGCAAATAAAATATTAAAAAATAAGACAATATTGAGAAATGCAGCAAACTTGATCAAGACAATTGGTTAATGAATTTATACAGTGAGAGAATGAGTAGGTCAGAATGCTTTGCACTGTACAGCAAATGTAAGAAGGCTGAACAAAGGCATACTGTCTAGTAAAAGATGGTGTATGGGATGTACAAAGGGTACAGACATTTCCTCTCCCCTAAAATAAAGCGTGATAGTTTAACAATAGCAAGCTGATTACACACAAGACAGAGTTGTTATGTGGAACTCTGCCAAAAGATACAATAATGTTTAGGCACTTATACAACTTATTTAAAAACAAGTGGAAAAACAAAAATATTTCCATTATAACAGCATGAAGAGACTCACAAGTTGCACTAAACAAGTTGCAAGCAAACTTCAAACTCCTGTGTGTGGGACATATGAACTCATACACAAATAGTCACGCATGCACACGTAGTCGCTGAATGACTGGAGGTCAGAAGAAGCCCTTGTTGGAGAGGTTACTGATAACTATCCACTACAGAGACTCCTCTGAGGCTTCCAGTGCCAGGTGGTGCGAGGGACAAGCTGTTGGACCAGGCAGACCCTGTGTTTGATGTATTATGGCAGCTCCTGCGTACTTGGAGCTAAGCACTGATGCTGTGATATGAAAGGCCCATAGGGACTTTAGTTGGCTGTTCTGTCAAAAGTACTAGCTATTAGATATGTCAGAGCGTGCACTTGAGAACTGGACAGACAGTGTATGACATCTTTGAGGGCTCATTAAAAGGGCTCAGTCAAGTTAAGCTTTTTGTACTTTCCACTGACAATGCAGCTTCAAATGCTGCTGTCTAAACTGAGAAATATCAATCCAAGCATACCAAATATGTGCTTTCTTGTTGCTTGGCAGTGATTTGGGGATCCAGGCTAAATCATTACTAGTCAGAAAAAAACAGTTTAACGTGTCTATTGCTGCCTTTCATCTAGTGCACAGGCAAACTTAGAAGGTCATGTTACATATTTGCTTGGGTATAGGACATTAGAAAATAGAAATCTATTGCTACAAGGTGACTGAACCTAGAGGTGAATAAGATAGATGTTAGATATAAAATGTCCAACAATGACTGCCAGAGTGAAATTTCTGTGTCAACATCTACAAAATTAATTACGAGAAATGTTCATATTCCTAAGAAATAAATTGTTTCACTCCAGTGGCTGTATGTCAGTTTAGTATAAATAGCAAGGGAAACGGAGATGCTGCTGCTGCATACCACAGCTTTTTTTCTGACAGGTTCCCAAAGCCAAATCCTATCATTGGGTTACTTAACAAAATTCACCCTGAATGCTAGAAGGACAAGGAAATGTTTTGCCATCAAAGGAAGGTGTGCAAAGAGGCAGAGTGAGGGAGTGGCATATTACTTCAATGAAAAAAAAGCATGCAGGCACCATGTTGTCCTGTAGGATGGCTTCAGGCATCACATGTTAAGCAATTTGCAGAGAAGCTAACTACTAAAAATGTCATTTTGTTTCAGACCCCTTCTACCAAGCCTGGGATATCAGCCCAGGATGAAGGCCATATCACAGTTTTCTACTGTGAACAGAGAAGCTCATGAATAGATGGAAATATTTTACATATATCGGAGTACAGGTGATGAGGAGGCAGTTCAAAGTATACCTGAAATATTAAGGGACTAGACTCATATGAACACACTTGGACACATAATATTTTGGAATACATGTTAAGGTCTCTGCTGGGCTGTACACTTTAGAATAGAGCTGGTGAGGGCTTTAAGACATGGTATATGAAAGGAAGACCTGTAAGAAACAAAAAAGTCCCTTCTGTTCAAGCAGATGAATCAATACAGTTTGTGACTTTTCTGAAGCCCAGCAACCAAACAGACGCTGAGAGTTTTACAGCAGTATAACAAATGCAGCTCACTTTCCATAGCTCGCTCTTTGTGCAGTGGTCTTATTTCCATTGCTATTCACATAACGCTTGTTTGGATAATATGGAACAATATATAAGCCATAGCCCTTTCTAACTTGTGTACTTGTTGATTAAATAAGTGCTTTGATAGCACTCTGTAATATTTATAAGGTAGATTTTGGTTCTGAAAAGTCATCAATGTTCCTTTAAGTGTCATTCATGTTACTTTGTACATTTACTGGCAAAAATGAGAGGCACCAATGGTGAGAAGCTGAGCTAGACTGAGCTATGGCTTGACTGAGCTGTAGCATGGTATATAATTTGTGACTCACCAGAATCAGTAAAGAAAATATTCTTTCATTAAAAATGCCACATAGACCTGAAGTAATTAGATGCAAGTAAAAATTGTAGTCTAAGCCATTTGAACAATCTCCTGCCAGTCTAATTTTCCTTAAAAAGCATATAGGTATAAATGAGGATATTTTATAATCCCAAGTGGATTAAACCTTTTATCTCAGCATGCCATGATGTCTGAATGTCTTCCTTTGTGTTCGTATGACAGTATGAATAGGAATTAGTAATGCACATTTACTAAAATAAACCTAAACATTGGTGCTCACAGGATTTCACAGCTTTTGCAAAGTGCAGTTAACTGAATATTGGTGAAAATCGTCTTCTGTAATGGACATCTTTAGGAATTCCATATAGTTGTATTTTTCAATGGGCAGGACACTTTTCACTGATGGAGGCTTTCTTCAAAGAACATTTTGATTTTTCTTCCACTTCTAAATTGTCTCTCCAGAAAATATTTAATGCTGGATTGGAACAGACTAAGCCAAGGCATTTTGGATTCTTAGTTTCCAATGATCTGTTTTGTGTAATGATCCCTTTTGGGTGACCTGATGAAATGCCTTGTGTAAGGCAGGCCTGGGTTCCTGTGCTTCTGTTGGCCTTTATGATCTAGGTGTGGCGTGGTCTTAACCACATTGTCTGCCATCTCTTTTCTTGTTAAAACAATATGGAAGAAAAACTCTATTTCATATCTATTTCATATGGAGGACTGTGACTCTAAGCACTCAAACTGTGATGTGCTCAGGAGGAGAAGCTGTCGGAGTAAGATGGAATGAAACATTTTGACATTTTAAAATTCCATTTTCTCAAAAAAATTAATTCCAGCAAAAAAAGAATGATGCTTTGACTCCTCATGCTGTTTTGGGAGAAAAAGAAGATTTTTGAATGGAATTTTCCTCTCGATATAATGTAGAAATTTGCATAGCTCCCTGCGGTATCACAATGTATCATATGGGATTTTAAATTTCCTGCTGCCCTCCTGTGGATGAAACAAAAAATTACTTACAGTAACAATGTGGGGGGAAAAAAACCAAAATAGGGAAATAACTGCCTTAGTAGAAAGTAAATTCCAGATAAATTAATAAGATTGTCTTGGGACATGAATGTGATTTCCAGTCCTCAAGGAAACTGTTGAAATCAGGCAAATCGGTTTTAATTTCTGTCACACTTTTCTGCATCATGTAGACAACAGTTGGCTGTGAAGTGTATTAAAATCCTTAGAAGAAAGCCAGACAGAAGTGCAAAACATTTTTATGGAGTACATCGATGCTAGACCAAGCTTGTGATCAACCAACAAGTTCCAGGATGACAGAAATCACGGGAGTCAATCTAAACGGCCCCTAAAACTGCTGCCATACAGAGCTGGGCTGCCATACGGGATGTTGAATAATTTTTGGTTCTCCTTTTCTGTCACTGTAGCACAGGATGGATGGATCAATTAGAAAGCTGTCTTGAACTTTAGATCCAGGGAATTCCTGGATTTAGAGTTCCTGTCAAACTGCTTTGTCATGAGAAGATGAAGAGAAATGACACAATAAGTTATATCTGAAATTAACAACAGAGAATAAACCAAGAAAGATGCAAAACCAAACCAGAAGGTGTTGACCACAGGCAACTAACCTGTCTGTGGAAAATGACACATGCTTTCTGTTAACCACTTAAGCCCCCTTTCCTAAGACAACCTCAGATCCAAATTTGTTCTTTCCAGCCTGAAAGATCTTGAGAGGCCAGCGTCACTTCTAACAGTTGGTATTGGGCAAAAAGACAGGAGTTTCACATGACAGCATGATCTGCCAGAATATGTCATGTCACAATTCAAAACAGCATCTATGAAACAGAGTAAATTGCTTCATGTAATTTTTTTTCCAAAATTGTACAATATTTTTTTAGAGCAGATTTTGGAGTTTAGAACCCAAATCCTGAGTGCAGGCCTGTAGGTCTTGTGTTCCCAATCTCTTTGACAGTGCTCCAAATCTCACACAGACCAATCACCATTTGGTCGGGTTGTGCTAAAACACAAATGGAGCTACATCATTTTTCTGGGGCTGAAGACAGGGCTCGAGGCGGGAAGAGTCTTTTTATTAGTAACTGTGGGTGTGTTCATAAGATACTTGGCTTGGATCTGGGTATGAATCTGTATCCAAAGTGCCACACTCTGACCTCTCATTCTTTTGGGGTGGATTTTATGTAATATTCAGGGAACGTCCGACCTGACACTCAGTTGTGTGGGTTCCTCATTTCCTTCTGTATTGGGCTTCATCAAAATTTGAGTTCCAAACTCTGGACAACCAGGACTGAAGTTTGTCACTTGGACCTACAACTCTGATACCTATTTTTTGGGTTGTGCCTCTGCATAAGCAAGGTGCTACATCCAGCTTTCGAACAAACAGGCTGATGTGTTACAGGACAACAGATTCCTAAATGAGTGCAGATTTCTGTGCTGTTATAAAAAATTGCTGCTCCTGTAATATGCATATTTTTTTGTTAATCAGACACTCTTACTCCATATATGTGTTATAGAAACATACAGAACTTGACAAAATGAAAGACAGTCAATATTTTGTACAGAAGCTTTAGAGCTGAGGTGCAGCACAATTTTGTTTAATTAGAGTTGTTTAGGTAGTGGTTATTATCTACAAATAGATCTATGATACATTTTGCCCAAAAGAAGAGAAATGTCAAAATGAATGTTAAGAAAAAAAGGATTTAAAATTAAAAGAAAAGTAAACAAAAAACCCCAGAGACCAAAAAGAACAGACACTCAAAAATTTTGATGGCTCAGGATTATGGGTATGTTACAAACTCTTAAAAAGCATTTCAGAAAGTCACATCTTCATAGACAATATAAGAGAAAGATGAAACTGATCTGTTAAGAGTGTATTATTACTCTTTGCGGAAATATGTACTGCACTCAATACATCTCTGAAGAGCAATAGAAGTATTTATTATTTATATATTGTATTAATTAAAAGTGCATTTGGGAAAAAAACAATAAAGCACATTGTTCTAGAAGCTATATTTTTTTTTTCTGCAACACAATACTAGAAAATACAATAAAAGAAATAAATAGAAAGGATAAAAAGATAGGTAGTGTGGGGGATTGATTCTGTCTGGATGACAGTGCACACCAAGCTGCTCCATCATTCCCCTCCTCAGCAGGACAAGGGGCAAGGAAAACAGGATGAACAAGAAGTGAGGGAAGGGGGCTGAACAGGAGCATGTGTGCAAGGCTCCAGGAAGGAGGAAAGCCCGGGCACTATTTCTTTTCTCAGAAGAGCAACAGAGACGGGTCAGGGTGCGATGTTTTTCAGAGAGCAAGCAGCCTGTGGAAGAAGCAGTTGGTGAAATGCTGCCAAGGAGCACAAGCAGCAAGCACAGGGCATGTCCTCAGATACATGCTTGTCTGGGTGCTTTGTGTATGTTCTGCTCTGGAAGACTCTTTCCTCTCTCCAGCCCTCTGCTGACGCAAGGATCGCGTGCCCAGTTCCCCAGCGGTGCGTTGGGTGGGCAGTGGCACTGGGGGAGTCGTCAGGCGCTCGATGGTCTCCTGCAGACACCTGCATCTCTCTTGCAGCTGCTGGGTGAGGGCAGCCTGCTTAGCACTTGTCTGCTGGAGCTGCTCTGCCTCCTTGCAGCCTTCTGGAGAGCTTGCCTTTCTCAGGAGTTGGTTCTCTACCTCCAGAGCACCGTGTTGTCTCTCCAGGTCTTCCAGGGCATGCTACAGACAGGCCTTCTGCTCCAGCAGCCGGCTGGCCACAGCCGGTGCCCAGGGCCCGTTTCCATCAGGGGACAAGAGCTCTGCGTCTCCTGGTGGCCCTGGTGCACAGGAGGGCCTTCAGGCCATGCCCCACGGTGCAGCCCGTGGGAGGGGCTGCTGCGCACCACAGGACCCCGTTCCGCACCACGCTGCCTCATGGCTGAAGGCACGGGGAGCAGCCTGTCGGCCACCCAGCGCTGCTGCCAACAGTCACCACCGGTCGCCTTTGCTGGGTCCGCGAGGGACGACAGCCCCCTGAGCCCATGTCAGCTGCCGCCTGCCTTCCCCAGGCAGGAGCAGAGGCAGCGTCTGCCAGGGGTGGGCGAGTGTGACCCTAGATATGGGGTCTCCTGGCTGCAAGGCCACAATGGAGGGGTGGGTCAGTGTGGCCATATGTGGGATGTTCTGGCCCCACCCACCACAGCAGATGAGAGGGGCACTGTTGCCTTCTGTGGGACGTCGTGGGCCCCAGCGCACAGGGCATGGGTGTGTTAGTATGACCGGGTATGGATTTCATGCCATCAATCATTGCCCCATGCTCCGGTCTGTCGGGACTCCTGTGCAAGGCATCTTGTCCTTCAGGAGAGCCAACAGCACTTCCCAGTCTGGTGTTGTCAGCAAACCCATGCATGGAGCTCCCGCATCAATAGTGTTGATAAATATTTGGAATAGAACTGGCTCTTGAATGGAACCCTGAGGAACACTGCTGGTGACTGGTCTCCTAGAGGCCCACACCGGGTCTCCCCATGCCTCCACATTAGCCACCAAGTACACTCAGGTCCTTGAGTGAAGCCAATCCCAGAGGCTGTTTTGCCTTTTCCCAAGGGAGGAGCGATCTGCACCACCCACCCCATCCGTTTGCCTATATGCTTTGTGGGCACCTTCTCTGTTTCCTCCCATGGCAGGCAGGGGTTTGGTTTGGGCGGGACCAGGGGAGTTAGCATACCCTCCGCTGTTAACCGGCAAAGGGGCTGGTTTAAGTCACTCTGTTGGCAGCACTGGGGTCTTCAACCAACCATGGCCCCTTGACAAGTAAAGAAGAGGAAGGCCAATGGTTGTGCGCTTGTGTATTGTTTAAAAGCAACGCTCAAGAAAGTGTTGACTAGCTCTGGTCCTTCAGCTTTTATCAATCGGATCACTCCCTATAAGGCATCTCAGCTGCAAAATGCAGGTGGGTTTTCTCAAAGAGATGTGGAGCTCTTGTAAGTGGTTCATCCATAGTTCTGCAGTGGTTTATTTTCATGAACATTAAAATCAGTGTAAGCTTATAACAAACTGTTTGCTTTTCAGACACTTTTGGGCTAGAAACAACTCAAGATTTTATGTTTCCAGCGAAGAGGTATGTGAGGTAGGGCAGGAAAAGCTTCACGTGATGTTTCAGATGTGGTATTTCTGCAGAATCAGGAAATACATACATAGAGGCAGACTGAAAGAAAACAAATATATACTTTTTTGAGTTTTCTTATATGTTGTTTTATTATTCTCACCATAGCTGAGGTAGTTCAGTTGTTTGATGTATAAAGCTATAGAGATTCCCAGGATTAAAATGAGATGATTGGTCTGTGATGGGATGTCTGCACTATGAGCAGTCTGTGGCATCTTTACAGGTCAAGTAATTGTGGAACTGCTGGGCACTTTTGTTCCCTTGAACAAATGTTCCAGGAAGGGGTGACATCAGGCTGGACCGATAGGCTGAGGCCAGCTGTGTGAGGTTCAACAAGGCTCAGTGCTGAGTCCTGCCCTTGGGTCACAACCACCCCACGCAGCACTGCAGACTCAGGGAAGAGCGGCTGGAAAGCTGCGTGGTGGAAGAGGACCAGGGGGTGCTGGTCGACAGTCAGCTGAACATGAGGCAGCAGCAGTGTGCCCAGGTGGCCAAGAAGGCCAAGAGCATCCTGGCTTGTATCCGAAATAGTGTGGCCAGCAGGACTGGGGAAGTGGTCGTCCCCCTGTACTCTGCACTGGTGAGGCCGCATCTCAAATGCTGTGTTCAGTTTGGGGCCCCTCACTACAAAAAAGACATGGAGGTGCTGGAGCGTTTCCCAAGAAGGGCTATGAAGCTGCTGAAGGGTCTGGTGCACAAGCCCTAAGAGGAGTGGCTGAGGGATAAGAGTTAACTTATCTGAAAGGATAACTACCTGAAAGGATTTGTAGGCAAATGGGCACAGGTCTCTTTTCGTATGTTACAAGCAATATGAGATGATCAAATAGCCTCAAGTTATGCTTAAGGTTTAGATTGCATTTCAGAAAAAAAATTCTTCAGTGAATGTGCTATTGCTCTTCGGAACAGTCTGCCCAGGGAAGCGGTTGAGCGACCAATGTACGTGTGGTATGTCGATTTCCAGCTGCTCCCCTTGCCTCTCCTGTATTTCATGTAAATTGCTCTGCTGAACTTTATTTTACTTAGAAGAAGTTCATACTGATGGGGGTATGGCTCTTAGGGACATATATTAGTGGTGACCTTGGCAGCGGTAGGTTAACCTCTGGACTCAATGATCTTAAAGGTCTTTTCCAACCTAAATGATTGTAGGATTCTATGGTTCTGTCACTTAAACATGGTGTTCAGTTAATCAGAGCTGTGAAAGCAAAATGCAAAGCTTTGATTTTGTTATCATTGACATCAAGTGATCTTGAATGTTTCCAGGATAGCAACACTATTCAAACACAGTTTTGGATTGTTGGGTTTTGGATGCTTTTAATAATGAACCCACTTTTTGGATAAATATTTTGCTGTTACGCATGGGACAGGCACAGCAGAGCAGAGAGCACTTCCCAAGATTACTCTCGCTCTGCTCGGAAGCCTTCCCTGCGGCGATGTGCCTTGGTATAAGTGTTTTTCGGGGCGCGGGGGCGCGGGGCCGCGGGGCCCGGCCCGGCGCAGTGTCTGGCGTGCCCACAGGGGGGCAGCAGCACCGCACCTTTAGCGCCGGCACCGGCAGCCGCCTGCCCGGGGCGGGGAAAAACGGCTCAGCTCTGCTTCCCGGTAGTCGGAAAACTGGAGCCCGGCCAATTTTTTTACATTCTGCCGGGTCTGTGTAACTTCTGTGCGCAGACTGGCAGTGCGTTGTGTGAGTATTACAGTGCTTGCTAGGGATGGACTCAAAGGATGTGGTCGATTTCGGTTGATTGACATTCATAAATTGGGGATTTTTGGACATGTGGTTTCTCACATGTAAAGCCAAAGCACTTCTGCAAAATGTGCTGTCCATGTGGTTTTAAAAGGACACCTTCAGGAGAAACTTCTCCTGTGTTTCTTTAATATTGTTACAATTACAAAGAATAAGAAATTTGAGAGCATGTTAAACTTAATGCTTCGGCAATTAAACTAATACTAAATCAGCAGAAAGCATGATGATATACATGGTGATGATATACAAACAGTGGTGATATGTATATAAGGTCACAAGAACCGACCTACTTTGGGGTTCTTGCTTTCCTCCAAAATGCCTGATACTGTCAGGAACTGGATCCTTCATCAGACAGATGTGAGATCTGATCCGCTGGGGCAAATTCAGTCTGGTCCCAGACCCATTTTATAAAGTGATTTTCAATGTTGCTGTAGCTTACAGAAGCAAAAAAGTCCATAGGAATCAGCCTGAGAAAGCATGGAGTTTCTGGACGGTGTTATGCCCATGCCAGCTGAAGGAAGGACTTCTCTAGGGTGTGGGTCATGTTCCAGGATGCTGAGACTGTTTCTGCCTGGACAGGAGTGACCAGACGGAGAGTGACTGGGCTTTTCCTTCCTCTGTTTGCATTCACTTTCTCCCCTTTGAACTACCAGGTCATCATTGCTAAGAACTTTAGTCATTACCAGCAGTAAAATGCTGGGCTTTGGGACAAAAGTCATGTTTGAAAAATGACCCACAATTCCTCCCTCCTCTTCCTCCGTTTTTTTTTTTTTTTTTTTTTTTTTTTTTTTAAGTGCATATGCACTGGACAATATTTCATGTTATTGCTGTATTTAAGATGTTTACCTGGAAAAAAATCCTGAGCTTTTGTTTATCAGTGTTCCTGGCTCTTCCCCCCACTCAGTCTCTGATGCTGGAAATCAGCTACTGATCCTGACTGTAGCCCTTCAGGTGAACTTCTCAGTAGTATTTACATCTCTGACTAAAAAAAATTTAGATACTTAACTTGCACAACATTACCGAATAGGGATTAAGTAACTAAATGTCTTTGAGGATCTAACTCTTAAGGTGTACCTGCACAGAATTTAAGAGCTGTGCACAGGTCATCAAACTGGTAATGATCAAATTAATCTTGAAACAGGAAACAATCTAGCTGAGTTCATTAGACTTATTACTTGCCCTGATGGTTGTAGTTAAAATAGTTTGGAAGCCAGCCTGATACATCTGGCTAGCATAGTGTGGGGCACACCCTGTGGAAGTATCATTGAAGGTAGACACCATCTCAAAGACCTCGCCTCTGTTCCCCATTGCATTCTGGAGGTGAAACCTTGTTTCTAAGTTTGAGGATCCTGATTTTAGCCTTGCTGATTTTAGAGTTGAACTCCTCAGTCATTACAGAGTTGTTCTCTTTCCTTATAAAACAGCCTTTCTAGGTAGGTAATTGGAAGTCATCTAATGGAATCAATCAATCAGATGAGGCATGGCTGAAAGGAAGAAGACCTACTTCCTCATCCCGTGTCCCTGCCCTCTTCCAGGCTTTTTATTCCTTACTTTTGTCAGACATCTTCCTTCAGTATGTCAGGGGCAAGTTATAGGGAAGATAGAGCCAGTGTTGACTTGTAAGTGCACACTGAAAGAGGAGGCAATGGTCACAAGCTGCAACAGCAGGAATTCTGAAGGACTTAAGGGGTGCAGCAGGCAGGAGGAGGGAACAAGTTGTCTACAACAGATATGGGAGGACAAATGATCTGGTTTGGTCTAACCTCACATGAAGCCTCATGGTATATTAAACTTCAACAAATATTCTGAATAAACTTGAGTCATGACAGTGAGTTTATAATGGAACAGAGTTTTGTATCATGTTGTTAAGATGTTTTTAATCCAGAATAAAGAATTTTTAAGCGGGAGATGCTGTATTGTTGAGCTACAGCCTGAACATAGACTTTCTCCAGGCAGCTGTTTTATTGACTGCACACCCACACGGGGTAGCTCACATGACCAAAGAACTGAGAAAAGCCTTTGTTAGAGAACTGATAGCACATTGTAACAGACATCATTGAGATCTATGTTTCTAATTAAAGTAGGAATAACTAGTTTTGTTCTTGTACCCAGAGCTTATATTTTACTATGCTTTTGCATACACATTGTATGTATTATTTGATTATTAAGTGACAGCCCCCCTGATTCTCAGCTCTGCAAGTGAGATTTATTTATGCTTATGCATATTAATAGTTCATCCTTAAAAAGGATCTTTTTAAATTAGCATTTTATGTGCTTTGTTGAGTAGACAACGTGAACAAGAATGAAAATGGGAGGAAACGTAACAGAAAGAGACATTTCATAGATGGTGCTGTGGCAAAGCTAACATTACAATGAACTGTGATTAGGAGTCTTGTTATGTGAAATAATATTTGAGAGAGACAACCACAGAAAATAAATGTTATTGAACTACCATATAGTCTTCAGTTTTTTTCAACGTTTCTCTGTTTTGTTTTGATTTGTTTTTTAATTCCAAAGCCTTAGTTTCTTTATTTGTTGCCAAAATCTTAATCCCTTATGATCAGAAAAGTAGTATCTTAAAAGCCAATTAATGTCCGAGTTAAATCAAGTTTAAGAAACTGCATATAGAGCTATATAAACCTATTTGTGTTTTATATAAATGGATAGCACTCCTAAAAGAAATAGTAGGTGTGTCCTTGAAAATCTGTGTCTTTTGATTAACAGTATAAGGGATTCAGGGGAAGGTAAGGACGGAAAATATTCTGCTAGGCCTGTGCTTGTCAAGTTCTGAGGTGTAACTCAGCAGCAAGACAAAAGGAACTGCAAATGAAGGATGAAGCACCTCCTTACCCATCCACCTGCCAGGGGCTGGGTGCTGTGCTGAGGTGCTAATTGACTGTGAGTCACCTTCCTGACATGTAGGCACTAGAAAGAGAGAGATGCACTATACAGATGTATTTTGGGTTTCATTCAGCCATCATATTATTTTCTGGGTTATGAGAGAGCACCATCATTTATAATCTAAGGAAAAAAATCTTCTCACATCTGTTAGGCATTTGTCATATGAATGAGAAAAGACAAATCTTTTCTTAGCAATAGCATGAAATCACTACTCCAAATTCCCTCTAGCTTTAAAAATAGCTTTGTGCTACAAACACCATCACATCAGACTTGGCATCAGCAAAATTCTTTAACAAAGGAAAGAAGATTTGGTCAAAAAAGGGTCACTTTTACCCCAAAGCACAGTTTTCTTTGGATCCTTTCTACTTTTAGTGAGTAGAAAATAAGGGAAGGATAATCTTTTCCTGTGAGATAAATAAAAGAGACCTCAGCCTATTCAGAACTGTAAAAAGAACAGTAGGATAATTTAAGAATGAAAATCCTTTTAATATTCAATTTTTATGAAGTGAATACTATGTGATACCTTTAAATATTTTCATATTGCTCACGCCAGATTATAAAAAACTTTTCCTTCAGAACAGTGCACAGATATTTCAAAAAATCAATGTCAGGCATTTAAATGATTCTCCAAAAACATACACCCCAGAAAAAATTTGCTACTGTAAGACATGATGAGTAACCTACTGTGTGTTATTTTGTACAATTTATACAATTTTACAGTTTTTACAATTCACATTTTCACCTCAAATTTACTATTTTTTTCTGTTGAATGTTGCTGAGTACTATGCTTTTATTGCAGCCTGATTGTTTTTATTATTGCTTTGTAGCATGATTTTCACAGTGTAATTCAGATACACGATTTATCAGAAAACATTCTGAGATTTTAGGTTAGACCTTGAAATTACAGAATCATGGACTCATAGAACAGCCCAGGTTGGGAGGGACCTTGAAAGATCCTCTGGTCCAGCCTTTCATGGGAAAGGGAGACTAAATAAGATTATCTAACACCTTGTCCAGTCGCATCTTGAAAACCTCAAGTGATGGGGACTCTACCACATCCCTGGGGAGGTTTCAGCAACTGACTGTTCTCACTGTAGAAAAAAATTTCTTTCTTACATCAAGATGAAACCTCTACTGGTGCAATATGTACCTATCACCCTTTGTCCTCGCCACATGGCTCCTTGTGAAGATGGAGCCACTGTCCTCTTTGCAGCCACTCTTTAACTACTGGAATTCTGTGATGAGGTCCCCCAGACCCTTCTCTGGGGTGAAAAGACCTAATGCCTTCAGTCTTTCCTCACAGGCTAGCTCTTCGATAATCTTCATGGCCCTCCTTTGGACCCTCTCCAGTCTTTCCAAGTCTTTTTTGAGTTGTGGGGACAAGAACTGGACACAGTATTCCAAGTGTGACCTGGAGTGACAAGAGCTGAGTAGAGTGGGGTGATCACATCTCTATCTCTGCTAGTAATGCCCCTGTGGATGTAGCCCATGATCTCATTTGCCTTCATTGCTGCAGTGGTGCACTGCTGACTCATCTTCAGCTTCTTGTCCACCAGGACCCCTGGGTTCCTTCCAACAAGTCTGCTGCTCAGCCACACAGATCCTAGCGTGATATGGAGTCATCCACACGAGTGGAACTACACTAATTCTCAAAGACAGACTACCAGGCCCACAAAAATTCATTTTTCTGTCACTTTCATTTTTGTAGTAGAGCCACTTTGATAAATAGTAATCATTCAGCCAACCTTTGCCAACTAATGTTAATTAGTTGAACATTTAAGATTGAGTATCATGAACCATTCCTTTATTTTAATTATAACTTTAATGGAAAAAAGTGCTGGTAATTTTATTGCCCTTATTATTTACTTTAAGTCATTCATTTTGATATGTATTACAGCCATCTGTTTCATGTATTAATTTCCCCATTCTCCCTTCTATTATGCTTTTTTTTACAGTGTTTGGTTATCAATTTTAGTCATTCATTGTTAATATGATCAAAGAGAATAAGTATGACAAAAAGACTCTGGGGTTGTGATGCTTGCTGTTATGACATCTAACTTGTTCTGATGTCCTCAAAAAAATTCATGGTTTTTTTGAGACAATATTTGACTGATCTTCAAAAGACGTGGGAAGAGTAACCTGCCTTGGATGGAGATGCCCAGATAAGTGGGCCTTTCTCTTTTTCTCAGCCTAGCCATCTAACACAGGATGAAAAGGCTGGCATGTGTCCAGTTGCAATCCACAGTCCCGAACCCTTGGCTTAGGCAAGCCTCTTTTTCCATGTCCTCGAAATACAGCAAAGAGATCCTTTCTTTTAAAACCATCGTGGTAGCTGTCATGCTCTTTTATACAGTATCCTCCTGTGTACAGCGCTGACACAGGCTCGATTCAATTTTCAACATCATTCCACTTCCCTAGGTCCTATCAACCTGATGTCTAGTGGCCTGGCTCAGACACCAGCGTGCCTTGGAGATCACATAAATGCCATAGGTCTTGATGGCCTCATTACCTCCAAAGGGCTCAATGAGAATTCAGTTCAAGGGTGGATCATGACCAGCATATTGGGGAAAATGTCAGCAGACCAGTTAGAAAAGCTGAAAACTGCTGTGTATCACCAGCATGGCACACACAAATGAAAATATAAACTTGGGATTTGGCTTGATGCCTGCTTAGAAAACAAGTGTCTCTGAATTTCCTCAAAGACTACAAATATGGTTTTGCACAGAACTGGTTCCATAACTTCCTGCACTGCTACTGCTCATTTTTTTCTTCCTTTGGAATGTAGTCTTAAATTTTTAGTCATTAGATGTCAGCCTTCCTTTGGTAGAATCAGAAATTTGAAGATACATCATACTTTTTTAAAATTTTCACCTCTTGTTGAGATCTGGGTTTTTTTAAACTAAAGAGTAGAAAAGGCAGAATTAAGATAATTAATCCAAACCTTTGTTAATCTTTGCTAACTGTATAATATTAATTTTAAATTGCAAGTAAATTGGCTACAGCAGGTTTCCATGAGAAATGTTTTCAAATTATAAATTATACAAGTCTTGAGAAGTACAGTTCACAATGTTCCAAATATTCTACAAGAACAATGCAGATCTTTTATTTACAATTACAATATATTAGGCAAATTTTCAGCCCACTTTAATTTTAGTTTAACAATTTTATATATCTATATATAGAGAGATATCTATATCTATATATCTGAAATTCTTTAGCTTAAAATATTTAATTCAGAGTAGCTATCAGAAAAGAAGGTTTTCTTCTTGTTAAGTAGTAAAGAATTATTTATTTCATTTCAGCACATGTGCCTGGAGAGATACACATTATTTTCATACTCTTTTCAATCATATTGAATAGGTAAAAATTATAACCAGGTGGGAATTACTGTCCTGCTCCCATCTGGAAAGCATGAGATGTGATTTAATTTAAGAAACTTACTGATACTTACTTTTATTCTTTACTTCCTTCCTGCCACTCTGGTTATGCTGACTTTTACAATACAGTATTTTATTGAGCCTGGATTTGAAATTATAGCTTACCAATTCCTTACAATAAAAATTAAGATCTGAGATAATGTCTAGGAACCTATTAAAAATGTGCCGTTTATATGACATAAAATGAGCAGCAACGTTCTTGGTTTCCAGGTTTTCCGTTAATAGTTTCATGTAAGCATAGTGACAGGTAATGTGATGTCTTCTGCTTTTCAGCTGAAGCATGTGCTGAATAAAGCTGTTTAGTTGCCTTTATAGCTTTACCAGACTGGTGAAAAAAAGGGTCCCTAAAAAGATATCTTAAAAAGATATTTCCATGTAATAGAAATGGGGAAGTGGGCTGGAACACCGATAACTGCTGAGCTGCAGCGAGAACCTCTCTAGGACCCTGTTTGAAAGGTGGTAGAGAGCCATAATTTTTCCTTTCATACACATGACATTAAAAAGGTCGGTGGCCGCTAGATCCTTTTCTCTAAGAATATTCCAGCATTGCTAGTGTAAATATTTAAGTGAGCACTGCAATCTTTTTTTTAATCTCATGATCTTTAATTAGGTTAATGAGAAAGTAAATAATAGTATAAATATTAAAGATGTGGATGTCAGCTTGGTATTTACATAAATTTAAGATGAAACTAAGGGGATTCAACTCAAAGGTGTCATGTTGAAGTCACTGTGTAACTTCTTAATGAATGGGCTTGAGAAGGTAAGAGTTATACTAATGCAGACCCCTCAACTACATCCAAAATAACACCCTAGAAACCACCGATATTAATACTTATGCAATATAGTGTTTATGCATCCCAAATATTGAAGTCTTGCTCACAGAAATGTGCTCTGAACTTGGAAAGTAGATGATCAAAAGTAAGGGTTGTAGCAATATGCTTCGTGACAGCTGGATCTTTGTTATGCAGCCACTTCGTGCTGCCTTCAACTACAGGGTCAGGGCTGGGGACTCTCAAGCCGCACAGGGAAAAATCTCAGTTCTAAAGGAAATGTGCTCACGGACCAGCTGAGCAAGAAGCCAGCACTACTTGTAATTGAATGAAATACACAGTAAACTGCATTGACCTGTACATATTTTTGAACAAAACAGGCAAGAGACAATTCTCTGGCTCTTAAGCCAGTAGCATGGCCTGGCTGCATCCACACTTCAGTTCCATGCGGTTCTCCATGGCCCTAGGACAAAATAATAATATTTTTCAGTCTGAAGCATTTGGGAAAATGTGAGAGCTGTGTGGTCACATGATGCTAATAAAATTTATTATCTGTGCCGGCTTAAAACATAAGGGCAAGTAAAAGATGCAAAGCCTAATGGGATAATGTTGGAGGAACGCAGCGGATGGAGGGACCTAAATCAGGCAGACCACCTCTATACCTTATATTGGAAATAGCCCTTGGCATGTGTATTTCCTCAAACATACCCCTGGCTGCCTGGGACCATGTGAACAGGCAAAAGCTGTGCTGGGAGCACACAGACTGTAAGCAGTCTGGAAAATTGCAGACCAGAGCTTCAGCCTGAGCGTGTGCCTTTATTTACTAGCACAGACATATTGCCTAAGGGCCTGATAAGCTCAAAATAAGTCTCTCTGGTGTGTCCCATTTGCTAGGTGAAGGAGACCAGATGACTTTAGGAGATGCTGTGCTGTCGCAGAAGTGTAAGTGGTATCTTGACTGTCTTCAGATCTCCTCCTGTGCATTCAATTGTTTGTAATTTTTGCTGGTTTGTTCTATTATGTTTTTTTCAGCAGGGAGACTATAACATAGTCATCATCACAGAAACATGGTGGGGTGACTCACATGACTAGAGCGCTGCCATGGGTGGCTACAAACACATCAGAAGAGATAGTCAAGGAAGGAGAGATGGTGGGGTAGCTCTGTATGTCAGGAAGTGTTTTGACTGCCTAGAGCTTAATGATGGCGACAATAGGGTTGAGTGTTTATGGGTAAGAATCAGGGGGAGGGCCAACAAGGCTGATATCCTGGTGGGAGTCTGTTATAGGCCACCCAACCAGGGTGAAGAGCAGCTGGGAGAAGTCTCAAGATTGCTAGTCCTTGTTCTCATGGGGGACTTCAGCTTACCAGACGGTCTCTGGAAATACAAAACAGAGCCAAGGGGAAACAGTCTAGGAGGTTTCTGGAGCGTGTGGAAGATAACTTCCCAACACAGCTGGTCGGTAGCCAGCCGGGGAGGTGTCCCTCTGGACCTGCTGTTTATGAACAGGAAAAGACTGGTGGGTGATGTGGTGGTCAGAAGACGTCCTGGGCAGTGTCCACAATATGATAGTTTTCTTTTCTTGGAGAAGTAAGTAGGGGGGTCAGCAGAACCAATACCTTGGACTTCCGTAGGGCTGACTTTGGCCTGTTTAAGAGCCTTGTCAACAGAGTCCCTTTGGAGATAGTTCTGAAGGGCCAAGAAGTCCAGGAAGGCTGGACATTCTTCAGGAACATAGCCTTAAAGGTGCAGGAGCAGGCCATCCCCATGTGCCAAAAGATGAGCCAGCAGGGAATAAGACTGGCCTGGCTGAACAGAGAGATTTGGCTGGAACTCAGGGGGAAAAAAAAGAGTTTTACCACCTTTGGAGGAAGGGGCAGGCAATTCTGGAGGACTACAAAGATATTGAGAGGTTATGCAGGGCTAAAATTAGAGAGGCAAAAGGCCAGCTAGAGCTCAGGCTGGCCACTACTGTAAAAGATAACAAAAAAATGTTTTTACAAATACATTAAAAAAACCCAGCAAGGTGAAGGGTAATTTCCATCCTTTATTAGATGCAGGGGAATGGCGGGGGTGGGGTGGGGGTGGACATTGCCACAAAGGCTGAGGTACTTAATGCCTTCTTTGCCTCAATCTTTAGTGGCAAGACCAGCTTCCCTCTGGGTATTCAGCCCCCTGAGCTGGAAGACAGGGATAAGGAGCAGAATGAAGTCCCCACAGTCCAGGAGGAAACAGTCAGTGACCTGCTGTTCCACTTAGACATGCACAAGTCTATGGGCCAGATGGGATCCACCTGAGGGTACAGAGGGAGCTGGCAAAAGAGCTTGCCAAGCCACTCTCCATCATTTGTTAACACTGCTGGCAAAATGAGGAGATCCCAGAAGACTGGAGGTAGCCAGTGTGATGCCCGTCTACAAGAAGGGCAGGAAGGAGGATGCAGGGAGCTACAGGCCTGTCAACCTAACCTCAGTGCCAGGGAAGGTTATGGAGCAGATCTTCCTGACTGCCATTGTGTGGCATGTGCAGGACAGCTGGGGGATCGGGCCCAGCCAGCGTGGGTTTATGAGAGGCAGGTCCTGCTTGATGAACTTGATCTCCTTCTATGACAAGGTGACCCACCTAGTGGATGAGGGAAAGGCTGTGGATGTTGACTACCTGTACGTTAGTCTTGAATGCTGTCTCCCACAGCATTCTCCTGGAGAAACTGGCTGCTTATGGCTTGAATGGGTGTACTCTACGCTGGGTAAAAAACTCACTGGACAGCTGAGCCCAAAGAGTGGTGGTGAATGCAGTTACACCCAGCTGGCAGCCAGTCACAAGTGGTGTTCCTCAGGGCTCAGTACTGGGGTCAGTTTAATACCTTCATTGATGATTTGGGCCAGGGTATTCAGTGCACTCTTAGTAAGTTTGCAGATGACACCAAGTTGGGTGGAGTGTTCATCTTGAAGGTAGAAAGGCTCTGCAGAGGGATCAAGATAATCTCAATCGATGGACCAATTGTATGAGGTTAAACAAGGAGAAGTCCCAGGTCTTGCACTTGGATCACAACAAGCCCACGTAATGCTACAGTCTTGGGAAAGAGTGGCTGGAAAGCTGCCTGGCACATCCAGCTGAACATGAGCCAGAAGTGTGCCAAGGTGGCCAAGAAGGCCAAGAGCATCCTGGCTTGTATCCAAAAGAGTGTGGCCAGCAGGACTAGGGAAGTGATCGTCCCCATGTACTCAGCACTGGTGAGGCCACATCTTGAATACTGTGTTCAGTTTTGAGCTCCTCACTACAAGAAATGCAGAGGTGCTGTAGCATGTCCCAAGAAGGGCTACAAAGCTACTGAAGGGTCTGGAGCACAAGTCCTGTGAGAAGTGGCTGAGGAAACTGGCGTTGCTGGGGGAACTGGATGACAGTGCACACCAAGCTGCTCCATCATTCCCCTCCTCAGCAGGACAAGGGGCAAGGAAAACAGGATGAACAAGAAGTGAGGGAAGGGGGCTGAACAGGAGCATGTGTGCAAGGCTCCAGGAAGGAGGAAAGCCCGGGCACTATTTCTTTTCTCAGAAGAGCAACAGAGACGGGTCAGGGTGCGATGTTTTTCAGAGAGCAAGCAGCCTGTGGAAGAAGCAGTTGGTGAAATGCTGCCAAGGAGCACAAGCAGCAAGCACAGGGCATGTCCTCAGATACATGCTTGTCTGGGTGCTTTGTGTGTGTGTTGTGGTTTGACCCCAGCTGGTAATTAAGTACCGCGCAGCCGCTCGGTCACTCCCCCCTCACCCAGAGGGATGGGGAGGAGAATGGGAAAGGAATGTAAAACTCTAGGGTTGAAATAAGAAGAGTTTCCTAATGGAAATAGAGTAAAAATGAAAGAATACTACTACTACTACCACCACCACTACTACTGCTGACAATAACAGTTTTATTTGATCCACTCTTTCTATGGTTTTTTAGCCCCTGACACCCCCTCTAGACCCTCTTCATCTTCCTCCAAAACAGGCGAGAGACAGAAGAGGTAATAAAGAGGATCATTGCAGTTCTGGTTTTCCAGGTCCTCATCTGAAACTTCTTTGAAACGAATCCTCTTGTGCCATCTGCCAGCTCTCCCAGATACCAGCTGTCTTCACTGACGTGTCCAAAGACATGAACATACTGTCCAGCAGTTAGCAGAAGCTCCAGTTCCGGCTGCAGACTGGGGCCAGCAAAAGGATCGTAGCTGTATCGAGCTACGAATGTTTGAAGCTTTTGTGGTTGTGGTCCCAGAGCCTGCTGGATGGTGCACGAATTGTTGGCTAGTGGTCCCTGTGCCGCACTTGCGGGGTCCTCCTCTGACAGAAGGACCCTTTCTCTCATGGTTTTCAGTTTGCACTCTATCCTCCAGCCGGCTTTGAAGACGGCGGATGGCTTGGGCAGCAGATTTTTGCTTCTCTACCGCTCGTGTTAGTTGCCCCTGCAGGTCAGCGCTTTCAGCTTGAAGCCTTTCTGCCCAGAGCAGCAGCCCCTGAAGGCGAGAGTTTTCTTCCAGCAGCCTGGCGTTTTCAGCTGCCATCTCCAGAAGCCACCCCTGTAACACCTCACACCTTTGCCTGAGGGTGCTCGCGGACTGTGAACCCCCTTTGTCTGCAGCCATTTGTGCCTGAAGCTCTGCAGCCGGCTTCCGTGAGGCTCCATTTGCCTTGTCCTGTGCCAGCCAAGCTCCGGCAGGCTCTCTCCTCTCTCCAGCCCTCTGCTGACGCAAGGATCGCGTGCCCAGTTCCCCAGCGGTGCGTTGGGTGGGCAGTGGCACTGGGGGAGTCGTCAGGCGCTCGATGGTCTCCTGCAGACGCCTGCATCTCTCTTGCAGCTGCTGGGTGAGGGCAGCCTGCTTAGCACTTGTCTGCTGGAGCTGCTCTGCCTCCTTGCAGCCTTCTGGAGAGCTTGCCTTTCTCAGTTTTTTGTAAGCTGGAAAAGAGGAGACTCACTGGGGACCTTATTTTTGTCTTCAACTACTTGAAAGAGGTTGTAGGCAGGTGTGGGTAGGTCTCTTCTCCTATGTTATAAGCGACACGACAAGAGGAAGTGGCCTCAAGTCGTGCCAGGGGAGGTTTAGAACTGATATTAGGAAAAATTTCTTCACTAAAAGGGGGGTCAAGTATTGGACCAGGCTTCTGAGGGAGGTGGTGGAATCATCACCCGTGAAGATGTTTAAAAAACACATAGATGTGGTGCACAGAGGCATGGTTTAGTTGTGTATTTGCAGTCCTGGTTTAATTGTCAGACTTTCTGATCTCAAAGGTCTTTTTCCAGCCTAAATGGTTCTATGTTTCTATGGTTTATTCTATGAGATACATCCTCAAGGGTGCTGCAAAATATGATTTGGGGTATGCATGCACTAGCCGGTCTTGTCTGAATATCTGTTGTATTGTGATTGAAGTTTGATTTCATAATGGAAATGGCTCTTCTGCTATTAAATCTCTAAATCCTCCCATTTTCTGATTCAGAGCAGGTCCTTGAACCTTGTCCTAAGTTACTTTTTGTTGTTATTTGGCCGTTGGGCACATCTGTAAGTACAGACAGGAACAGTCACTTTTATATTCAATCTGATGTGTGTCAATTTATTAGAAACCTGAAAAATCTGCTGCTGCTTCTTTTCTTGGGAGGCAGGGTGAGTGAACAATTTGAGAAAGCATTATGAAAGAGGTATGTTTGAAACAAAATAATTCTGCGTAAAAATGATTGGAGAGAACGATCTGAATGATTTTCAGGCTGATGATTACATGAAACTACCCTGGTCTGTCTTAGCCATCTCAGTTCAATTTTATAGGAATAGAAGTGACAATAAAAAGTGTGCAAATTGCAAGAACCAATTTTTGTGAATACTTTTAAGAGTGAACAGAAATATCTGCAGTAATTCTCACTGCAGAAAGGAAAGGAAAAGAAGCCTAAAAAGGGGTATTCATTAAATGTTGAAGAAATGGTCCACATTAGTGATGAATGTACCAAATTGTCGTCACAATCTAATTTTCACTTTTTTGAAAGTAATTAACCTGTTAGCTCATTGTGTTTATAGGGACAAAAGGAGGTAAGGCTTTTAAATGCATGCCATTTTTAATTCCTTTTATTCTATTTTTATCTTCACCTTTTGATTTTATCTGCAAAGCACTTAAAAGCTTATCTGCAAAGCCTTTAAGAGCTTCTATTCTGAAGGCTTAAGGAGCCTTTCACTGTCTCTGCATGGAGAATGAATTCATTTGCTCTTAGTACCAGGCCCAGATGTGTGCAAAACTTCATGACACAGAGGAAATTTACTCCTGTAGGACAAAATCAAAATGAAAAACCCTCCCTGGCACAACATTTATAGTAAGAGAAGTTCTTACCTGCAAGAAACCAAAGTATCTTGCTATCTAAGCACCATTCATCATTTTTAGTAAGTCTGCCTCTGTGATGATTTGAGGCAATCCACCTACAGAGTTTATGAACTCCATGTGAACGTATGAAGTCTGTATATGATATGACCAAACTGCCACCTGCATTTTGGATACACCAACTTTCACCTTCTCTGTTCTCTTACCATCTCACACTGAGTGAAATCCCAAAGGGGCATTCGGTAGAGAAACTTGGTAATTCAGATGCAAACATCCTAAACAATAAGATAGGTGATCTGGAAAAGAACCAACCAGTGAGAAAAACCTGCCACTGACCTGTGACTCCCTGGGCAGGTGTGCAAGACTGCCTGACTGAGGGACTGAACGCTGTTACAGGCTGAGCCCTCAGCCACTTCTCAGCTTTACCTTGTGTAAAGAGTACGTCAAAGAGTCCAAAAAGAAGGATGGGTTAAGGGAGTCTGAATTTTATGAGCACGTTCCTTCATTTACATGTGCTTATAACAGAGCTCATGACATACAGAAATGTTTAGAAATTGCAGAAGCTGGACCTGGCATACAATGCTTGGTGTCCATGCCTCTGCAAGCAATGAGCAGGTGGAAGAAACATCTGATCATGAACAACACTGCGTGTTTATGCTCTGACAGTAATGCTGAAAAGAACAAATCCTATTTGCTTTGACTTATTGTCAGTGGCTTTGACTCTGCCCTTGTATCTCTGCTAATCTATTCATTTTAATGGCGAAGTAAAAATTGATTTAGTAGAACAGTCGTATTGATTATAGACAAGAAGGTCTTTTTCTTCATCATTTCATGAAAAAAATTTCTCCAAGTGGCCGTCACAACTCCTACCTCACTATAATTCAATTTTAGGTCCTAACAGTCTTTCTCAGTTATACTGAAGGTGTTTTACTTCTGTTAGCTGTCTTGCTGTAAGAGACTGAGGGCTGCAGTTTTCAAACAAGACCAATTAGGCAGGTTCTCTGAAAGTTCTGGCTTTGTAAGGATTTAGTCACTGAACCTAGCCACTAAATCGAAAGTAGTATGTGATGGAATTCAGGCAGAGTAGAAACACAATGGAGACATATTCTTGTACAATTCAAATAATGGAAATTTTCTACTTGGTTCAGTAAGAATTTTTCCATGAACCCCCCATAGTGGTCATAGTATTTGCATTTCTTTTGTATTACATATAAGTGAAAAAATGTCTGTATTTATGTTTGCATGTTATATAAATTAAATGTGAAGTCTTGAGTCTCCTGTTCAGCTCTCAGGTTTCTTTATCAACAGATCCTTTCAATAACAGGCCTTTGTTTTTGCATGTCCCTCAAGTGTACACTTGCTCTGTGTTTTATTTTACCTCTGTCCATATTAATTTAAGACCAAGAAAAAAGGGGAATTACTGCTACACAGCTTGCTTCAAGTTTTATTGTCTATAAATTTTGTTCCTTTTCTTTTGTGTATAATGGAATTATATTTACCTTTTTTGTTGATGTCTGCTATTACTACACACATCTAATATATCTACCAAAAATTCTACATTTGTGTATAAGAAAATTCTTGGTCTGATGTTACAAGGCAGTGAAACTGACATCAAAACCATGAAATATGGCAAAAGAAAACAAACCAGTTCTAAGCTAATTTGACTATCATAACATATTTCAGTTACATTTATAGGATCACATGGCATACAGCATTCAGCTGAATGGGACTACAGTCAGAGGCAGCTGTGAGGCCCCGTCTCAGATCTCTTTCCGTATAAAGGTATGATATATACTTCTTATCATAGAATCATAGAATCATTTAAGTTCAAAAAGACCTTTGAGATCATCAAGTCCAACTGTTAACCCAGGACTGCCAAGCCCATCACTAAACCATGTCTCTGAGCACCACATCTATGTTTTTTTTAAATACCTCCAGGAATGGCAATTCCACCACCTCCCTCATCAGCCTGTTCCAATGCTTGACCACCCTTTTAGTGAGGAAATTCCCAATATCCAGTCTAAACCTCCCCTGGCACAACTTGAGGCTGTTTTCTTTTGTTGTGTCACTTGTTATCTGGGAGAAGAGACCTACCCCCACTGGCCTACAGCCTCCTTTCAGTTAGTTGTAGAGAGTAATAAGGTCCCCCCTGAGTCTCCTTGTCTGCTAACTAAAGAACCCCAGCTCCACCAGCTGCTCCTCATAGGACTTGTGCTCCAGACACTTCACCAGCTTTGTTACCCTTCTCTGGACACACTCCAGCACCTTTTTGTTCCTCTTGAAAGGGATCTTCTAGGCCACAGAATCCTCTTCCTTGTACTGTGTCCTGGTTTCAGCTGGCATAGAGTTAATTTTCTTCTCAGTAGCTGGTGCAGTGCTGTGCTTTGGATTTGCTGGGAGAACAGTGTTGATATCACAGTGATGGTTTTGGTTGTTGCTGGGTGATGTTTATACTAAGCCAAGGACTTTTCAGCTTCTCAGGCCCTGCCAGCGAGAGGGCTGGAGGGGCACGGGAAACTGGGAGGGGACACAGCTGGGACAGCTGACCTGAACTGGCCAAGGGGATATTCCATACCGTGGGATGTCATGCTCAGTGTATGAGATGGTGGGAGCTGGCTGGGGGGGATTGCTGCTCGTGGACTGGCTGGGCATCAGTGAGTGGCTGGTGAGCAGTTTCATTGTGCATCACTTGTGGTTTTTTCCTTGAGGTTTATATATTTATCTTTCTCATTTTGTTACCTCTCTTTTCATTACAATTATTAATATTATATTAGTATTATATTTTACTTTATTTCAATTATTAAAGTTTCTTATCTTAGCCCACGGGCTTTACCTTTTCCCAGTTTTCCTCCCCATCCCACTGGGCTGCCGGGAGTGAGCAAGCAGCTGTGTGGTACTTAAGTTGCCGGCTGGGGTTAAACCACAACGTACTGGTACCATTCATATAAGTGGGTAAATATATAACAAACACATCATATGAAGTCACTAGGGAAATTGGCCAAACTAGGTCATACTGAATAAACTCTGTTTCTCCTCTAACTTGAAATACAGCAAAATAAACAGCAAAGACTATTTAGGACTTTCAGATGGGATTCATTGAACTTTAGCTTGTCTAAAAGTTAAACATCTGGTTAAAGATAGTTCTTCAGACTATTCAGGGCTAAAATGAATCATTGTTGAGGTAAATGCACCTCCAGCAAGTGATTCATCGCTTGCCAAGATAAGTATGTGGTACAGGTGTGACGAAGTGCTGCTGAGAGGTTCCTGACTTTCCACAGGTTCTCAAGGGAACCCAGACAATCAGTGTTCTCTGATTTTCAGTGCACCTTTAAATATCTAAAGTTAGCGAGACGAATCTCTGCCAAACTGACTGAAGAAAAGCACAGTAATGACATTAAATTGCAGAGATTACCTCTTTGCTTATGAAACCCAGAGGTAACAAGAAAATGTGAAGTTCACCGAGGTTTGTCTTTTGCAAGGACGCTGGGCTCCGCAGGAAGCTTTTAAGCACCTCCAATCTCAGGGTTTCTAGGATCAGACCCTGATGAACCAGAAATAAGCACAGCTTCAGAACCAAAATGATTCAGCTATGCAATGTTCATAATGCATAGTGAGGTCAACGGAGAAGCAAAATCTGTCTGTGTATTCCAGCCAGATGTGTATTCCATGTATTCACCACTCACAATCCTTTAAGGCACTTTTATTCTACTATTCCAGGTTCAACTGCCAAGCAGATACCAATACAGGTATATTCCTGGGCACAAAATGTGCTGAAATTAGGTTAAAGGTATGGTTGGCTACAGTTCACCAGAGTCAGGAAATGTGAAATTAAGCCTGGAACTACGTACTTGACACACCGTTTTCTGCTCAGGTATTGAAACTCTCCTGAGGACGGTTTGCTGATTGACCACAATGGCCCTGAAGAGAGGCATGATAAGAGACAAGGTAAGATGGAGAAATCATGAAAATGAACAACCGGTGTACGTATGTAGTCTTCACTGACTTTCAGATACCTGCTTTCTGTCCCAAAACTTTGCAATTATTTTAGCATGGTGCATGTTTTGGTAAATTTCCTTTAAATAAAAATATAAATAAATCCCTCTACCTTTCCAAAGAATTCCCAAACCCAGACTACATGGAAGCTCAGATAACTTTTTAACATATATTATTTATGCAACAAAACAAGATTTACTATACCTGTGAAGTTAGAAAGAATGACTGCATTCTCCTGTGGTCTGTAGTGTCAAGCGTGATTTGGGAGAAGTTAGATTTGTACAGCATCCTGCTGTCAAACGTGGCCAGCAGTATGATGCAGAAGGTGGTGGCTTTTTCACTGGAACAGAATCAAAACTTGTTTCTTCTCCAGTAAAGAGAGGATTGTTACTGAATTTCTGTGAAAGACATTAGTTGTTGACTTTTGGCATTTAGGTGAAACAGCCAGTCGACATTTTCTGAAATAATATTTTCATTTTGGAAAATGACATTTTATCAAGACTTCTTAATCATCCTTTGGAAAATGTGTCTTTTGAGGGGAAGCTCCCCTAGCTGTTTGATTCAGCATATTTTGTCTGAGTGTTTTCACTTAGTTTTGGATTTTTTTGCAAAACTTAAAAAATGGTTAGTTACTAATATGTATAGCAGTGCTATTGTACACGCTTGAATGGCTGCTGACACATATCTTTTCTTTCTTCTTCACTGTGTGATGTAGTCAATCTTTTCAGTCCAGCCTTAGGATTTCATGGCATCAGATCTTAACATGGACGGGTTCCTTCGCCTCTATACTGATTGGGAGAAAGTGACACATTCTTCTGGGGAGTGAATCTTCTGAGCAGCCGACACCAGTTTAAAGCCCACCTTGTGTTGCCAGCAAATATAATCTAAGCAAGTCTCTTTGAAATTGCAGTATTTCGTGACCTTAATAATTTAATCATACATTTGAAGCTCAAGTGTATCTGGAGTTGCTAAATTGGAAAGAGCATATGAATGTTTCTGGAACAACAACAAGGCATGAGTGTGATGCAAATCAGCTTGTAGATTCATCTGCACCTTGACAGATCCAGTCATAATCATACTATTTGCTAACTCCCGGGGAGGGACATTTGTGTGCCCTTGGCACCCCCTTCCTCAAGCCTTGTCCTCTGTGTGGTCTTCAGTGACCTGACTTTATTGTATCCCTGACTGCTGTGGCTGAAGTGGAGGAGAGAGAAGCATCCAGCTCGTTCCCTGCTGGGTGGTACTCAGCTTCATCTGCCTCCACATCAGTCCTCTGTGCCCCTGGTGTACTTTGCTAACACAGCTACTTACAATTCAAGGTGTAAAATAATAAAAAATACAGAAGTATACTGTCTGAATGCTTGCTTTTTAAGTGTAGAATCCTCTCATTCTTGTGTATGTTTTTAAACCAAAGATCGTGGGCAGAAATGTTCTTTACAACAACGTCTTTCCACCTTGCATTTCCCTGTGGAAATTTCTTACGATCTATTTACAGTCTCTTCATTCCAGTTCTGGTCAACTGACAGTTGCTTGAAGAGGATTTCTGTGCTTTTATTTGGAATAAAAGTGACACATTGAAGCATCCATGGTCTGACAAACTGACTGCTACAGAACGCAGATTCAGAGTCTTAGCTGTTTCCATTACGTTTCGCCACAGCACTGAGCTGTATTCTACTAATCACAGCAGATGGTGGCAGAAAATCCTGTACCCAAGTGCTCTGGGAAAACTTCAGCCTACGGCTTCCCATCCTTCTTCACTCCCTGGATGTACACATGGCCTTGGACAGGTACACATGCACTGCAACTGCATGCTGTGCTTCTGTCTACAGTGGATTTTCTCTTAGACACCTGAAACTTAAAAAATAAAAAATGCTAATGTTGTCCATCTCTTGAAAATCATTACTATTTTAACTGTTGTCTCATTTTGCATTGAGTTGAAATGGTGTCTATTGGTGTATATTATTGCTCACATGCTATTGATGTCTATTGATTTTCTCATCTTTGTTGACCCACCTACAAGTCTTTTAGACAGCAGGAGTGGGAAATGTTAAGGAAAAAAGCACCCAGTCATGGACACTGTTTATACAAATAAAGAAGTAATGTGCCCAGTGCTTTCATAGCTAAATGAAACGTGCTTATATTTCACTGAAGAGCTTTAGTTCCAGAAGACTTATCTGTTTATTCAAACATTCACCATCTATGGGCACCCTTTAAAGTTTTTTTTTTTTTATTATTATTATTTTATTTCCAGTCTGATCTTAAAATTTGAGTCATAAAGATCATGTAAAAGGTAGAAATGACAAAGTTGATTAATGTCAAAGTACATTTATAAAATGATGTACTTCCATGAGAGGACCAAGACACCCATTATTTTGTGGATTTCTCCAGTTTATTTGATTTAGATATCTGATAGCACTAAATTCATTTTTGTTACTTTTTTTTTCCTTACAAGCAAACCAGAAATGCTACAATAACTTTTTCATGAAGTATATGAAAGCTTCTGTTTGCAAGCAATTCTGAAAGTAGGATTTCAGAAGCTAGAGAAATATAAGATGCATAACATGAGACTAATGTTGAAGGATTTTTCCTGAGTCTAATTGCAGTTATTCTGAAGTCATCTGACAAATGAGTTTTCCTTTTTCTTTTCCTTTTTTTTTTTTTTTTAAATGTAAGCTTCTAACCTTAATGGTTATCGAAGACAGCCTGATGGAAGTAAACCTCAAAAATGTAAGTAGCAGTAGACAAATAAAGATGTTCCACAGTGAACCTGCTAAAAACCCATTTTTTTTTAAAGCCAATCTTATGTTTTTGTGACCTGATTTCTGATTTTTGATTGCTAAGATGAGAAAGAAGGGAAGCTAACTAAAGGCCAACTATAACATCATCTAATCACAACTAATCTCCTAGGCCTGGCACAGTCTGGATTTGGGCCAGGACACAAAACCAAAAATGCTTTACTGGCAGTGATAGATGACCTCAGCTGTCAGTGGACAGAGGGCAGACATTTCCTCTCATAATTCCTGATTTCTTGAAACATTTGTTTCTGATGGCCATCAGATAATGCCATTTCATCTGACAGGAGTGGCAGGGCCCTTGACTACAGCACAAAATGGATGAAAACCTATTGAGAATGTAACATTTAAAAAGTAGCGAAGGGAAACAAAGTCCATGCTACTGACCTTTTACTAGCTGAGTCTCAGAAAAAGATTTTTTTTTCATTGTTTGGTTAAGAACTGTCCATGGATGAACTGAAGTCCATGGATGATTGAGGTGATGCTGACTGGGTCAAGAGAAGGACTCAGAAGGGTTTTAAGCAACGTTCAAGTTTTCTTTTGATGAAATCCACTCCATATTCACAGTTGGTACTTAAGTCTCCATAGCACTATCAGTGAGTAAGATTTTCTTCAGTCTTTAAACGGCTTCAGAATTTCAATCTCATTTAAAACAGTTTATCTAGAGTAATTTTTTTTCTTTTCTTTGTGGTCTAGAGCTAGGAAAGATACACACACAAGAAGTGTTCAACTCTGCATGATACTGTGACCGATCTGGAATGGTTTAGTGTTTCTTTTCAGCACCTTGTGTCGCTTCCTGCAAATACAACATGCAAAACCTCTCAGAACTGAAGGATCAGTCTGTGACTTGACAGGTTCCTGTCTCAAGAGCATGTCCTTCAAAAAGAGTAAGCACCCACCTTTGCAGGATGCAAAAGTCTTCTGGAGGGCCAGCTCTGGCCTGTGGACTGAACTTCTTCAGGACCACAAGCACAGTCATCATCTTCCGCAACGGGCAATTCCTTCACTCCTGCTTTGTGGAGCTTCCTTCCTTCGGAGAATAAGCAAGACTGACAGAGATGTGAGAAGGAACAATTCCATTATTGAATGTCACAATAAAAATGCATGCAGACATAAAGAAGAATGTTGTGTTTGTGACAGTTGAAGAATTTTTAACTTCCCAATGGATATTTAATTTCTGGATAATGGATAACTAACTTCTAGATAGACATTCTCTTCTATTACAGTGCGTCGTTCCTTCCTTTTAAAATAAGTGCTAGCAAGATGAGAAAGAGATACTATTTTCAACCAAGAGTTAAAATGACTGCAGAGTATTTGAAATTAAGTTGGCTGAAATGTTGGCTGAACTAAAAAAGCTATTAATTATTTGGCACATTAGCTAAATGAATCCTCGATGAAGCCCATGAACTGAAATCTGAGGTGAATTTGGCCTGTTTCTTTTTAGGAAAGCATTTTTTTTTTTTTTTTTTTTGTGCAAAATGGGTGCCTTCAAATCTGACAAGAAGTTAATAGGACATACTTAAGGTCTTGGCAGTGGATTGATATTGTTTTCATACTAAGAGGTTTTGTGAAATGCTTGAACTCATTCAGGATGCCATTTCCCAGCTTAGAGCAACAATTGCAATCCATGAATCTATGTAGAATAAAAACGATCATTACTATAGTAAGGATGTGTTAAAGTGCAGGGTCAATTAAAAATGCGTGAATAGGGGCAACTACATCTTGAAACAGTAGTATAGTATTTTGGAACTTAGAAGGTGAAGATTTATACATTTAAATTTGGGTGGGTTTAATCTTTAATTTTATAACTGTAGCCACAAAGCTTTGCCTTTGAGGTTAAAAAATGTAAAGAAAAGACTGGTTTATTTTTTTGTGATATAAGCAATTATTTAAATAGAGCTCATTTAGAAGAGGCACATGATTCAGGAAGTCAAAAGGCCATATTCAGAAACTGCTGAATCATAGTTGGAGCCCCATAAAGAGAGGAAAAGAGCCTGAAATTGGTTGCAAATGTAAATGTTTTTATTAGGCCTCATTGCCAAGGTTTACTGTCCAAGGATATTTACCTCACATGTGCTTTCATTTCCAAGAAAAAGATAATTTCCACATATATTATGCTTCCTTTATAGTAATTTCTTATAACATACAAAGTATTTAGAAGTTTCAAGTTCCAGAAAGATTTGTAAGGAGTGACCGAATTCTCTGTCTAGCTTTATAACTCCACATCACAAACAGAACAGAAATGGTTGAACAATTGCTTTACTATTCATAGTTTCACATAATGCACTTGAGAAAGGGTTCTCTGTTCAAAAGAATTCTTGATCAGTCCTAGTACATATTTTTAGTTCATTCTACATGTATTGAAAGGAAATATTTCAGGGGAAAAAATACGATATAACAAATTTTTGAAAATTGAAATGACAAAAATTGCAATTTTATCAGAGCTATAAAAAAAGGTAGGGGTGTCCCATAGCCAGTGAGATGGATAAGGCAAGACGTACCATCAAGACTGAAGTGTATTTAATCTCTATTGCTGATCACTGCACAGCTTTAGCTTGTTTTCATCAAACTAATTGATGGCAAATGGAGCAGATGCATGATGAGATTATATCCCCAATTTATGGCACGCTTATAAGAAAATTTGTCCTTTTTTTTTCCATTACAAGTATTGGAAATTTAGAAAATGCACTGGACTGGAATTGAAGTAATCTCTTCTGCTTGTTTAATGCACTGCAGATTTTTCTTATTATTCTAAGCATATCACTTATCATAATCCATTTCAGAAAAAAAATTAAAATAGTTTTATGTTTGGTGTATTTTATAATTAAATCCTTGGCATTGACACTTCACATACTTGATTCTAGGCTATGATAATACATTTAGTATATAGAAGTTACTACAGCTACAATAGAAAACAACAGATCCAGAATATTATACATACAGGTAAAAGCAAGTTATGCAAAGAAGAACCAGAGTTGTTATAAAGTCCACTATATTTAATCTTTCATTAGGATACTCATTTTACATACCCTTGTTCTGACACCTGAAATAGTGACAATACTTTTTACGTTTTTGTATTTCTCATGAAAAATAGTTATTTTCAGGCAACATCCCATTAGCTTTTTTGAGCTAAGAAAAATAAAAGTGTTTGTAGTGTGTCCATGGTAACAAGCTCCAAACAAAACACTTCAAGAAAGCAAAATTTTACGTAGGGGTTGGATTTGTGAACAACTATAGCCTGAAGTACAGCTTCTTCTCCATGGCGTCTCAGGGGAGATGGCAAAAGTCACAACAGGAGCGCCTGAGCCGAAAACTTCTGAAGGATCAGGACTGTCTGCCTGCAGATGCAAGTACCTGAGTGGGAATGGACAAAAATTCCAGCAAAAGAAGCTCCCATCAAAAATGATTAACCCGGGGAAGAAGCATACGTGACCAAGGATAAGAAACTGGTCAGAGAGTGAGTTTTTGGGTAGGGATGAGGGAGAAAGGGGAATTGGGCCGGTTCTGCTGGGAGCTTGGAGGATCCAGGAGGGACACTGCCTGAGGAGCTAAAAGCCACTCAAGTGAGATAAGCAAGAATGTGTTGAGACATAGTTGGGAAAAGAATGTATGCTGAACTGGCTGAGCTGAACCCGCCTAAGATTAGGGTTCAGGCCATGAGCTGGGCAGGAAGGCTGAGGCTACAGTGAGGAAAATGAGAATCTAAGCCTCATTATCTGTATTTTAACTACAGGACTAGTTGATTTATTCCCCCCCCCCCCTCCCCCCAAGACTTTTGCCCCATTTTGTGTTGCTGAGACGGTTCCATCACTGAGAACAGCGTTGGATGATGCAGAAGTTCGTCATTAAAACAGATTTGGTTTTTCCACACCTCCTGAAGTACACAGAGACAAACAATAGCCAAATAAACTGAATCAGGTTGCAGTCTGTTACTTTTCAGGCATACAGAAAAGCCCCTAGAAGGTAACTACTGAGGCAAAAATATCTGGCATATATATTTATCCAGTATCACTAAAATGGTTAGAACTATTCATCAAAATAATCCTCCATAGTTTATTGATTGAGGTGTATTAATAGGTACTTGCCTGAAAGACAGACATAGTCCGTATTGAAAATATAGGATATTACAGTTTTAATGAGATTACGTTCCCTAGTGATTTCACATTTTTCTCCTTCTTCATGGAACCTGTCAGCTTCTGCTCAGAGCCCTCATCCTTTCACACATTGTTATCTTTATAAAGGGGATAAGACAATATATAAAATCCACTTAAGTAAAGGTCTCCCTTCACCCAGCATTATTGCTGAGATCCTTACATTGGCAGCAGTTTACCAAAGCACAAGCAAAAATCAATTTTAATTAATATTTTTGGCTTTAATGAAAAGTGATTACAGAACTGGCATTTTAGTTAATACTGTTGAGATTTATGGTGGGGTGATGCTAATTAATTTTCTGTTGAATTGCTGTGGGCAATGAATAACTGCAATAAAATGGCAGATTTGCTGATACCAGGACTATATCAGCACTTCAGAGCTTCTTAACAAAAGGGAGCTTAATGGTTTGCAGGTATAATTTTCATTACTTCTCATAAACTACACATTATTACTTCTTTGTAAAAATGTTATGAACGGCCAACTTTGTGTATTTTATAATGAGGGCAATGTCTTTTCCCACAATTTGGTGTCAGCATATGCAAGCCTTCTGTAGAATGTGATAATATTTTAGGAACGCCTAGATAGGGAAGATTTTATTGGGTCAGAAAATTAATCTTCATTTAAATTAATTCCTGTATATATCATTGTTATTCTATCATTAATTTTACTGTTTTTCTTAGTCGAAAGTTATAATTGAATAAGACACTTGCATTTAGACTTCCAGCAGTGTGTGTCAAGAGGACTACGTTTTGTTGTGTGCTTGAACAGTGCCTGGCTCTACAGGCATCTGATTCCAGTTTAAACCTCCAGGTGCTATCCTAGACCCTACTGGCTCTGGGGGTGTTGGGCTTCATCTAATTTTCTTTAAGCTGTGGTAGAACTGGCACAGCCTCAGTAGGTTCAGAGCAGTCACTATTTATGAAACAGACCAGCCCCACTTGAGTCAAAAGAAAGCACTTCATACAGCCTGCATCAAATCACAGCTGTCCGGTTTTGTAAGTTGTGGAGCTCATGTGAAAACACAGAAATCCTAGAGCTACAGCATGGGAGGCAGTGCCATAGGACTGGCGAATATTTACCCAGCATTTCTGTTACTGACCTCCAGAAGAGGTTGACCTACCGTAGGTGGGTTGATATCATGAGCAACGGACGATGTATCTCCTAAGTGCAGGACAACAGAATTGCTCACAAGGAATGATATCTACTCCAGACTTAATGGAGATATTATGACACCAACATCTGCTCCTGAATGAATGAAGTACTGCCAAAAATATTAAGAAAGTGATGAGTAATGGTTCCTCAAACAGTGAAATCAGCTGAAAAAAATCAAGGGACTTCTTTGCGTGTTTGTTTTTCCTAAGTAAATGGTCAAAAGCAGGGGTAAATTCCTCTTTTAGGTTTGTACTAGCTTTAAGCTTTTTTGGTAGGTATGAGGAATTGAAACTTCTGCTTTAAGCTTTTTGTCTCTAGTGACTGAGACCTTAAAAAAACACTGAAAAAGAAAAGGTTCAGAGGGAAATCATGAGCATTGCTATCACTTAGACAGAATTAAGATCCCACCTCCAAAGGTAGGTCCAGCTGCAGGTGCCTATCCCAGTCACCGTTTAACTCTTCTAACATACATGAAAGAATATGATGAAATTGCATGACATACTGCCTACAACAAACTGTTTTGGACAGGAACACTGGACACTTGTCATGTTTGATATAACCAGTTTACAAAATGGGTGGTTTAGTTAAGTTTGTTTAAAGAATCACCATCAATCACCATGAGTTAGAATCAAGCTAGAATGATTTACACAGAGATCAAAGACACAAAAGGGTAAGGGAGACCCTCCTGTTGAGTCACAAGGTTCAGAATAGATCCCCTTGTTTTCTAAACTTTTAATAGAGCTTAGGTACATCTAGGTCCAATCTTAGTCCCAGACTGGGGAAACAGTGTATATCTAAAGGATGTCTGAGGTTTATTCACAGTTTAAAGCTGATCATAAGATGTTAGCAGCACTTAATCTATGACTGTGACATTTACAAAGAGAATCGATAGGATTTATTTAAATTACAAAAGTGGTTTAGTATGCATCCAAGATGGTAATACTTATACTATACTTATTATGAGATACCTAAATCAATTCACACACACACGCACACAAGCACAAAAGAGATACACGTATAGAGGTACATGCACAAAAGAGATACATGTATAGAGGTATATGCACAAATGTACAAAGGTATACCTGTTAAAAGTTCCCCTTGAGTTCGGTGAAATGCTCATGTTGAATGCCTTTCCATTTCTCAACGGGTGAAGGATTGAACCTCAAGAAGCAGGGGTATCAGCCCAAGCCCTGTCATCAGCTTTTGGTGATGGTCCCACTAGGATCACAAACCTGGTGTTTTGTAAGTGGTGCCCCACTTAGAGGGAGGTGCTTGTCACAGCCTGCTGTCGTCCAGGAAAGCTCAAACATTCTCACTCAGGACCACTGTTTATAAGGTTGTGAGATGATTGGCTTCAGTCATCAGTAAATTTCCATCCTGGCCATGACTTGAGTCAGTAATTTTTTCAAAGTTCCAATAACAATGGTACTGTTCCACTCAGGTTAGATCCAGGTCAGGAATGCACCAGGTCTGTCAGGGAATAACTGACTGTCCCCGCTCTTGTTCTCTGCCTTGGCCAGGCCACAGTGGTTGGTACAGACAGTGTCATTCCCCACCTTAGCCATGCAAGAGTGACTGGTACGGTTCAGGGGTGCTGAACCGCCCAACTCCTTGCACAAATGCCAAGGCCTAATGGGGATTCCTGAGGTTGCAGGTTGGCCCAGAGAAGGCAGCAAAATGCACCACCACACTAGCAAAAATGGTTGCACCTTGTCCAGGGTAGGCAGTTATTTGGTAGTGGTAATTAAAGTTTTGATTTAAACAAATGATATAATATATAATACAATTAACAATAGTCTGAATATAATTATAAGGACATCTTAAAGACATTTTTCATACTTTGTTTTAAGTCTCAGAAAACGTTCAATAATATAAAAAATATTCTTCTAAAGTTGTAAGTGCTTCAGGTATTGCACTATATATATATCTGGCAGTAAATTCTTGGAGAGCATAGGACCCTAAATATTGATACCAAGTAGAGTTAAGAAGGTACACAAATATATTGGAAAATCTTTCTGCAAGTCCTAGGTTTGAAGCAGAAGCATATGAGATATATCTTACTTGCACAGTGTTTTACAGTGATGACTGGTTTTATTATGGTTTAATAAGGAAATGGCAGCTATGTGATTACTTTATGTATGCAGGCATATGTGTGTCTATTTCTACTCTGCTTTCAAATATCTTTTGAATCTCCTGTCCAATTTTGATCAAATCTAAAAGAGGAGAAGATATTAAGTTATTAAGTTCCTTCAAGTGGCTGAATAGAGGGAAGAGATGCTACTTGTCTACGATCAGTAAGCGTACTGAGGAAAAGGCACACGCATGAGCTCACCCTTCAACAGGCATGGGAAAATCACAGCAGAGAGACTTTGAGATAAAAACCCATCAGGCAACATTAGTTTTGATGTTCACAGACTGACTTGGTTCTCCCTGTACCCCACCCCCCCACCCCCCCAGCTGATGAAAATTTACTGTAGGCTGTTTTCTGCTTTGTTTGAATAATACCCATTTGCAAGACAACTGACAAATTAGGCACTACATCAGTATCCACGACTGCCACTATAATCCTGAGGGCCAGATTATTGCTAGTCCTGGATGGATGCACAGAGAAAGGTTGTGTGTACCATTCTTCCAGTACATCCCTTGTTACAGAGAAGCAGCAAAACAGCTCTTATGCCATGTGGTCATGCAAAGTTGCTCACTGCTAGCATAGTCATGGGGAAAAAAAAAAAAAAAAAAGAATAAGAAGGAAGAGGCTGGATTTCAGCTTCCCAGCCATACTGGCTTGCATTCAGGACTGTAGATTATTAGAGCTGGTCTGAAATTAAATAATTTTATCTTTTATCTAAACAATACCATCAAAACATTTGTATTTAGTAGTAGATAATCCTGCAGTAGCACAAAATACAAACAATCTGAAGTTTGTGATGGTACTTGCAATATAGGGATGCTCAGTCATTTTCGCAGGAAAAAACTTTCACTAGCATATTAGTGGGTTTTAGCAAGAGGTATAGGCTCTAGGAAGAGTGTAAAAACTAAGAGCCTTTCTTAGTGACTGAGTAATAAGCAACTGAAAGTATTCAAATTGTCATAGAAACCTGAAAATGAAAACTAAGCCCACAGTAACATTGTCACCTAAAGCTGAATGTAAAATTTGATTACACTAACATCCACTACATCACTAACAAGCTTCCTAAGTACTTAAGCTACATTAAGAGCTAGGAGATAATACAAAGCTGGTGTGCTTAATGGTTTAGACTGACATCCATTATCTCATCTAGAGTTCCAGACATGCTGCACCCAAGAAACTAAAAAGTTTACGTCAAAATGTTTTTAGTCTCTGGTGGGTATCAGTCCTTTAGCAAACACACTGTGCTGGTTTGGGCAGGGATAGAGTTAGTTTTCTTCATAGTCACTAGTATCATGCTAGGGTTTGGATTTGTGCTGAAAACAGGGTTGATAATAGAGGGGTATTTTTATTATTGCTGAGCAGTTCCTACACAGAGTCAAGGCCTTTCCTGCTTCTCACCCCACCCCACCAGTAAGCAGACTGAGGGTGCATGGAAAACTGGGAGGGGGCACAGCAGGGAAACTGAACCCCAATGGACCAAAGGGATATTCCATACCATATGACATCATGCTCCACATATAAAGCTGGGGAAAGAAGAAGGAAGGGGTGGACGGTCAGAGTGATGGGGTTTGTCTTCCCAAGTAACCATCATGTGTGACGGAGCCCTGCTTTCCTGGGGATGGCTGAACACCTGCCTGCGATGGGAAGTTGTGAATGAATTCCTTGTTTTGCTTTGCTTGTATGTGCAGCTTTTGCTTTACCTGTTGAACTGCCTTTAGCTCAACCCATGAGTTTTCTCACTTTTACTCTTCCAGTTTTCTCCCCCATCCTACTGGGGTGCAACGGAGCGAGCAGCTATTGGGGCTTAGTTTCTAGCTAGGGTTAAACCACAATGTACAGAGACATTTTCAGGATGTATTGTGGTCATCAGGCTTGGCACAAGCATTTCGTCAAAAAATGACAAATGTTCAACTTCTTTTGGGCTGCTTCTCCACTTTGCCAGCAAACAGTTTAATGTGCCTATCTTATCCCCAAAAAACTCAAGACTCCATGAACAGCTCTCCATTCAACCCTCAGCAGCACAATCGCTGGGATGCAATTCACAGCAGACTCAAACCACCCCATCCACACTGCTGTGAAACAGGCTGGAGAAGAAAACAAACGCTGGGTGCTCACCTTACACAAAGGTTTCAATCAGACCTCAACTGAAGGGAGTTTAAACTTCACTCAAAATACATGTTGCTTTTAAGCACAGCTTTGTGTTTTGCCCCATACAAGGAGCCTGCAATTTAAAAATAGCAACCCTGACCACCCGTGCTTCACCATGCATTTTTAGTTGCCCTTTAGCCATTCTCCTCCTGCAGCAGCATTTTCCTGGATCTGAAACACAACATGAAGTTCTAATACATTTTCTGCATGAGAAAATGCCACCCTGCTTGGCAGTTTTACTCCACTCCAGCTGGCCGTGTTTGTCTATGCTTGCCACAGTCTACTGTTGCATGGGAACTGCCAGATTTGGAAAGGAGGGAAAGCCATTTGGCATTAGCTCCTGCCTCAGCCCCCCCTATTTCTGATGAGCTAGTCTGTGAGAGTGCCCTTTTGCTCCCCTCTAAAGCACAGCACATAAAGGACCACGAGACTCAGAAGACTGAGATGGAAAAGAACCTTAGCAATGGAACTTCATTAAGCATGTGCTTGAAGTGCAGCTGATGAGAACTGGAGGATTTAGGCACCTTGCTATGGGCTTTTGTAAGTTACAGTCTTGGCCTGGTGAGTTCTTTCTAGCTCAGTTATGGTGCCACAGCCCTTAATTTAATACCCTTCCTGAAGTCTATTAATGAGCAGTTTCCTAGAAATTAAATAATGGCTCTGGAGCTGAACACTGGAATTGTACAAGGAGGAAAACCCCTTCACTCTCTACTTTGCATTCAGCACAGTGGTTTCTCATGTGCACTCCTTTGTTTATAGCCCCTCAGCTAATTTTTGACCTATATGTTCTGTTCTTATCTAAACCAATTAAAATAATTCTGAGAATAGGATTTCATGACACACTGATTAAATGCTTCTGTTCAGCCTAAAAGGCCACAGTCTTTGCCTTTCATACTAATTTCATAACTGTGGTGAAGAAAGCAATCAAGATTTTCTGGCAAGACTGGTGCTTTACGGATTGTCATGAATGTTTCCAGCAGTCCTGTTACCCTAACATATAGGGCCAATCTGAAGCAATATAAATATTTTGAATGGGTAGCATGTAGCTGTGCAAAACACACTGGAGTGTCTTAGGAGAGGAACCAATCCTTAAGAAGACACAGTTAAACTTAACTGTCTTAGTGTCCTACCCGTAGGAGGGAAATGGTCTCTTTTACTGGTTGCGGGCAGTTGTTTTCACTATGTACCATCTGCACTATTTTGACGAGCACACTAGAGGATAAAGAAGTCAAAACTAGTCCCCCCCGCATACTTTCTCTCTCGCTCATCTGTCCTCAGAAAGAAGATCAGCAATGCCCATGACTCTTGCAGATGTCAGAAACCACCACTCAAAGACAGTGGCAATATCACCTTTGGCAAAGGGTGAAAGCCACCACCAGTTTAATAGGTACAGGGGAAAAAAGAATGCACTCTCTCGTCAGGAGCTAGAACCAGAGGTCATTCATGAAACACATAAAAGTAACACTTCAGTCCAGAAATCTCTTTTGCATCTCACCTTGGCCCACAGGAGATGGCCAGGTATCATCTGAACGGCATTCTTGAAGCAGTGGCCCAGCTAATGCTGGTCCCAAACTTGGACAGCCTTTTCCTCCCCAGGCTGGCACCATGAAACTTTGGTCTTGGGTGCAGCAACATGTAGAAACACATGGTTGGTCCAGTCTAACCCATTGGAGTATCTGGCCTCCATGCTGGTTTTATGCAACACGCATTGAGCTCTATGCTGCTGCTGAACTTAGATGCTGCTGATAAAGCTACATAAATACCCATTTCTGAGGCTAAATTTATGCAAATGTTTTATGTATTTCCTATAATCCTTCCCCATATACCTCAGTTCTGCCTCCCGAATTCCAGTTCATTGACCTCTGGTAGTACCAATTGAATCTTTTATTTATCTACTAAGCACATCAGGAAATGAATGTGATTTCTATTGAAAAAGAAAACACAATTAGCATGTTCCAACATGTTTGTTTCAAGCTAGGTAAAGTACGTAATACTGCAGACACCTTCTAAGTGTGTACGCTCACTGGTCTTCAGGTCTTTATCTGACTCTGTAGTGTGTGGAAGCAAAGGTTATTTACATTGATCACTTAATCTAGCTTTAAATATGTCACTAATTTATAGTAAGAGAACAGCAGACAATGAACAGGTGGAAATGAAAAAAAAAAAAGAGAGTGAATCAAGCATGTAGATTATCTCAGGAAAAAAACGTTTTTAATTTTTGGTTTGTACCTTGACATTTCAGCAAGTCTGGGGCATATAGCACATGAATGTATCTGCAAAATATTTAATGAGGGACTTTACATGAGCTCTGATTTTACCTGTGGTATTTGCAGGCCTGCTGTCTGTAGGTTTTGGAAGACATGGGGACAGTTAAAATGTAATACATACATCTACATGGCCAGGCTTAGCGCAGTGTGATGGAACCTGGATTAACTCTGAATTAGTTATCTCAGGTGCAGAAGGAAGCTCAGCACTTCTCCTGGTCTAGCTACCTTGGCTGAGAGTATCACATTGCTTCACAATCCCCAGTACCTTCACATGGCATCATGGAATATTATATACTTATACCCAAAAAATAAGGTTTTATGAAGTGATACTCTATTATTTTTCTTTTGAAGGCCATGACTACTACCAAAACCCAGCACCTACTGTAGATTAGGTACCTTAGATTTTTATTTATAAACTCAAAATGGGTGAAAACCTAACTCTTCGCTCTGAAAATGCGCAAGTTTTGCGGTATTTTCAATGGAGATTTAAATTTTGCAGCAGGATACCAAACTAAAAGTGAAAGTAATCAGCTAGTGACCTGCTCTGTTTCATCTATTTAACTTTTTATCTACCTCAGAAAAAAGGTTTAACATATATATAGATGTATATGTATATAAAAATGGTGGTGAAGATAGCAGAGTCTCTTGTATTTCCATGACATATGAGAGTAACATTTAAAATTAATGTCATATTTTAAAGTGCATTTCTATTCTCAGCAAAGACTAGATAGTAATTTTCAATTTTTGGTAGTAAAACTAGCTTCAGAGAGGAAATGTTTTTAACTGCAAATGACCTTTTCTGCTCACAACAGTGCTACGAAACTGCCTAAATAAAATTACTCATGGATTTTTGGCAGCAGAAAATTTTCTGGACATAGGAGTGAGGGGAATTTATTAATCTCAAACCCAATATTTTAAACCAATAGAGGGTGCTTGATACCAGAAAGCACTGACTGTTAAGTAATATCAGGCAAATGTTAGATAGTGAATATCAAATCAGCTCACTGACACAGCACAGGTCCTAGTGGAGCAGCATCACATCGCAAAACAATGCAGCACTGACTTCTCAGCAATAATACTAAAATCTAATGGGCCTGTCCATCACCTCTGGACACCTGTGGACTGTCTCTCTGCTGCCTGCTTTGCTCCAGCTCAACACAGAAACACAGCTCTCAGGTGCTGCCTGCCTCCAGGCTGCTGCTTTTCCCAAGCAGGTCCATGAAGCTGGCCATCTTCCCTGCATAATTGCTGCTTTATGCACACTTTAATCTTGGAGATCTGTAGCTTCCCTCCAAGGGTTTTTTCTGGTCCTTCCCAAGAAAATCTTCTTTCAGTTGTCTCTGTTGGTCCCATCTGGTCTGTATTCCTGCTTTATTGTTTACTGACTTTCTGGAGCTGAGATAAACAGATATGACAGATACTTTTCCTTAGTGCTTTTCTTACCTCCTTCCCTCCCTCTTGCCCCTCCTGTTTTCCATGTAAAAGGTGAGAGACTGAATCTGCCGAGGTTCATTTTACTTTGAAGTTCATGGAATTTAGAAGATTATACTCATGGAAATCAAAATGGCCAAGGGGTCTTACTGGGGTAAGCTGTCCATGATGCGCCTACTGTTATTAGCCATTTCTGACGCATATGCCTTTTAATTATTATTACAAGATCCATACACAATGGGAACACAGTCTACATAAAATGGACAAACTTAAAATACAAATTTACCTTCAAAGATACCAGCACTATTGTATCAACACCATCACTGAAGCCTGTAACTTAAATGTAATCTATTGGTAAAACTAAATTTTAGTTATAATCTGTCACGATTTCAAATTTCTTCTGCATGCACCAAGCCTGTTTGAGTCTTCTAAACCTCTCACTAAAATGTTAGGGAAAAGTCTCGAGTAGTAGCTAAATGGTACATATTTAAATGGTAAATTAACATGCTTGACAAATGGAAAGGGCCATCTGTGATAAGGACAAGATGAGTTTCAGTCAGAAGATGACTGAGTGGGAGGAAATCTTCCTCCAACATCTGTTTGGCTTGTTTGGATTAATCCTCTCCAATTATTCTGTACTAGGGAGGATGGATGGGTGGAGAAGCGTGTTCCAAAATCGAAGTGATTGATCTCATGCATGCAGGAGTTTGAAAGGTCAGCTCAGTAAAAGGGAGACTCACGAGAATTTGACTAACTGAGCTAGATATTGTGTATACTGAGTGTGGAGGGAAAAAATACATGCCAGGTCCTTCATCCTTCCTTGGCCACAGCAGGTGACACAGTCACAGTAGGTGATAAAGTGAGGGACTATTCCCTCCCATATTCTCCTTGCTCTGTCCAGGGCAGTTGCCTTGAATGGGCACGTAGCAGCCAAACATATCTCACAGCAGCTGGCTGCCCGCTTGTATGTTTTGAACAGGTGACTTTCTACACATTCACTACCCTATGTTATTGTTATCACTTCGCATCTTTATTACACTAGCTCTCAAAGGGTCTGGGTGGATACATCTCACTGTGTGGACAGGAGACTTTACAAATACAAAGCACAGCCCCTGCTCTTGTGTTTACTGATGGTCTTCTCTTTCTCCCAGTAAACCCACCCATCTGTGCCCTCTGGAAGTCTCACAGAGTAGCCAGCTTAATGAATTTCTAATCTAAATTAACTGATAAATGAATAAAAATTATGTTATTTGAGTATGACGCTTCTTAGACTACCCTGACGCTTACACGCAGTTTCTTAAGGAATTCAGAAGAATTTCAAGTAGCCCATCTTCTATAGTACAAACATTTTAATATAAAGTCCTCGTCCAATAATCTGTGATTTGATCAGATGTATACGAGGCCTCTTCCACTTGTGTCATAAGCTTCTCTCAATAGAGTCCTTCAGCAGTAAATCAAGTGCCTTGTGGGATCCCTAGACCAACAATTTTTCTAGCACACTCTCCTTCACTTAAAGCTCCAGGGTCACGTATTTGGAAATACAGACAAACCATCAAGGCAAAAAAACTACTTATGAACTTTGCCTACCTTGAGTATGCTGTGGAAAGTCCCATCACTACCTATGGCAAATGCCTACCACAGATGTTAATGTGAATCATTGTGTCTGAAATGCCAGACCTCTCTGCATACAAGAACTTGGACCCACAGACAACTGTTCAGTATAATCCAGGGTAACAGTGCAATAATTAATGAGCCAAAATTTCTTTTAGTCTCCAATTTCTTCGCTTTGAACTCTCAGCAAAATGTTTAGGGTCTGATTTTATATGTGTAAATCTGACAAGATTTGTAACAAGTTCTCAATGACTGTATTTAGAGATTCAGCCACTTGATTTAAATGAGAACTGTCTAAATCCTTGGAGTGGTATTGAATTATGATGAGAAATAATTTCTTTAAAATACAGGAAATAACTATGTTTAAATGTATGAACGACTGCAGTATGAATTTTTTGCTTGGATTCTGAGTTATAGAGATTTTCTCCCTGGAAAAAGTCACGGTCAGTACAGCACACTAGAATTTTTATAGGCATAACAAAATATTTAGTTCTGGCAGCAATTCCATTGATTGAGCAAAACCTAAAGATGTATTCAATTGTCTATTGCCATAGTTTTCAGAGAACTGGGAAATAGAAGTAATACATAATTATTCTTCTGTGCTGCAGTTTAAAGTAGCCTATGCAATTTAATTTTTATTTTGCTTGGTTTTTTTTTTCTTCTTTTTTTCATGCTTTTTCTTTTCTTTTTTCTTTTTTTTTTTTCCTCCAAAGTGTAAACTGGTGCATTACCTAAATAAATGTAAAGTTTGTGTACAAGTGGGTTTTAACAGCTGATGGAGTTATTGATATTTCATTATTGCAGGGCTTACAATCTACAAAATTTTTTATCATTCTTTTCCAGTAAATCAAGCCAAGGTTACTTCCAGAAACACTAGTTTGTGGAGCAGAGGAGGAAAGTACCTCTCTGTTTTCACTGTTGTATTTTCCATCCTGGTCTTCCGGCAGGTGAGGTTTGCTCTCTGAGGAACCCATCAGTGCTAACTCAGGTGGACAGGTGGCTGCAGAGCTATGTGAAATGTTCCGTTCCCCTCCCCCACCCCCGCCCAGCATTTCCAGTCCTTGTTGGCTGAAAAGGTGAGAAAGTATTGCCAATTAAGATGACCACAGCAAGTGATTTGGAACTTATGCATGTACAGCTAAGTCTGATTGCCAACAAACCCATATAAAATAAGTCATGTTAGAGAATAAACAGCTCTGTTCTATGGTTCTGTGACAGCTATGCAGAGAGTTATGCGTGAAGAGAAAGGGCTTACTGATTGTTAAATGGCACAACGGATGAGAGGAACAGTATTCACCTAATTGTATACCATGCCCTTTTGGAGATAAATCCCATAGATTGCAGCTGAAAGCTGCTTTTCAGAACTTAGCATTTCCATGTTGGGAACAGGATTAAATCAATGTATAATTGCATTAGAGTTACTCTTTACTTATTTTACAGTTTTGCAACAACTTTATTGGGGGATGGATAAAATCCGAGTCAATATCTACTACGATAAAGCAAAGAGATCACTCAGAAGAAGACAAACATTTAAGAATATTATCTGAGCCAAGAGCATGTGGAATGTATTAGTATATACTACTGATATTCTATCCTAGCTCCGTTGTCTGGCCTCTTAATCGATAGCCCCATAGTTTTATTGATTTTATGGGAGAGATAGTTGGTTCTGTAATGAAGGGTAACAGTAACAGCTCCTGCTGCTAAGCATTGCCAGCAGGCAGCTGAGCAGAAACCTAGTTGGACCTCTGAGCAGTACACTGGCCAAAGCTGCCTGGGAAAGGTGAGAAGAACACTACATACCACCCCAGGTCACACAGAAGCTGGCATTAAGAACAGCACAGGATTGTGACTTGGGTGTGAAAAGCTACTGTAGGTAGAGGAGGCTGTGAATTGGTGAGAAACCTACAGTCTAGAGCAAAACCAGAAAGGAGAATATGCACAGGAGTTTGCTCTGCAGAGCAGAATGAGGATTTGGTGCTTGGAGTGTGTGCACACACGTGTGTGTGTGTGCATAACTACGTATTAGGACAGAGGAAGGGAACAAAAGCCAATACTGGCTATGAATAAAGGAAGGATCATGTTTTAGAGGTGCTGAGCACATAAAATCTATATTTTCAGCTGTAGCAGTTGTAATCATTTGGTGCTTCTTTCTGCCTGTACAAGGCCCTGTCTGTACCAGAAATGCTGATCTGAGAGGGTGAGAGAAGGTAGAAATAACACAACTGGGGTGAAGAGGGCGGGGGAGCTCAGGCATTTAGTGCTCCTCAACTTCTATCTCTATTCAGCTGAATACATCAGCAGGATGCAACAGTGGTCAAATGCAAGTCAATGAAGCTGACTATGGCAAAGCTAAATAGATGATACAAGCAAATACCAGTGTATTTATGAGAACTTATACATAAATCATGTAGTGACTTAATTATTGCTCCAGCTTTACAGACCAGTCACTGAAAAGGGAACGTTGCTGTTGCAGAATGCAGTAGTTTCTGTAACAGGCTATCATTTGTCCTTTTAATGCTGTCTGAGAAACTCATCTTTAGTCCACATCTGAATAGGAAAACAGCTGTGGCAACTGTGTGGTTTATATTGGCAAGCAGTCACTTCTTAATGCTGATGAGAGTAGAGGTTAAAATTGAAACATCTCTTCAAATCCCAGCCATCTATGACAAGGCAGAATTTATTGCTCCTATATACTGTGAAATTTGGGTTGGCAGAAATCACAGAAAAATCAAGCACTACTGTAAAGACGTGCCAACTCTCCTACAAGGAGAGAAGTATTATTTGTGGAAAATACACCTACAGGAAGGCATAAAAAACTGGTGGAAAAGTTACTTAAGCTGCCAGTTATAAACCAGCCACCTTCTGTCTGGAACTGCCTATGCCAGAAATGACATACCAGGAAAGAAATGCCTAGAACAGAATACTTTTTTTAGAAAGAAACAACAACAACAAAAATTGCAGAGGAAGTGCTCATGAGGAAAGAGCTGCTTTCAGTTGTGCTTATATGCCTCTGCTATGAAAAACCCAAACCATTTTGTTTTCATAAATGCACTTGCAGAGCAGAGAGAGGTGCACCTTTAGGAAGAAAAGAGAAGCACCCACCAGTGGGGTTATGTATTGACGGCACCTGCAGAGGGGGAACAGTCCAGATTCTGCTCCATGGTTCTCCTCCCCAGAAGTGGATTTGCACCTGAAAAAGCCTTAAAAGAACAAAAAGCCTCAAGTCAGGAACAGTTTAACAGAGCCATTTCAACACCCACTCACAGCTTCTTATCTGCTAACACTATTGTCTTCTTTAATTCATTATTACACCTTGTTTTCCACAGGATCCCTGCATCAGTCTTCTCTCTGGTCAATGCATCAAGCAGAAACACTGAAAATAAAATGGTCTTTCTCATCACTAATTTTATCTTCAGTTCTAGTTGTCATAATTTTTTTTTTATTTTATTTTTAGGTCTGGTCAGTAGTAGAGTGTTTCACTCTAATAATAAACATTAATTCTACTCATGTGAGATAAGGGGCTCCCATTAGTCTCATTTTTTCAGATAAGGCAATCGAGGCTGAGAAGAAAATTGATGATCTATTAATTTTAGTGCTCAGTATGAGACACATAATCTGACTTTTCAAGGAACTTAGCGCTATAAAGTTCTTTGTTTATATGTCCATACGGCATCATGAGGTAAGACTTCTCAGAAAGTTAATTGGTCCAGGATTAGAAATGCAGATACACACTGCTTTCAGCACAGCATTGTACATTAATATTTAAGGTATGTATCCCACTGACTTCACTGTACATTGATATTTAAAGTATGTATCCCACCAACTTCGGTTCCAACAGTAAGTGCACAGCATTTCTGCAAAGATAATACCCAAATTGCAAGGCAATGGACTGGAAAATGAGGACTCAACTGGTGAACGTTTGTAAAAATACTCCTTTGAGTAATGTACCCAACATCATACCCAAACACCTATGATGGATATCATCTTTCCCTTCCTGCAGTCTGCTCTATTTATTATATACCTTTCAACAGATGCAGCAAGAAAGTCCAGCATTTTGTAGATGTAACCGCAAATCTCTTCTTTATGCAGAGGAGATTCATCCTGCACAATTTAAAGGGAAAACTCCCTATGGAAAGTGTTCTGACTGAGTAATCTAAGGCTGCAATGAAACATACAATGAGTTAATTTGCACGAGCAAACTTAATTGTAGCATTCTCTCACTTGCATCCTTGATTCTCCAGCTGTTTTCAAACCTTGGCAGAGGTAATTTCTTTTTCCTTCTTCCTTCAAGCCCCCCACCCCTTATTCCCCTGAGGTATTATTCAATAAGGGGATATTATGCTGACACCCAACCATGTCCGCCTCTAAGCTTACATAGCAGCAGCAACAAGCCACTCCTAGTCACGCCCTTACCTCCTAGTGCCACACAGTGAAACGCTTTGCTGGTGTGGACTCTGCTAGGTGTTGGATCATGGATGACAGCAGCTTGACCGTCACAGTGTTCATTGCTATCTCCTTTTGATACCCGTTCACTCTACATGTCAACTAATTGAGAAAAGGTTGGTGCCAAGAGCTCAATTTCTTTACATCCTATGCGGAATATATAATGATGCTGGAAGTCCTGCCCTTTGGAGGACAGCAAACAGCCGCTGCCTTTTACAGTGCAAAAGACTTCCTTGTGGAATTGCTTCCCCAGTATCCAAACAGAGCAAGGCACCAGCTAGTTCATTGTTGGAAGAAGCTTTTTGCTCCAAGCATCTCCAGACATGAGTATCTACCACTCTGACCAGTAATTTCAGAGTAAAATAATGAGAACAAAACCTGGGACATGCTGCAGAAATGCACACACGGAACTGTGATTTTGTGAAGGATAATAAGGTAGGCCCCATACAATGGATTGCTAGAGATCTCAGCTTCAGATTTCATATTATGAAAAGAGATGTGCCTCTGTTAAAATAAATACAGCTTGTTAAAGGAGAGAGATAGATACTAGAACTTCAGCAGAGCTAAAAGACATGTATCACAGTTACTCACCTAATATAGAAGAGAATTAAGCAATATTTGTAGACAAATTTAATGAGGTGCAGGATGTAATAACACTTAAGAGTTCTTTGGCCTGAAAATTGAGTTCGGCATTGGTAAGTTGTTTGAAAGGAATCTAATTTTTAGCTGGAGTGCAGCAATAAAATTTTTTAAAAAATGCAAGTAAGTAGCTTATAAAGACATGCTGTTACTTCATATTTGTCAGATTCTGTGGCTTCAGTTAATCTGAGGGAGATGTATTAAAGAAAACTGCTGTAAATTTCATTCCAGGAAGCAAGCAACATTAATGTGTGAAGAAACTAGTAAAGCCCTAAGAAGGCTATATTGACCATTAAAAAAAATACCTTTAAATGAAGACTTTGGGTTTTGATTTTTAGTTTTTTGGGCTTTTGTTGTCAAAGAAAGCTATGACAACAAGCTGCGATAGGTAAAACAAAACCAAGGTTAATTAGAAGTATTCAGAAGCTTTCATGATAGCATAAAAATTCTCTCAAAACCTGATCAGGATTTCCGCTCCCCCCCCCCCCCCCCCCCTAAATCACAACTCTGTGAAAATGTTACAAATATTGCACATGGAGAAGTATGGCCAGAGAATTTCCAGATGTTTTTCTGGACTTCCTAATTTATTTCCAAAATACAGAGATTACTTGTTTACTAGGTTGCAAAACTCTTTTTATCTGTACTGTATACATCTCTAGCATTGATCAACACAATACCAGCAGACATTAGAAAAAATTGCACTCAATGAATTGCAATAGGACCAAGAGATCACATCTTTCTGGGGAATTTCAGCATTTCTTTTCTGAAGCAGGTGACTTCCAGGTGATTTCTGGCCCCTGCTCTATCTACATCAAACAAAGAAGCATGGACACTGTTGATGGTTCACAGATTTGATCTCTGTAGAGCTCACACAGCCCTATGGGTTTAATATACTACCTCTTGCAAATCAGTGGAGGGATTCCCATTGAATTTGCTGGCCACTACGTTGAGCTCCAGGGACCAATAACGAACGCCAGGAAGATTTCTCTTGGGCTTGCTTTTCTCTTCATCACTGGCAGTGACTGTAATTGCAGTTGATTTCTGGAGGAGCTGCCATCTGTAAAGATCTGTGAGGGTCATTTAATGCAATGCTGCAACAGCCAGCAGAGGGGTGCAGGACAGCAGCTGTGTCAGGCCAGAGAGCACCACTGAAATGTGGCTGAGGTGTGTGTTAGAACTAGAAGGATTTTTAGGAAAAAGAACTGTATTACAGTATTTTCCTAATACAGTACACTGTATTAGGAAAAGGGAATGGGATTACAAACAGGAAGCAAATGCTAGACAAATCTATTCTGATGCAACAAGATCTTTAATGAACAGGGTAATCAGTACTTTAAGCTGATATTCAGTCAAAAGGTACATTTTCAGCTCAGTGGTCCCTAGAAAGAAGAACTGGAGCTCACTCAGAAGAATTGGTGCTTTCCACTAAATGAATATTTCTTGTGGCACTTCGAGATGTCATAGTTGAGCCTAAATTTTCCACGCCCTGTATCTGAGAACTGGTAGTACATTTTGGTAGGGTTGCAGGCTAGTAACAGCTCAAGCTATTTCTGCTGTAATGTTCTTTCTAAATATGCACAGAAGAAACTTGGATTAAAAAAATCCAGCTAAGAGGAAATGGTGAATTATACACAAAAGATAAGGAAAAATGTCATTGTTGCATTGACTTTAAAAAGTGAGGAAGGTGGAGATTTGCTTGCACTAGGAATCAGATTACCAAGACAGTAAAATGAGGAATTAGCAACAGAATAGATAACAGTTGAAGAGGTTATTAAAAGATTACAGAGTCTAGAAACTGATATAATAGAACAATATCTACTCAACCTATATTTCAGAATTCTAAAGCAAACTAGGAAAATGTGCAATAAACCTTTCACGGAGGCACACAGTATTGAGTTATTTGACAAAATAAAATTCTGAAAAATCATTATGAATCTGACTGAAAAAGCTTTGCATTCCAGGGATAAATTTCTAAATATAGTCTTTAGGCTATGAAGAGAGAATTTTGGGTACTTCAAGAAAACAAACATGCTCACAATCCCCAATGGACATAGGCAAGCATTAGTCATTCATATATGTATGTACACATGTGCATATATGCATATAAATGTGTGCTAGTTTTTGTAGCCTTCAAAAAAAATTCCTTTCTACAAAGCCTTAATTAAAAAAAAAGAAGTCATTCTCTTAATTTTATTATGAGCCCTGTGATACATAAGATTTTTCTTAAAGCTTAGGTCCTGGAGTCAAAACATTACATAAAATAACAGCAAAAGGGAAAAAAAAAAAGATTTTAGCCTTCTTGGCTATAAGCAAAAAGTTGAAAGCATGAAAGAAATGCAGAGTAAAAGCTCAGAATGTCAAAATGATCCTCCTTAAATAGAAATATCTCATCACTTCAGTTCTAATATGATTACTTTTGCAGGGCTTGCCCTACCTTTTTTATTTTTAACTTTTAGGATTAGTTATAGTGCAATCTATTCAGCCCTACAGGCATTTTGATGACACAAAATGCAAACAAAAGTGCTTTTGTGTGTGCCTCTCTGTAACTCACCGAGGGCTCAACAAAATGGTAATGGTTTTGTTCCTGCTTTAGACACTATCTGGGTTACAGATACCTGTTTCTCCTGAAAAGGACAGAATGCAAAACCATGATGCTCCAGCCAGAGCAGGTTGAGTTGTCTCTCAGACTGGAGAGCTTTAGAAAACATCGGTGTCTCCAGGTAGACTATCTGTTGTTACACTGGCAGTAACCACAGTCAATCTACACCTACATTCAGCACAGTTTCTTTGTTTGTTTTGTGGGAAATCACAATCAAATTACTGAACTGGGGTAAAATAACGTAAAAATGTATCTTCATAAAGCCATAGCCCTAGACCTTGTGTAGCTGATCACTATGTCCTTTTTCAGTGTCTCCATATTCCTTCTGTGATGGTTCAGTAGTAGCACTTTCCATACCAATTATGCTTGACTAAGAGCCACTCAAATGAAAACTTTCTGGCCCATACTAACAATGAGATATGTTAGAAGTATCTTAAAATGGCATTGCCTAAGAACATTCCTGCGTGATGGAGTTGAGTAAAAATGAATTCTTTGGGTTTCTGATGAATCTAAATAACTTGGAACAAAATATCTGATTTAAGTGTAATACAAAAAATTTGGGTTTATTGAATATTTTTCTATTTCTAAAATAAAAAGTGTAAGAAAAAAAAAACATGAAAATTTTTTTTACTATAATAAGGCTAAATACTTCTTTAGAAAACACTGAAATAAATAGCTTTTCAGAGTTCCCTTTTCCCCTCCTATGAACAGTTTGACAAATGGTCCCAAACTTCAGAAAAATAGTCACCAGATTTTTTTCATTCAGAAATATTCCTCCATATTTTTCATCCAACTGTAGTGCCTATTGCAAAAAAATCTATTCCTGATCATGAGAATGTGTGTGGTGTTTCCCTAACATGAAATGCATATAAGAAGTTCACCTTTATTTACAGGACAGATAAAGTTCATGAATTATGACAGAGCATGCCTTGCAGAAATGGTACAGAGTTCATGCTTTTCTGTGCAATGCAAAAAAGCCCACCAGGATTGGAAAATTTCTGAACAGTAATAACAATAGTAATAAAGCCTGGACGGTAAAATGTAGAGGAAAGCCAGGAATAATTAAAGATTTCAAGAAAGAAGAGAAGGAAACTTGAAAATCAATTGCAATGTAAAGGAATCCCGCAAATATGAAACTCAATTAACTCCATGGAGCTGGGAATTGGGTTTATTTCGTGTGATATACTATTAAGGTGAAATGCATGCCACTTACAGAAAGCCCTGTTACTTTTCTTGGTACTGCACTGAGGAGGGGGCAGGGAGTGGGTTTGGAGAGGTCTTAAGTACAGCATCTTAATGGGTCAGGGTCTAATTGCTAAGCCCCTGGGCTAAAACATCATTTTTGAAGCTGACACCTCCAGATGCTGAATGAGCAAAGCTTTCTAGCAGGCCTGCAGACCCCACTGCAGCACACAGCCTAGAAAAGGATATTTAAAATCTTTGCAGTTTCTATGAGACATTCTTCTGAGAATATATAGATCACGGATCTAGAATCCTTTCCCCAAGGGGTCTCCTTATTATGGGCTGTATCAGTAACATAGGTCTCAGGTGACGGAAGTTGTCAGACTACCCTCCCCGTCTCTGTGGTAAATCACTGCTTAAGTTATAGGCAGGTACTTTCTGTCCAAGGTGTACTTCATTCTTAACCTCCTTTCCTTAATTCAGGAAGTGATTTTATGCTTGTTATTCAACAAAACATCTTAGTGCTTCCTTAATATGTATTTTTATATTATGTATATATATATATATTTGTGTATATATATGTGTGTTGAAATGCACTTCTGTATATCATATATATATATGATAAAAATGTATCATTTTTAATAAGAGGATGCATATAAATTGCACGTTGAAAAGAAAGCTGGGCTTCAAAATGTGCTTCAGGTTAGTCACGTTTGTAGCCCTGTCTGGAGCTCATGGAAGAGGAAGGATATGCCCTGGTTTGTTCGAGTAGGTGTAGAGCTGCGGTGCCATATCACTTCTGGAGCTGACTTCGTAAACCTCCATGGCAAAGCTGTGTGGGCTCATGGGCTTACATCCCAGCTTGTGAGAAATTTACCCATTTTACAGGACAAAGGCACTGAAGCTGTGCTAGACACAACTCACTTGCATTTGGTAAAATCAGCTTGAGTTTGGTAAAATCCTACTCACAGCCCATTCCCCAAACACAGCTGACGTTATTTTCCATAGCTTCTTGCTACTGCTTTCCCTGCTCTTGCCTCCCTGCTTGAGCTCAGCATTGGCCTCGCAAAGGTAATGCCAAGCTGAGAGAGGGGAACTCATCTGAATTATACAGGAGCAGATGCATACATATGTGCATACATATATTTATGCATATGCTTTTCAGATTGGGCTTGACAATTCCCAGTCCTGAAGGGTGGAAGGCCTGGCTGACAGCTGTGTTCCCACATCTAATACACTAAAATTATCACTGTATCTAATTGAACCAAACGAGGACTTTAGGGGACAGGACCTCACCATATATAGGTTAGAGAGTAAAAGGGAAGCGTGGAAAAAACAAGGACAATGACAAAGCCAAGACAAGGATGGATATGAGATGTTTCTCATCAAGAAAGTGAAGCAAGCCCTGAGTGGCAGCAGGGGAGAAAAAGGGCTAAGGGATTTTGAAATGGCTTGATCCCTTTCTGGGAGAAGCTGTATGGCTTAACAGCCACAGTGGAGTGGGTGTCCTCTAATCTTTTTTGAAGGAAAAAGCACCACCACCTTTCCATAGCTGTCAACAGTTACATTTTAATACAATAAATACACTGGAAAGCAGACCTAGACAAGGCAGTTATAGTATAGCATATATAGTTCCACCTCTCAGAACACATTACGATGCTTGCTTTTTATTACTGATTAATTTTGTTAGACTTTACAGCCTTATCAGAATGGAAATCATAAAGAATGAAGCCAGATGTTACTGTTCCTCCAGTGAATTCTTACTGTAATTAATTTCTTCATCAATAATTAATTTTCAGCAACAGTTCTTTGGCATCATGACACTACTAATAAAACAATGCAAATATTAATACTGCTAAGTTATTCTGTACTGTCTAAATATTTAGATAGATTTTTTTTTTCCTATCAAAATACCACAGCACTAAACACTGTATGGATGCTGTAATGGTAAACATGAAAAGAGATGGACTTGTTTTCTCCATATTTATGTTAAAACCTCACAGTAAATCTCACAAAGTGAAACAAAGCTCCTGTGATTGTAATACACATACTTCACAAGGGATTTAATTTGGGACGAATCCTGCACCGCTGTAGAGCACTACTGAATCCTAGTTCCCAAGAAAAGGGTCAGTAAGGGCAAAGGAAGGTACTGGAACAGTTCCTCTGAAACATCTGTTAGGCAAGAATGAGGAGCAAGGGCTTCAAGCCACTGGCAGGGCTATCAAAAGCAGTAACTTCTTATGTTTACCTTAGAAAAAAACAATGACACTTCAACATCCTGTTAACCACCTAGGACATTTTTTAAGCACTTTGCATTTACCCAGAATGTCTTAACTGTTCTTCTCATGCTCCTTTCTTTTCTCTTTTGCTACATAAAATAAAAAAAAAAAATAATTTAGTACTCTGCTGTAGAGGAATGAAGCTGGGTTAATTAGCATTGATAATATACAGCTGTGTGCTGGCTTCAGCGGCGGCGGGTTGGCCGATGTAGGTAAGGTGCAGCTGTGGCTGGTTCTGTTAAGGGGTTGAGAGCCAGTGAAGAGAGAGCAGCCGAGGAAGAAGAGGGGAGAAAGAAGTAAGAGAAGAGAGAGAGTAGGCCCTGGATGAGGTGAGATGAGGAGAAGGCAGCAGAGGGATTGGCATGAAGAGTATGCTGGTATGAGATGGTAAAAGACCTTGTTGCAGCTGGGTAGTTTGGAGAGTGCTGCAACAATCTTCCAGGAAGAAGGCAAGTCTCCTGCCAGCACTGACACTTACCTATTTTAAATCTGGACAAAGTGGGCCCTATATGTTACAAAGTTACCTGACATCATTCCTTCAAAGGCCTATGAAGGTGGTCTAGTTCAAACTAATTAACGTATTTTAGGAATATGCTGAATCTAAGAGGCTTAAATATGGCATTAAGTCCCATTCCCAGTAAAAGGAATCCAGAAGTTCTTTTCTTCTTTCAGTCTTAATGTGAGGGTATTAAGTAATTATGTGTTTTTCCTGTTGATGATTGTCATTAGGTCCTTTGCAAAAATCCCATTTCCTTAAGGAAAACTGTCCCTCAAACCAGTTTCTTTAATAACAGAAACTCATGTTATAGAAAAGGCTGACAGTTACTGTACTAGATTTGGGTTCAGAAGACTGGGAATTGAGACATTCAAACAAGGAATATCCACCTGTAACAAATAACTGTGTTCTTTGTGAATACCAGATACCATGGACTAAAAATCACTGCAGATTCATTGATGTAATAACTCATTTGGGTACCTGAGTGGCAAGGTCCTATTTCTTGCCATCACACTGATGTGCCTGATGAGCTTAAAGAACTAACTTTGACCTTAAAGAAGTTGCGTATGTCACTGATATACCTTTATTTTTACGGCAGTCATAGGGTAACGATGACTGCTGTCTTTGTAAAGCATTTTGACACCTCGTGATACAGGAAGAAGTGACTTAGCTAGGTTCACCAGTTTTTATTCTTGTTTTTTATCTTCAAGATGCTATGGACTGAAGACTCAAGTGTGGAGCAAAGGAATAACAGAGGAGATTTCTGGTCGTTTTGAGTAAGAATGGAAGAACGCAGTCCACAGCAGTTGCTTTCTATAACAGAATTAAAGACTAAAGCACAGTGTGTTTATCTTGTTCCTATTACTATCAATATGGCAGCCTGTGGAAAGAATACTTGCATTCTTATCTACAGATAAAGCCTTGGCCATTTGCTCTGGCCTTTCATTGGAGGCAGTATACATCAGGGACTTCATATGCAGCGCTGTTTTTTCTTAAGAAGCATTAAGGGGAAGGTGATGAGGAGCAGAGAGGTTTCTGATGGGCCACTAGGGAAAGGAGTTACTGAGTGAAAATGTCAAGGTAGAAATTCTTGGCACAGTATTCAAGACAGGCTCTCAGGACTTTTTAAAATATGCCTTTAAATCTACTTACAGTCTGGCTGAAACCAGATTTACAGTCTATTTTTGCAGCTGCCAGTCTCCACTTAGAAAAGCTTTAGCATTGGATATGGATAGTGTACTTCAAAAGCTATACGGAGACCTTTGAAGTGCATGCAGGCTGATGTAGAGGCTTATTTGAAAGTATAGGTTTCCTCTGACAACAGGTATTTAGAAATGTTAGGAACCCAGAGGTGTTTGGGATTTCATCTGTCTAGGTGGATGAAGCCTTAGAGTTTACAACCAAATGTGTTTATGTAATTTTTCTATAGTTGCCTTATTAGTGTATGTGCATTGGTGAGGGACAGAAGCCACCTGGTTTTATTGTGATATTTTCCCACTTAAGAATTAACTAAGAATATCTTTGAACCTGTGGGAATAAACTCGGAAAATACCTATAAAGGGTCATCTCTTGAAGAAGCATAAATCAGTATCACTAGTATTTAATAAATCACATCTTTTAACTTTCAAATTAAAAAACTGTGCAAAATCTGGCATTGTTACCTTCTTTTGAACAACTTTTCGGTATGTTTATAGCATGTATCAAAGTCTGCATATTGAACAAAATAGTACCTAAAAATTTAAGTAACTACTTTAGAAAATATTTATGTAAAATAATTTGTCTGAAAAGATGGAAAATATCCTATTCTGTAAATAACTCCATTATTTATAGAGGGGTGGTTTTTTTTCAGTTATTGCAAATAACTATCTCAAAAATAGATAGGATACAAGCAAATCACTTTGCCTGTAACAAATTTTATTTTATTAACTGTATTATAACAATATTAACTGTAAATTTTATTCCAGGGGAGCTTACCTAGAGATATGTGGATGGTTAGAAGGTAGCTAACTGAATAGAGCACTGTTGATATTGTATAACAGTTCTGTACTGTTGACTATTATATTTCTATGAAAAATGAGAATTTGAAATAAAAAGTGGGTAGTTACAGTATAGATAGAACTACAAATCAAGTTTAAAAACTACATATTCACTTGCATTTTTTGTCTTTTTGCCATAGCTCTAGCAGAATGTGTAAGATACAAGTCTGTTTAAAAAAAAGGCAAAAAAAGTATTTGTTAAAAGAAAACAAAACAAATCCAGAATAAAGCCTAACAGATGTTTTTTTCTGAGTATGGTGGCAATTGATTCTGTTAACATACACAAAATAAATGCAAGAAAAAAACAACTCTAGGGAATGAATTATGCACATATACCACCAATGTTGCTTTTATTTGGAGTGCCGCTGGTGGACTGCCTGGCTGCAGAAGCAATGAGTTTAGGGTTATTAATTAGGTTCAGAAGTATTATGTGCAGACTGCTTAACTCTCCCACATCTCAGATTAATGCCTTAAATATTGGGCTGTGGCATATTCTGGAGTCTCTCCATTTCTCCTAGACCCGTGGAAGGTTTATTGCAAAAAGATGAAATTCGGGAAAAAAAAAAAGTTTTGAAAAGTTTTCATCTTCCTTTAGCTATAATAATGTATTTTATCAGGTGATTTATTACTTATTAAAAATCTACTTATTTAAACACAACTGCCAGTTTAAATTTCGGTTTAGTGTAAGACTGCTGTTTATTGTCATACTGACCTGTATCTACTTTGTAACACCTTTTCATTTGAAAATGCCACTTTTACTAATAACTGGTGGCTCATAGTGAAAAATAATTTAGTATATGTGTCTATAGTACTAGAAAAGAGACATTTTATTTTTACTCCAAAGTGTGGCTTTCAAAAGGGAAAATATTTTGACCTTTAAAATAATCTCATATATTGTTAAAGAAGCGCTACTAGTACCTTTCTAATGCCTTTATTCCTTGGCATAAGAAAAGACAGATCTGCAGGTAAGCATACATGTAGAAAATTATACCTGTGGATTCTACATTGTTTACTAGATCTATGATAAACATAGTATAGCATTGGCCTGTGTCGAGCTGGTACTATGGTTTCAGAGACACCACGCTGCCTGTCTGAGCCAGCAAGCCTTCAGGATGCTATCCTGTACCGTACTGGTTTCCTGGCTTGGGTAACTGGGAGCTGGAAAGGTTTCTGTAACTGGGCTCTGCTGTGCTTTGGTAAGTGCCACAGCTAGCTAGGTCTGTGCTTTTCCAGATTCTCTAATCTCTAATCCATCCTTCTCTAAACTCTCTACAGTTTATCTGAGATGTTAAAATCTGTATGAATCTTGCTTCAAGTAAGGATCTAGAAGAACTTTTTCTGCTTTTAGTCTCATATATTGACCATCTACAGTTCCGTGATACACAGATTTTAAATTGACTAATGTAGATTGTTTGATTTTAGAAAATAAGCAAACATACAATTTTTTTTTTGTACAGCCAACCACTTTTTGTTTGTAATATAACAAGATAAGTGGAAAAAAGTATAAGAAAGCATACACTCATGGAGCTAGATCCACCAAACCAGGAGGAGAGTTTTGCACCAGTTTGTGGGGTCAAAGATGACCTGAAAACTAGAGTAGCTGGCAGCTGCTGGGCTTCTGTTCTATTTCAGGAATCTTCAAGCAATTGCTGCAGTAGTTTCTATGCCTTCTTCCCCTGCCATCAGCACAGGGGATGGTGGCCAGGGCCACTTTACTCCTGGCTGGTGTCCAGCTGCTAGAGCAGCTGGCCCCTTGAGGCGGCTGGCAATCAGTGAAAATCAAATCAGCCCTGTGCTGTGAACTGGTGCTGGAGTGAACTGATGCTGGGAAGCTTGCAGGATTAGGAAGGCATGGAGTTGGTATACTCCTCCTTCTTGGCCAGAAACATGGATCAGCATTTTCAGATGGCTACTTTCTGTCTCAAGAGGCCTTTCAGTTTTCTCTAATGCTTTAGAAACCTCACATTTAGAAACACACTTTTAGTCTTATTATAATGAAACTAGAGAGGTTAAAAACTAGTAAGAGAAATCAGGTCAAAGTCTTGGGTAGCTCAACTCCAGGGAAATTATTATATATCAAAACTTAATCTAAGGAGATATGAAGACAGCAGTTTTTACATGGCAAGATGAAACACCTTCTGGAACAAGTTTTGTAGGGGAAGGCAAATGAGAATGAGTCTCCTTGTTCTAGTGCTGTTCGAGTTTGTCTTCTCTTTTACGTGGACAATAATAATGTAGATATGCTGTCCTAGCTACAGACCGTGTATATAGGACCTTGTCTCATAAAGCCAATTCTGATTCGTCTTTCACTTACTTGGAAAGTCTGTCAGAGAGCCAGTGGCAGAGCTGACCAGGGCCGGCACCTGACAAATGACAGAGTACTTGATTCCCTTTTACTCTTGTGTGGCTTTGTTTCCCTGCCATTCTTAAAGGATAGGGAAAGAGAAAAATAGTATTTTGTGTCAGTCTTCTAACTTGATCCATTCTCCATCCAGACAGCCCCTCTGCTCATTCTACTCTGGTGCATCTTTTGTTGGTCCCTTGCCCTATCTACATAAATCTAAGACAGCACTTCTAGAGAAAACACCGCTTAATAATTTCAAAGAGCTATTGCTTCTGGCTTCATCAGTGCATGGTACAGCAGAGTAAAGAATAAAGAACAGACACAGAATGACCTGATACCAGTATTTGTTTGAAGACTGTACAGCAATACTTGTCCAAGAAAATGTGGTTTCCTTGGCAAGCATGCTGATGCCAGGAACGTGTGTCAATATTAACATCCCCAGAAAGACAGGCACTTTCTAAGGAGCAGCTTTCCATACCAGGTTTCAGGTGGTGAGAATCTGGTGCTTTGCCTCATTAACAAGCTGGAAGTACAAAGTCACTCTGAACTGATTTGGTGGTCAGTCAGCAAATGTAACTAGAGCAGCGTGAGTTTCACCTCAATTTAATCTCCACAATTTAACTCCTTTCCATCTTTTGAGCTTCCTGTGTATTGCTTTCTGGCCCTTGCTGCTATGAGATTTATCTTTAGCATCCCCAGTTCTTCCTCTCCAGCTGAAGGTTTCTCAGGTGAGGTAAGCAGTTATTTCGCACACACTGCTATATTTTTGAGGAGTGATTGGTGTCACAAAATATTGTAATTAGGAACAGTAATTTCTTTTTAACCGGTGAAGTTCAAAGGGATTGCAGGCACTTCTCACCTCCTTGCATTCCTCTAGAAACAAGGTGTTTTTGTGAAATTGGCTAGATTTCTATGGAAAGGAAAAAAATAAAGGCCCCAGAACCAAGATACAATGCACAGAAATAATAGCACATGCCGCTGAATCCAAATGGGGAATTCTTGTTAAGATAGTAACAAAGCTGTCCTCTGCAGCTTGCTTAGGCAGATCAAATGCCTGGAGATGCTGACATCTGCTGAGTACCTCAGCCATCATCACAGTGCTTACTGTGGCATCTGTGGTTTGTGCACAGGCTCTACTTTCTCAATTGTATGCTGAGTTTGAAAAAAAGGGCTTAATTATGTCTTCGAAAAGGTCCCATTACATATTTGATAGCTCAGTGACCTTCCACAAGGTTTTCCTAGTTTCTTCTCCATCAACCAAAAACTAAATTCCCGAACCTTTTGTATTCATCTGCCATCCTTCAATACTGTCCATGCTGTCCTAGCAGCCAGTGCCACCTTTTCTGGTCTGAGCCACAAGGCTCTCATTCTAAACATTTTCCACTATTTTCTTTGCAAGCACTGATGATAGCCTTACCACTTGTGTCATGCTTTATATCCTCTATAACTGTAATGATTTACCTCGTTACAACGAAGCAAATACCATTGTCACAGAATTCAAGTTTTTTTGTTTTTTTTTCTATGAGAGACTGCCGCTCCTGTTAACATGCATGTAAGTAATGGAACTAAACCAATCAGGGCCAAAATTGGGCCTTGGTGGTTTGGCAGAAATGGGGAGGTGCTCCCCATCTCAGCACCTAGACATGGCAAAAAGAAATACGATATTCAGATGGGAATCCTAATCAGTTGTTTCACAATAGAATAATAGCTTTAATACCTTTCTGCTTCTAAGCATCACATCTACCTTAGTCACAGATGCATCACATTGAGTCTTCCAACAGTTAAATTAGAGACAAGAGAAAGGGAGAGAGAGAATGTTCGACCTCATCTTACCTCTGCCTCCCACAGAAAATTCAATACAAACATTACATTTGGACTGGCTTGCATTGACAGCTGACTGATTGCTAAATTCACTACTGGCATCTCTGCCTAAATAAATGCAGTGAAGACCCTGGCCCTCTATTTCGAAGGCTCGCCTAACTGTGCACACACAAAATTGGAATAGCAGCAGTAATTTAGCTTCCTCTGGTTCTTTCAGGTTTTTTGTAGACCCCAACTGCCTCTTAGAAAGATTTGCCACTGCTGAATTTTTTTAACAGACCATCTGTCTCTTTTTGTATTCTAGAGCATTCTTCCCCATTTCTTGTCACGTTTCCAGCAGAGTAAGAAGTTAGTTGGACTGCTCGTGCTCTAAATAGTTAGCATATTGCTGTTCTGTTGCTGGTGCAGCAGAAAGAAGAAAGGGCAACCCTTTTTGCGTTCCCTTTCTCTGGGCAAGATGAATTTCAGTCCACTCAGCAGGGAAGGGTCTTGGAACCTTCACAGCTCCCCCAACAAGTTCACTTCCACCGAAGTCCTTACAAACTCAGGAGTAGATCCCTCCTGCAAAACCTTAGGACCAGACTGGCAATAGTACAGGAAGGCAAAAGGGACTGCAGAGAAGGTATAGCTTTCGCTGTTGTCATGCCCAGTTAGTTGAACCACATCAAGAACAATGTATTTGCTGCAGATCTCTTAGGCACCTGTTGATCACTAACACCAGGCATAGTAGGGATAGAACAAAAGTACTCTCTGGAGTGTGAAGCACAGCTGGAGAGAATTTAAACAGTGCTCCATGTTGCACTTTCAAGCTACAGGTGCCATCAAAACTGAAGGTGTAGGCAGAAAATAATTTTATTTCTGGGCATATCTGGTCCTGACAGTCATGTTTAACTGTTTCCAGTTAAAACAGGTAGAGAAGCTACTTATCATACAAAACCTGTGGATTCTCCATTCTCTAACAAAAAATTGAAACACAGCACTTGAGAGAAGTGAAAACATAGAACTCATTACCAATATAACGCTAAACAGTAGATTTTACTGAGTCCTTTACGGAAACCTGGGAAGATTTAAAGGCTAGTAATAATCCTCACTTGGCTTCAGATGCCTAGGGTGATGGTGTTTCTCTGAATGATTTGTACAGAATTGTCTATAGCCATTGGAGAGAAGTATGATCTTTTGGAACATGATTAATCTATTTTAGAAATCCACTTTAGGGTATGTTGAAGTGCTCGCTAGAAATACCTATTTTCTGTAGTTGATTACAGTCTAAGTAACTAACACTGTTGTAGTTACCTTTACTGCAGAGTGTTCTCATTTGACTAGGTAAGTCCCCCCCAAAGAAACTATTTTAAGATTCAGAAATAATCACTTAGGAAGACATTGAAATTGGCAAGAAAAGGAAGGCAGACTGAAGCTAATGGGAGTGATTAGTGCTCTAATTCAGCAGCCATCAGGATTATCACATCTGCGATACATTCTTGCAAGACAGCTTCATTGCCAGGTCACCACCCCCTGGCACTGGCCCTGTTTTCTGAACTCCAACCTTATGTCCTTGCTGAGGAAATTCTGAGCCCACATGACTTGCCCAGAGCCTCATGAGGCTTTGGAAGACCACAGTAAACAGGACATGAGAAGACTACAAACTACAAATAAAACAGGTGTGTGGCAACAAGGCTGAAAACAACCTCCACAGAGGACTGTAGAAAACCATATACACAGCACATGCCAAGCCTGCTTGAAAAAAGATGCCAAAACAAGAACTATACTCCATTGCCATGCAAGTGTGTACAAACACAGTTGTAGGGGACACAGAACACGACTGAGGGATTCTTCACAGAAGCAATGGAAAGTGTTTCTGCAGGGCTTTTATACTCTTTTATACTAATAGGAATATTAGTATAAAAGGAAGTGAAACATTCACTGACTTATGCTGCGCATAAATATAAAGGCTGTCCATGGTGCCAAAACTGGCACTGTGAGTAGAAGATAAAATTTGCAGATTATTTATTGTTATTGCAGGATGATAAGATAAAACAAACATTGTACTGTAGTTTCTCTGTAATATAGGCAATGAGGCAAAAGACGTAGAAAGGCATTAAATTTGTAGCATTATCAGAGAAAATGAACATTACCAGGTTCAAAGCATGTCTGCTTGCTCCCTCTGTTAAGAAGGTGCACTTCTGGAAGGGCAGTTAATGTTTTTTAGGATGTAGGTGAATTTTCAAAGGACTAAATACCAGAACTATAGTCCTACCACAGATTTACAATTTATGTCTTTATAAAATTTCTCCTCCTCCTTTTTCTTTTCTTCTAAGGAATATAACATAAACAAGTGAACACTTCCTCATGTTGGGATTGGGCTATATAACCTCCAAAACCAACTAGCCTTACAACCTATTTTATCCTATATTTCCACAATACTTACAGGGGAAAAATTACTGGGGAGTTAGCTGATGCCATTTATGCTGCCTAAATGATTGCCAGGGCTCTGGTTGGTTATGAAACCAGAGCACAAGCTAAGTTATGTTTTTTTTAAAACTTTCAGGAGAGCACCATTGTATGGGACTATCATTTGGTTCATTTATCTCACTAAAAAATTCAGCAGCTTGATAGTATGGATTGAGAATGATGAATACAGAAACAACCTGCTTACTCTTTTGGGAAAAGTAGTGAAAACATAGCAACAGGCATTTTTGAAAAGGTGAGAGATACTGAGATGCCAGTTCTAAAACTGTCAGACCCACAACTGAATAAAGATGGCTATATACTGTGTATTGGAAATTAAATGTCACAGGAGAGAAATGAAGCCAGCACGTTATTTGTCTGTGATGTTGCTAGACATAGTATCTTAAAAGCATTGATGTGCAAAACTGTTCAGTGTTCATGGATTCTAAATCTTGATAGAGAGCTTGGGATTCTAGCACTGCTGAGGTACTGTAACAGAAAGCACAGAATTAAACTGGCTGTACACAGCTCAGTGGGCAGTTTGGACTCAATTTCTTGACAAAATAGTCAGCCTGGCAGATTGGTGGCTTGTATGTTAATGGGTGTGAGCAAAAACAAAATGCCACTTGCCCAAAGAAAGGAGGTGGGTTTGGCCTCCATCCATTTATATAAAAACTGTATAATTCTGTCTATGAGAGGCCAGCCTCAGCTGAAACTTCCCATAAACTGATTAGCGCTGTGGTCAAAAGGCACCTGGCAGACTAATCATGTACTGAAAATAGAGATGATTTTTTTTCTATATCTACAAATGGATGCAAATTGAATGTTAAACTGGAATAGTCACTGGGGACTTGCAGAATGAAAAAAAACAGATAAGAGAAACTGAAATAAAAGTGCCTGACAGGATTTTTTCATTTTTGAGAGCCAACAGTACTTCATGATGGGTAACAAAGATTGCAAAGGAACAATTGTGTTAGAATAGGTTGCTTCATGGTTGCAAGACATGAATCTTTTAGCTGGACACACTCGAGATGAGTGACAACATCTCTTGCAAAGTCAGGAAAGACAAGTCAAAAGCAGCATTGAGTCAATGTGGCCACAAGAGCTGGGACAGCCAGAGGCAATGAACTGGTCACCATAGCTAATGGCCTCCTCCAGGGACCGGCAGATCCAACCAACACGCCCCCCATAGACTGTCTGAACACCACAGGGGAGCTTGTTGATAGTATTATGTGGAAAGCTGTTTCATTGAAGCATGACTAGCTATGGGCTTGGGAAAACAGGGAAAGTCTCTAGCCTACAAGGACTAAGCTTCTCCAACAGAAAATGTGGGCCACGGACAGTAAGGCTAGGCCTTTTTTGCTGAGCTCTGGACTTGGGGCAGAGAGCTGAGCTCAGGCATATCCACATCTTCATCATCTGGGACAGCTTGGGATAGCATAAACCCAGCCACCTTGGCTTGCAGCAGCAGCTGCTGACTGACCGCCTATGAAACTGCTCATGCATCTTCATAGGTCTTTTTTCAACATGACTAAAATATAAGTAAAGTAACAACACTAAAACACATTTAGGAAACAGTAAAAGGTAGAGGCAAACACCTCTCATAACGGTAAATTATGAAGTATTTATTTTCATATGTATATTATTTTCTTTCAAGTTAAATGTGGCCATGGGGATATAATTACTGATACACTGATACTTATTTTATTAAAGTGTTATTAGTTTAAATTTGCCAGCTTTTTATCAAATTTATAACCACACAGTTATAGTTCACATTTTATTTACAGAAACGTATCGATTTTGCTGGTTCCTAAAAGGCACTTGGAAGACATGGTAATGGAATGGGGACCTGCTTTTCCTTGCAGATCAATTAGTGTGAATTTCATGGACTATATAAAATGGACACATTTACAAAGCTCAGCATATTCTTTAGCTCCTCATGCAGCAGCTCCCAAGCCATTTAGCACTAGCGACATGCTTACTGGAAACTCTAGCAAAGTGAACCATCAAGCACAGTTTTTTGGCAGCCTCTTACACAGTCTAACTGAATTAATTCTGCTGATTATACCACCTGCAGTATTTACTTGATGAAACACAAGCGACGAAATCTGCTGCACGTATCGCTCTCCTGAATGCAGCACTCATCAGAACGGATGCCCAGGTTTAGTGATTGGCATAGGTCAGCCAGCACCACAGAGGTGGGGATTCATTTGCTTAATTGATCTTCCTCATTTTCTCTAGCCTTACATATATTTTGCGCATAAACAGGCTAAATTATTCTTGTGAAATACTAGCTGAGATGTTTATATTTTTTTTGTTGTTGTTTACCAGACTGATTGACCAGATTGGTTCACACAAATCAATTATGTCTTTGGTTTGTTCAACGACTGTTAATTTCAATGATCTTTCTTGTTACCATGATGGTGGCTTCATGTTACCATCTTGTGATTATCATTGAATTTGCACGGTAACATTTTGGCTGCTTGGCTAGATGACAGACTTTGATAAGTTTGTGACCAAAATTATTAAAAAATGAGGTCTTACAATCAAGTTATTCAGCTTGAGGTTCTGCTGAACATTTTAAACATTGATCACATCAAAACTTTTGGCAATGCCATTAGATTTTCTACTCATTGGATATTTTCATAAGTTTCTGATTTTCTCAGATTTTTGAATGTAATAAAAAATACAAGACAGATTTTTTTTCTTCAATTTTTAAAAAAAGGAAAATAATATCCCCAGACTTCTAAAATTCTGATTCAGGAGGGAAACTATGCTGCTTCATGCAAATTGTGGTTCATTTACATGCTGCCTCTCTTCTCTTCTATGGAGTGATCACCTCAAACTGTGTCGCCCTTCATGCACTATGAACAGGACTTGAGCATCAGCTCAGCAAATGTGAAGACTCCAATATTTGATAGGAAATAAGAGATAGGGAGTCCAGCACAAAAGAGAAAGTTACAAAGAATGAAAACAGGAACTGTTAAAGCAGAATTTTCTAAAATAAATTCAGGATTTACATTTTAACATTTCCTAAAATGTCAACTTTTTTATATTTCGGATTATTTCAGCAGCTCTGACAGTGATAGTAGTTGCATATTTTGCTTTCACCTTCCTGTGACTAGGAATTGATGTTGTTTAATTTTAATAACATTTATTGATTATACCTCAGACCTTAGAACAAAATAGAAGATGTAAGTCTACTTGAATTTCTTGAAACATAGGCTAGGACACTTTTGTTGTGTTGCCACACCCAGGTGTTTTGTTTGCATTCATTTACACTGACAATCTTTAAGTGCCTATTGCTTCAGCATTTAAGACACATCCATGACCTTCTCAGGGTAGCACAGTTTTCACACCCTGCCTGTCTACTGCTTCAGTTTCTGTTGATACCTGATAACTGTAAACACACAGTTATGTACATGCCCACTGCAGGCTGATGGACACTTGTATATATTATTGTACCTATGAGGAAAATATGGACTCATAGGTTCTTCTTGCAGGTACTCATAGGATAGCTCAAAACCTACACAAGTACGAGCCTTTGTTCAATCACTTGCTATGCAATTGAATTTGGGTCCCAGCACAGTATAAAACAAGCCTTTAAACATAAATATTGCTCTAGTGTTTGGCTTGGTGTTTGCTTCTAATTACATCAGCCATTATCTTCTCTCCAAGGTATGAGAAGTCTGTGACAGACATTTTGGGTGGAGTCAATTTGCTAGACAGCACCAAGCCATCGTGTTACATATGCAATCCCTCTAAGGTTAACATAATATTTAAATAACATTTATGACATACAGATTAAATACTTATAGGTTATTTCACAGGCTTATTGTATATTTTATGAGGAAAAAACCCCATATAATTATTTGATAATCCATTTTTCTAACATTTTTATCTCTGCAAAAGACAACCATAAGTTACTCCTGTGAAAGTGATGCTGGATTCATGGTTATTTTGCAACATTTTAAAATTTCTGGTATTATATACAGGCCTATTTGGTGTCAGTTTCATCAGATCAAGAGGATGAATGATTTTGAAGAGAAGACGGTTCTCAAATGACCTTGTTTGTCCAAATTTTATTTATTTACACATGGCTTTTCAAATTGTGTATGAGATATGTGGAACTGTTGCTAACTTACTTCAAAGAAATTTCATAGATTAAAAAATAATTCATTATCTTCATTATCATTCTGAGGTACTAACAAGTGCTGACATATGACATTTTAAGATACAGCTTCTACAGGTTTTATGTACAAAAATTCTGGTGATCATAACTATGATTTTTGAGGTTTTGAATTTGGCAAAAATTATTATAAATACAAATTTTACTTTACCCTATTTAACTGAAATTGTTTTCCTCTCCTTCCTCCTCTTCCTCATATCAATTATATAATCTTCACTATTGATTTTTTCAAATCTTTCTCAAGAAATATTCTCAGCCACAACATATATGAACTACACATTTGAACAATGGTGTAATGCAGGGTATTAAATTAGCAAATTAAGTAGGTTGAGATAATTATTTTTCCTTAGAATTTACCCAGGCTTAATGTTTCTAAAACTAAGAGAGTGTACATACTTACTTTTTATGATATCCATGGTATAGGTCTTTCCCCTTGCTTTGTCTGAGCAGTGCAGTATGCCTGCTAATTTTAGTACAGAAATAGCTGGCAAATAAACATTTCTCTTCTGAAATCCTGTGGATCAGTTTGGCATTTGGGGCTAAAATATTTTTTAATGTGACGATACACCTAGAATGTTTTTTTCTCAGACAAGCCAACCAACCACTGGCTTGCTTTTTGCTACTTGACTGTATGAAGTAGGAGAGCCCTTTGTGTCTGGTTTCCCTTTTAAAGTTTCAGCGAAATTGATGAGTATCTATTTTAATTACACTGACTTATAAATCAACATTTTAAAAGGACTGGTGATTTATTTAGTTTTTTCAACGAGCCTTGATACTTTTAAAGGCACCAGGTATGTCTAATCAAAGATGTTCTTATGGAGAGTGGCATTAAAAACTCAAGTTAGTTTCTTTTATAGTCTTGTATTTCTTCAGAGTGACCAATATTATGGACTTTTACACTGAATTTCTTTTGAGACTTTTACACTGATTTTCTTTTGAGGAAACAAACACTTTTAAAAATCCCTTTTTCTTTTGTATTATGGGCTTACAGCCAAGATAGCAGGTGTGTAACAGAAAGCCAAAGTAAAATGAGCAAAGTGCAACTGGACAGCATACTATATGTAACAATAATTTTATATAACTATCATCATATTGGAGGACAATCAGTGAGTTTCATATACTAAATTTATTCTTGTCCAAGAGCAATAACTTCTTTGATAATAAATTAGCACAAGCTCACTGCAGTTAAAAAGTAACAGGCTATTTCAGGATTTGCAGTTTTTTCCCCTATTCTACTCTTTTTCATTATTTGAGTCTGTATGGCATGGGATTAGCAACAGAATTCCAAAGAAAACACTTATGCTTTATCTACTTAAAGTTTCACAATACTGGATTTTTAAGGAGATTATTTTATATTAGGGCAATAAATATTATTCAGATTTATATTGCAATGAAAACACTTAGCTTTCACACGTGGGGGAAATACCCAATCTTAAAGTAGTGAAAACTGCTTCTTATGATGGCAGTGGAGCAGAGAGAATTGAGGAAAACTAGTGATTATGGACAGCTAAAGGAAACTTCTTGGATGTTTAGATGTTCCTTGTCCTGGCACTCATCTGATAAGTCAAGTCCTTCAGAAGTGGTTCTTCCTTGGAAGTATGTTTAAAATGGAGTTAATTGGCATACCATTTGCCATGTGATGCCTTGCACCTGATTTTTTTCTTTTAAATTCTTTCCAAATTTGTACATGTGGGTGAAATAATTATAGCCAAAAAGGAAAGTACTTCAGTGAGAAAAGAAATCAGAATAGTTTTTTGCCCTTGAAATTTAGAATAGGAATGCATCACACTACTTATTAATTTACTACATTTCTTCTTAAAATGATTGTGCATTTACCTAATTTTATAGGTAAATCATTAACATAATGCTCTTTATATTATGCCCCCATCTCCACTCCAATTTTGCACCACAAGGTTGTTTAGGAGAACTATAAAACTGATATTAAGATTGTTTTGAGATGCTGAGTTAACCCACTCAGAACAGTCTATGGACCCCATTATTCAACTTTGGATAGCACAGCACAGCTATCAGTCTTAGGCTGGCAGCTTAACCTGCTGGTTTAAAGTCAACTGCTTCTTAATCTGCAGAAAAAAACCCCCAAACCCAAGACTTTTTCTTATCTCATTCCATTTATATTGTATTGTTCAGTCTCTGCCCATTCTACTTGACACAATCCAAGCTAAATCCTACGCAGTGCCTACAGAATAGTCCCTATTGATAAAAATGGAGACACTTTTTCTTGTGTGAAATGTTGCCTTTGTTTTTTATGTATTCAGGGAAAAAAACATTTCATCCTTTCTTTGTAGGTACCGCTCTTCCCTCAGTACTTTCATTTGGTTAGAAAGTATTGGGACATAAACATATATAGCTTTATCTCTCCCTGGCTGTTCCCACACTGGAGCTGACATTTGTAGCCGTATATTGCTGAAAGCCAGAGAAATCAGCTAGTGTGTTTCCCGATGACCCAGGAAGCAAGGCAGAAAGCGCACACTTCCCTGACTGCTCTGACTGACAGATTGCTGTATCCCACGAGACAGCATGTACATATATTCACCTTTGGGTTTGTGGGCTTGCTTTCAATCCTCTGTATGCTCTGACTTGTGACTTGAAGCAGGCACTGGCTAGAGATTAGACACACCCCCCCCCCCCCCCCCCCCCCTTCTATGAATCTATCTGTAATTTTATCCGAATTAACAAACTTGAAAAATTCAAAATATTCTGTCATTCTGTTTTCCACCCAAATCACCTATGGCCTCAAACTGAACTTCAAAGTACTTCCAGAGGTCCAAAGCAGGATATATAATGGATTTTATTTTTATCTAGAGAAATGAAAGCTGTGTAAAGTTCTCCCAGCTCCTAAACAGGGCAGGAAACAAAAGGAGCATGTGAAGGGGAAAAGAAACACCCGAAGAGAACCTCTCTCCTCTAAAGGGCTCTGCCAGGGCAAACCCTCAGAGGCATTGGAGAAAAACTGCACCCAGATTTTCACTGTCAGACCCTGAACTCAAAGACCTGGACCCAGATTTTCAAAAGTATTCAATAATTCTGAAAGTGCTAGAAAGGGCTTGGATTTCTACAAAGTGCTGAGTGCCATTCCTCTGAAAATCAATTGCCTCTACAGTGTTTCGAGCCAGGCATATAAAACATAAGAACTCCAAATCACTAGCTGGTCTTAAAAAGTCTTGGCTCTGAAGCCTGCCAAGTCAGCACCTTCTTTGCCTACTTGTAAAAGCAGCCAAAGAAAGGAAATAGATGAGCCATCAGCTCTGAGCATAATTTCTACTGATTCAGTTCTTAGTTCATGAGCTAGCTGGAAGGGAAAAAGGGAAGCATATGAAGAGAATGTTTTAGTTCTTATAAGACAATTTCCAAATGCCTTTAAAACAATAAGTAAAACATTTGTTGCAGGAGTAGTTAGCCCTTCTGTACGCTCATAAGGAAGAAGAATCAATTAAACTTATTACTAAATACATAAAATCAGTATATTAATTAAGTCGTGTCCAGTTGCAGTAAATGACGCATCAGCAATTTTTTTTTGATATCTTATTTCGTTGATGACAACCAGTAATGGGCTTTCAGGCTCAGTACAGGCTCCAAACTCTGGGAGCAGCAGGTTGGGAAAAGCAGCCAAGAAATCTCTTGACATTAAAAAGCAGAGCTCTGTCACTAATTATGTTAAAAGTCAAGTTTGCAATTGCAAGTACATAGTCTGGGCAGCAAAGTGAATGTGGTAAAAACCATAACCCAAGACACTGGGGTCTGAGACTTTACCATAAACCAGAAACACAGTCCAAGTCTTCCCTGGACTAAAACAAAGGCTCCAAATTGAAATTTGTAGCTGAGAGGGTTTGGCAGAGGTCTAACTTGCTCAAGCTCACAGTGAATGAGGAGGTGATACAAGCTGCCTGTGAAAACTAAGGGAGACACTTGCCACTTTGTATGTTAGAGCATACCCACCTCATTGCACAGGCTAAGATTCCTCAGTAACTCTGCTTACTCTGGCCTGCCTGAGGATGGTGGGTTTCTCCAGTTTAATATAACTGTAGCTTACAAAACATACTTATCTCTCTCTCTAACATGCAGTACAAACACTTTTTAAAGTGTTCATATACATAACTGTCAGAGAAGTTTTACTTTGGTAAGGAATTTGCTTTTGTTTTTTCCCCATACACTACTGTTTTTAATTTGCAGCCAAAGGGAAGCCTTGAAAGATGTTCCTCAATAAACTCACAAGCTGACATTGAACACAGGAGTCAAGTGGAGGCCTTGTCCAACTGTTCTTTACAAGGATTTGGAGTCACAGGCAGGATATAAGTAAACTTCTGATCATGCAGAAATACGATCATTCAGTTGCTACACCTCAGCCTGGAGACACATCAGGACATCACAGAGCTCCCTCACCTTCTGCTTGCTCCCTACATGCTATTCCAAACGACAGTTTTAATCCCTACATCTCTAGATAGTTTGGGCTTTCCATCTTTCTTTTTGTGTTCAGTCAGTCAGTTACCTGGAACCCTAGTAAGGAGCCATTTCATGTTCTGTGTTTGAGTGCTGACAGCTGGACATTTCTTGAATTTCTTTATTCTCTCTCCTTGCTGTTTCACCAGAATTTAGGACCAGTGGGAAATTCTAGCCTAAGAGTGTCCAGCTTTTCCTCATTTCTCTAAAAGTATAGTCCAGCTGCCTTATGCAGGTCCACTAGGCAATGCAGCCCTGTTCAGACACTTAGGGATGAAATCCACAGAAGCACGATGGCTGAGTAAGGAGACAGCTAATTAAATAAAAAAAAAAAAAAAATAATGCTTGGAAGGAGGAGTATTTGAATTCCAATTCCATTTGAGGGACATGTGACTTAGAGCTCCTGGGTCACAAATACATCTACAGCTGGTGACAGCACTTACAATGACTACTTTTACAAAATATCTTAGTCATTGGCACAATTGTTCCTTTGCCAGAAGTAATTCAAACCTACAGATTTCAGGAGAGTAGTCTAGACAATACCAAGAGAGCAGCTCGTGGGGTCACTCTGTCAGTTGTTGTTATTTATTGATCTGCCATCTATTTTTTTCAGTTGGCTTTTTGTCACTGCACAGTCAATGTGCTGATTCCAAATTTTCTGGAAACAGAAAAAAATGCAAGGAATCATAACTGCAGATCCATGGCTCAAACAACTTCTAGGAGGTGGCATGCAGCTGGGTTCCGGCCATCATGACTCTGGGTGAGATGTTTTTACTGAAACAGTCAGATTTTGTCAATATTGCCCAGGGACATGTACAAGACTGCAGTAATATTTAAATTCTATAATTCCCCTTGATCCTTTAACAGCTTATCAAACAATGGTCCTAGTAAGTTGGTTGTTTTTTTTATTATTTTTGATGAGTGAATGCTTCTTAAAATAATTCAGACTGTGGAAATCTAGACTCACTGATCTAATAGCTTTCTCTCACTCTGCTTTCTATATAAAAGCTGAACTATATAACCAAGTTGAAACAAAAAAGCACATTTCACGTTGTTAGGAAGATCAATTAGTTTCAACAGTAAACAGAAATTTTATTTTTCACTCACAGTCTTGATCTTATAAAACATAATTTTGCAAAGAAAAGGCAACATTTTCTGAGCTTTCTAAAAAATATCCAACACTCTCAAAGCTTGTTCTTTCTCTGAAAGAAGAACAAATAACTCATTATTTTTAGCTGGCATTTAATGGGCTAAAAAAAAGAATCTGTGTATGAAACTAGTTCTGTCCTCACAATATGGATCAAATACATGGGAAAAGGTTTGCAATCAGCTTTCTCAGAATGGGGACATACAGATACTGAGTTGATGACCTGCAGAGACACATGGAAGCAGTAGCATGATGGAATTCACACTCAGGTGCACCTGCTGATCACTTCACCAGGACAGGCTGGGGTCTGCCACAACACATCTTGTGGGCAACCTGCTCCATATGGCAATGGCCAATCCACACTGTCATCTTACACTTGGCTTAGCACCTGTGCCCAACATCACCTGCTGGTGCATGTGGCTGTGTATGGAGCCTCAGAACAGGTGGCACAAATTTGAACATTGGTCAATCTCAAATTCTAATTCCAGTCATTCAACACCTGCAACGACAGATGAGGAACGTGTGATTGCCCTAAGTAAAGAACCTCAATACTTGTGCACTGCTGTGGTTTATCTGTCACTCCAAAAAGTCCACAAGGCCACAGGCTTTAAAAAGCCAGTGCTTTTTGGAGCTCTTACCCCACACTGGGCATGGCTTTCTGAAGAGCTATCGTAGCTTGCTCAGTTGTATCATATCAGACAATGTTTTATCCAGCTTTCGTCCTGTAGTTGAAGCATTTGCTCAGTAAAAGACTGGCAAAATTATGCTGTTGTACTGACCTCCTGCTTTCCCCTACACTTTCCAGGAAGATGAGAAATATGCATGTGGTTCCCCCCAAAACCAACCACCATCAAACCCTGGATATGAATTAGACTTCTTTTATAAAAACAAAATTCCTACATTGCACGTGGTAATTTAGTTGTAAATGTCTTAAAGGATTCAATGTGATGGTAGAAATGAAAGTACAACAGCTGGGGCAATTGATATGCCTGCTGCCATGGGAATGGTTCATGATCAGGCCACATTTTCTGCATATGAGGGGGGAGTAATAAAGCAGAGCTGCTGCTAACTCACTAGAAATGAGACTACAATTAGTGTGGGAGTCCTCCTCTCCTGAGGGGAAACTGGGTCTGAAAGGAAATCTGGGAATAGGCCAAAGATGTGTTAAGGTAATGTATCATGTGAGAAGAAAGTGGACATCTTTCCGACATGTTCATTACCCTATTCTGTCTTATTCAGAAAAGGTGAAGAGACCTGTCCATCTCTAATCAATACCATACCTCTCGTGGGCTTGAACAGATTGGATTATACTGAGAATTTCTGTATGGAGCCCTCTCTATCTTTCTTCAGACTGCCCAGAACACCATCCCCTACATCAACAAGCAACAGGTCAATTGAAAGCACAGGGGATGTGATAAACCTCTTCATCTAGCATGCCTGGCAGGGCTCCAGGTGAATCATACACTAAATATGATAGTGGTTTGCTCTCAGGAGTCTGTGACCACAAAGCTCCTCCAGGGAGAAGGAACATTATCAGCTTAATAAGCGATGCTTATCTGGAGGCTGCTGCTAGAATTTGTAGGTTGCATTTTCAAGTCCTTTTCCTTTCAAATGAAGCACAATGTTTGAAAACACACATCAAAGAGTTTACTTGTTTCCATTCCTCACTTTAAACAATGTGCAAATCCTGTTCCTCTTTTCCTGGAATTCCTGTGTTTCTAACCTGGCCCATACCTGGTCCTTACTTGTTTTTTTGACTTGCTTTATCAACTTCCTTTGTCTTAATGGAGAAATCAAATTGAATTGACCACTAAACCCCTCAGAGGGGTTGTTAGTAGTATGAAGTGAAATCGTTTTCCAGAAGAGAGAGCTTCTGAAAGAGAAGGTACAAGGAGTATGACCTTCACTGCTGGGCAAAATGAGCTAGAAACAGGAACAGTTGTGTTACTGCCAGGGTACCGGCTGCTTTCAGTCCTTTGGCTAACAAAGGTACGCTGAGGAGTTCACACAGAAATAGATGTGTGAGTTCTCCAACAGGATATTGATTGACACCACTTAACTGCTCTGAATTTGTAGAGCAGAAGGGGAAGCCATATCCTACAGAGGTGTACATTGGTAGGTGCTTTCTTCTTCATTCTTCCTGCCTTCGAGAGTCACAGCAACACTCATGCTTTTCCTGGTGGGCTCCTATGGGAACCACCCATGAAAACCCAGTTCCTTACAATTTACTTTCACTGCATTCCATTTGTTTCCTCATTTAGGAAACCTAAGTCACTGGCACAGGAGGTGGGAGACCCTCAAGTGTCTTAGCTCCTCCTGCAGGCAGTATTTTCCAACCAGTTGCCTATTTCCTTCTGTGGGACTGGAAATCATTGGCAGTGTATGCAGCTTTGGCCAGTCCAATAGTTTATGAGAAATCACTCACTCAGTATTCCCCTGTATCTACAATATTATCCCATATAATATACAACACAGAGCATGTCCAATAGCCTTTACATGCACTGCAGCTCAATGGTGGCTTAACCTCAGCATGACTCTGTGGTGGGCATTTTTGTGGTATGCAACTACAACTGCATTTCTAGCCTGTACATGGAGTTAGGGCTCTGTGGGCTAGCAGACAAGATAAATGCGATCTATCAAAACAGTAGTGAAAAAAAACTGTTGACAACTTACAGGAGCCTTCATACATGATTGTGCCAAATTAGTAAACAAATTGACTTATAAAAATTTAGATAACAATATCCACCTGCTCCCATGACTATGGTCGATGTCACTATGGAGGGTCATGCTGCAGGTTATGTTAAATTTCGCCATAATCAAAATACATTGTCTTTATTACATGGAAGTTATAAATAGACGGCTGTTTTTCATAAGTTTCTAAGAATCACCAGTCCACCACACTGCACACAGAATGATCTCTTGCATTCGTTTTTCAGAGAATGAAGCCAAAATGCTTTATTTCATATTCTGGACCTAATACTAACCTCATTTGTTTTAAGTGAATTACTTGTGTAGTAATTCCAGCATTTCCTATGTTTGTTATCCATAGCAAGATTCAAAGTTTGGCATGAACTAAAATGGAAACTGGAATCTGCAACCTAAAGCATCCTAATATAGCACTGATTAACAACATCTCCACACACATGACCTAGGAAATGACAGTCATGCTTTGAAGGAGCTGAGCCTATGGCATAACTGCAGGTCACAGGAGGTCTCCAGAAGCACTGCTTCAAGTAAAGGAATGCAAAACCAGCAAGGACCAAAGAGTACAACTAGGATACACACCTTCAAAAAATCAAATGGGATTGCCAGCCCCTGAAGTTAACTTTGTAGTGAAGAGGCAATTGTAACTTTGCAATGAGACCCAAAGTCTTGCTGAATCCAAGATTCAGGATCAAGAATTTAGTGGGCCTGAATAAAGGTCTGTGTTGCTCAGTGTCATGTTAGAGAAGCGTAATGTTAAGTAGACGCTCAGAGAAGGCAAAAGCCCACATACATGTGGTATTTCTCCCAAATATTTCTAAAGCATCTTCAGCAAGCTACAGAAATCCCTGTATTTCTATGTACTTTTCACAGTCTCTTGGTGGTTTTAGTGGATTTCTTTTCTTATTTGCTTATTTTCCTCCTGAACCTATCTACAAATTAAAACACCCTACATTCTTCTATGAAAAAAGACTTCCACCAACATACCACTCCCTGTACAAAGATTTATCTCTTCTCATTTTGAAGCACATTCTTTTTAACTTCATAAAACATATTAAAACTAGAAACGGCTTCATAGCAATGCTCCTATACCTGACAAAGTTTTCTGAATATGACTTGGTCCATTTATAATCTTAGATTTTATTCTTCCATGTTATAAAAATTGTCAATGCCATAGGTTTATTTAAAACATATTTTTGAAGTATCTTCCTCACTGGAGTTTTTTTTTACAGTCTTAATTCCAATATTTTTTAGAGGACTATAAGTGGATAGAAACACCTGAAAAGAAAGAGCTTTAATCCTTAGAGTCCCAAACACTAAACATAGTTAATGCCATCGTAACCACAGGAATGATACTTCAGTCACCTATGTGACTCATACTGCTTTTATGAATGATTTGAATATACTCTTGGCTGAGCTTTAAACTGATCAGCTTGTGGGGTACGTATGTATACAGGAGAAAAATTATCCATTGAAATTACATGACTGAAAGGGAAGGAGCGAAACTGTACCAATTTACATACGATGAATACCTGATTTATGCACAGTACTTGGATCAAAACCTGCTTTGATTTTCAGCCCAGACAGGAAATTGATTTGCATCAGTTTAACATAAGTTGGAATTTGACTCTATTTGTTTTCTGCTGGAAAATTTCAACACTCATTCACCACAGGCTGCACTAGGTGTACTTACTAGCAATGTTGCAAAATGTTTTTTAAATGCTGCAAATACAGAAGCTAATGTTTTAGCCTCATTTTGCACTCACATAGGAGATTCCATAATACAAAGTGCATCCATGAGTCTAGCCCTTTAGCTAATATTTAATTTTTGTTTGTTTTAGATTTAGGATATTAATTCTTTTAAAAAACCCAGAATTTTAGTAAATGCAACATGCTGGAAGAATGTTTTCAGATTCTAATTTGGTAGCAGATGTTAAACTTAATATTTTAAAAATCCATAAAATTACATTAAACAGCATCTTCTTTCTATTTACCTTTCTAATATGATGCAACATTGAGTTTTCAGCTGAAACAGTAACCACTAGTATTCTGGACTCAGAATCCTAGTGTGTGAGTTCACAGTCTAGCAGTGCTCAATAAACCCCAAGTTGTCTTGTTTGAGGCAATGATGACTTTTTAAACCTATCAGTGTATGCGTGATGTAGACCTGATATTTCTAGATTCAGATGAATAACTATTAGGATAACAGATCCCCATCTTCTTGGGTCTTTCATTATGGATGTAGTAGGGCTACAGCTCTCTCAGGTGTAAGCTAAAAGAAAACTCTAAGAAATTAGGTCTCACCAGTTTTCTGCTAAACCATATTACTTTCTTCCATTTAATTAATCTTTGCAAAGTAACTAAAAGCAGCCATTGGAAACTAATAGGTACAGTACTGCCACCTGCAAATAATAAGACAGTTTCAGTGTTTTTACCTTAGTTTTAGGGAAAAAAAGATTATCTTGTGCTTATTTGCCGAGGGTTGGTAGTATGAGTCATGTTTTCAATCTTTCTTTTGCAAGTCATATTCACTGGGCACTTAAGAAAAGTAAAAAATTTGAATCAGATGAATTAGATTCTCTAAGCTCTTGACCTTTCCGTAAACTATCAGTGTTATAAGGCTAAAGACAAAACAATGACGTTAACCCCCATTGCCACTATTAAGTGTTAGAACTCAGTAGATAAACAATTAAAGCAGTACACTCCACATATGAAGACTATAGCCTGACCTTTCTCCTCCCTTCGTATAATCTACAGTAGTATTTTTGAGTCTGGGAACTCTAGTGTACATCTATGTACCTTAAGATATTATTCATTAAATTAATTAAAAATGTAAATAAATTAATTACAATTAATTTTTAAAGAAATTTCCTGGCTTTAGATGGAACCTTCCCTTGAATACTGTCACTTCCCCTTTGTGAAGACTGATTTTCAATCATATCTATTTTAACCCTGCTGCTGGCCCAAATATTAGATGATGCTTTGGGTAAAGACCTTTCTGTATTAACTTGTTGCAGGAAACTTCCAGGAATCTGGGCCTCAGAACTGTCTTACATGAGCTCTGGGATGAGATGAATGTTGGAAGTCCTATGTTCCTAAAACAGTGATGGGACTAGGACTCTAAGCCAGAGCTGTAGCCACTTCCCTATAACAATCACCACATAACTGCCCAAAATGTGTATTCATATTCTCTGGAAATCCACAGTCTTTCTCTGTACTCATTTTCTGTGTGTCCCCTTTGGTTTCTTCACCTGTCTCACTCTGCACGGCAGCAGCTTCTCTCCCCAGAACATCGCTTGCTCCTCCCACAGAAGGAACAATCATAAGCTCCCCCTGAGAGATATCAACTTGGCCAACATACAAGGAAGGAACTAGTGGAAAGAGGCAGAGTTCACCCTGTTCCAAATCAGTCCCTTTCGTATAACACACAGCAAGAAAAGCAACAACACAGACTCTGGCCAACACAGATGTATAGCTCTGCAGTTCCAAATTATATTCCTTGCCTGCCCTCTCTGCTGAGACCTCTGCACAAAGAGTTTTCTTTCAAATACAGATTCATCAATATTTATCAGCTAGGCTACTGCCAAAGCAAACCTTGAAAAAAGTTTAGCCAGATGCTCCAATTACCTTACGTTAACAGTGGGCTCAAATGCACAGCTGTTCAAAAACTAAAAGGTATTTTCAGTGAGACTATGATTTAGGCAGCACTATCTTAAGGGATTTCTAAGCTCATGAGAAGTATGGTTTGTGTACATAACACAAGGGATTTGCATAGATAACACATAAATCTATTAGGAAGTAACAATAGCTTTGGCTCACACAGCCAATAATGTAATGCTGCAAAAGCTGAGTACCGGGGACCACAGCATAAACACTTTGACCGGGGAGGGCTGACTCCATGGGCAGAGGGGATGAAGTATAAATCAACCAGCAATTATTCTCTGATCTGCTTGAAGACACATATGTACCATGATATGATAAAATTTCTTTTCTTAATTTTCAGCTAGCAAGGTTTTATTTCAATCTCATGCAACATTGTGTGGTAATTAAGTTAAAGTAGAGACTGGCACATCAAGCTGGCAGAAACATTATTCTTTTGGAAGATGCATTCACAAAATCAATAGGAATCCATTTGGGAAAGTGGAGTAATTTAGAGAAATATCCACTATCCTTATTTCAGTTCTGTCTGTTTACTGAAAACAGTGTGGAAAGAATTGGAAAGGCAATGTACACTAAACATCTACATTTAAGAACGTGCCAACAAAAGATTGTGTAGTTATTACCAAACAATTTTTTTTCTGGGTTCCATAACTTCCTTCCCTTATACCAAGAAAGACTTTCAAGCAGTTTAAGCAAAAATACTTCATGTGGAATCCTATCATAAATCCTTTAATGCTTTAAAGTTTATTCTTTAAACTTATATTACATTCCTCCAACTTTAACTCTCTTTTAGGGTACATCTGACTTCGTCTGATACCTAGCTCATCCTAGAAGTTTTCAGCAGTGACTTATATAAAAAAGACCTTTGCAAGAGCTACATATTTACAAATACAAATTAACATTGAGTAAAGCTTCAGTTGGTATATGTAAATATGCTCTTTCACTAGGCATGTTGCTTGCCATTAGACTGAGATCCAACTTCATATTCTGTAGGGCACACAAGGATAATGGCACAGATTTACCATCATAAAATAACAAATCTGTGTATTGGCAGGCCTCACAACAGGAAAAATTTGGCCACACGAAGCATGGACATACGGTTGAACTTGTGTGAAGTCAGCCTGATCACACAAAATGTAGAGCTTTCTGTCGGCTTTACATCAGCTTCAGGAGAACTGGCATTTGGTCTGCTATAAAAAAGCCTGCTAACTGATCAGTTAACCTACTAGATTTTTTAAAAGAAAACTAAATCAGCAGACTGAGATCAAATTAAGGCTTTACAGCACATGGTCACCATGTTTTGGACATTCGTCAAAAAAGAAATTTTAAAGGCACAGAGGAAGGCTGTCCCTACGTGCTGAAAGACAAGCCAGTGGGGAAGAAGACTAGCCTGTCTGAACAGCTGAGAGTTGTTCCAAAGCTTTGGCTGGAACTCAGGAAAAAAAGGAGAGTTCTTTGGAACAAGGGGCAGGCAGCTCAGGAGGACTCTAAGGATGTCGTGAGATTACGCAGGAAGAAATTAGAACGGCTAAAGCCCAACTAGAACTTAATCTGGCTACTGCCATAAAAGACAATTAAAACTGTTTCTATAAATACGTTAGCAACAAAAAGAAGGTTAAGGAGAATCTCCATCCTTTATTGGATGCGGGGGGAAACTAATGAAAAGCTGGCTGGCTGGCTGAGCCCAAAGTGTGGTGGTGGATGGAGTTAAAGTCAGTTGGCAGCTGGTCACAAGTGGTGTTCCGCAGGGCTCAGTGCTGGGGAGAGTTTAATATCTTTATCTATGAACTGGACGAGTCGATTGAGTGGACCCTCAATAAGTTTGCAGATGACAGCAAGCTGGGGGAGAGCATTGATCTGCTTGAGGGGAGAAAGGTTCTGCAGAGGGATCAGGACAGGCTGGACAAATGGACCAACTGCATGAAGTTCAACATGGAGAAGTGCCAAGTAATTCCTGTACATGGGTCACAACAACCACATGCAAAATTACAGACTTGGGGAAGGGTGGCTGGAAAGCTGTGTGCCAGAAAAGGACCTGGGGGTGTTGATCAACAGCCACTGAACATGAGTCAGCAGGGTGCCCAGGTGGCCAAGAAGGCCAACAGCATCCTGACCCGTATCTGAAACAGTGTGGCCAGCAGGACTGGGGAAGTGATTGTCCCCCTGTACTGGGCACTGGTGAGGCCGCACCTCGAATCCTGTGCTCAGTTTTCGGCCCCTCACTACAAGAAAGACATTGAGGTGCTGGAGCATGTCCAGAGAAGGGCAGCAAAGCTGCTGAAGGATCTGGAGCACAAGTCTTATGAGGAGCAGCTGAGGGAACTGGGGTTGTTTAGCCTGGAGAAAAGGAGGTTCAGGGGAGACCTTATCACTCTCTACTGAAACTACCTGAAAGGAGGTTGTAGCAAGGTGAGTGTCAGTTTCTTTCCCTAAGTAGCAAGCGGTAGGACAAGAGGAAATGGCCTTAAGTTGTACCAGGGACAATTTAGATTGGATATTAGGAAAAATTTCTTCACCAAAAAAGTTGTCAAGCATTGGACCAGGCTGCCCAGAGAAATGGTTGAGTCACCATCCCTGGAGGTATTTAAAAGATCTGTAGATGTGACACTTAAGACATGGTCTGGTGGTGGACTTGGCAGTGCTAGTTTAATAGTTGGACTCAATGATCTAAAGGTCTTTTCCAACCTAAATGATTCTATGATTCTGTGATCCTGGCTGGAAGCCCTCAGATGGGGTTTCTTGCATGCCAAGCCTTGGCTTAACTCTTTTTTCACAGTAACCTGCCTTCAGCTGTGAAGTCAGCTTAGTAGGTCCCTATTTTGACAGCTCTGTCCTTTGCTTCTTAACCTTCTGTCTTCCCTGGTTGTGCACCCAGACAACTGCATTGAGTGGCCATCATATAAATGCAACTAGTGAACTGACCTGACCACTGAACTAAAAGCAACCTGTCCTGCTAAGTCACTTATTTTTCACAGAGATCTGTGAGCAGTTCGCTCTGTAGACTTTAACAGCTATAGGGAGACAACCCACACCACAGAAGGACAGCTGGGCCAAACAGTCAAAACTGCTTTTCTCACTTTGACTGCAGAAGACATTCAATCCTTTGACAGTCAGTCCCTATTTGGTGGCATGGTACAGCAAAAAGCAGCCACAGACATAAAGCAGACTTCCAGCATGAGGTATCTGTGACTATAGGAGAGGTCTTCTCTTCATAGTCTTAAAAGTAACCCTTCTGATTGCACTTTCTGTCTAGTTGTTGGTATTTCATGGAATTCTTCAATCTGTCATGTGTTTGGCTTTATGGGAAGGTTATCAGCTTGGGCAGATTATTACAGTTCCTTTGGGATAACAGGAATACACCACGGTTAATGTAAAGGCTCAGGAACTCCTCAGTACACAAGCATGCATTTTGTCTTCTTTATTGTAGCAGGATAATCCTCTTGATCTAGCTTTTGACTATCTACGTCCTATGGTACTGACATACATTCCCTAAGCAAGGAGATGCTGGAGCTAATGATTTTCTTTCAGCTGGTTGCTGCCACCCCCATGTCAGAAGGTACCACCCCCTGCAGAACCATGATGGGAGGTTTCAGCTGCTTTTTTTTTGGGACAGTTTAAACTAAGGAAGTAGAGCAGATGGCGAAAGAGCATAGGGAAATAGTTAATGTTTATTCACATGTTTTGCATGAACTCACATAAACCACTACAGCAGGAAAGGAGCCAGCTTTTTTCTTACAGGTTCAAGAACCTAGAGTTCCAAAGCTTCAGACTACACTGATGCACACTGCCTCTGTTCAAGTGAGCTCAGAGACTCAGAAGAAAAGATATACAGGGAAGACAAATCCCCTGGGATCTCTCCTTCAGCTGAATACACTTTGTGTGCCATTTCAGCTGTCAGGACAACCTGGACCTTGACAAAGTTACATACTTCTCTGAAAACTGAGAAGTTTTCCTTCACTGCTTCTAAAACTGCATGCATCAGACGTACAGTGAAGTAGTGATTATAAGCTGTACATTTGTTCAGGTCCTCATCCCATATGTGCAGTAAATGAAACAATAATTTCAGTCCCATAAGTAAGAGGGAAATCATGCAAAAAGTAACTTTATGCACTCCTCAGGAGTTGTCTGAGTTGTGACCTATTCTCTTGCTATTCTATCTTGCAGCTTATAAATAAATAAAAGCCTTTTAAGCAATTAACATTGCAGCACATTCTGTGTATTCTCGTTAACTTAAGCTGTGCTCTCTGTGGATCAAGTGCCTAAAATGGGATGTACCACCTGGTGGAATCTCAGAGTGACGATGAATGTCTCTGTTCTGAAACAGTGCTTTTACCTTCCTATTTCTTGTAGTTGTGGTGGATCTTGTGGAACTTCATTTCATCTAAACATTGCTTCATTTTAGTCCTATTTATATTAATTTGACATTCTGAGTTTCTTCCATTTTCAACACACTCTGGCTCTTTACCTAACATCTTCTCCTTTCGTCATCTCCATTTTGAAAAGAACATCTCCTTTTTATTTTAAGATTTATGGATATTCTATGTGCATGCACCTTGAATTTTGACCTTCATTTCTACTTGATTGCTTTTAATTTATTGTGCCACTGAAGCACAACTAATTTATTGTTAAAATAAAGTGCCTTTTTATTTCCCCATAACGAATGGGATCGAATAATACCTGGGTTCCTTGGTGGAGTTTCAGTGAGTTTTCTATAAAATAAGACCCAAGACTACTTTTTTTATTAATTCAGAATTATTCTTCTTGTATATTAAAACAAGAGTTGCTATCACATAAAAATACTACCCACGGAAATATAATCTATTACTTATTCAGAGATTAGCAAAACCTAAATTGCTAGTGTCCAAAAATCATGAGTGACTCTCAAGATAAATGCAGCGATATGGTTTAAAAGTCACGGATAGTTTGATTAGGATTGCTCGAACTCCACTCCCATTACATTGTAAGCTACTCTGAGTTACCTAATGCAGTTGACTGGATGTGATGGGCTTGTGGATGAGAAAGGTGTACTTAAAAGAAGAAAGGACCTTGCTTTGAGGAAAAGGTATAAGATTTGCACACGGTTTAGGTGGTACAAAGCGAGTGATAAAAAGTCTAGATGAGTAGAGAAACCTGCCAGGTAAAAAGAAGAAAGTAAAATTATAGGAGTTCTAGGCCAGCTTTACTGTCCAAAGCAATTAACTATCAGCAAAGTAGTCCACAGAGAACTTTTATGAAAAACTGTAGATGAAACCTCTTCTTCTTGTACTGCATAATTACTTATACAAAAAATGTCATTTATATTGGGCCAGTCAGAGAGAAACTAAATGAGTAGGGTTCCTTCAATTTTCCTTGCTAAAGTAAAATGGCTGATCATCATAAAGTAAAATGATGAACATAGCAATAAACACACCTGAAGAATAAAGAAATTGCCTTAGAGTGCTTCAAAAATATATCTTGATTAACTAATAGGTTAAATGTAAAAAACCTCTACTTTAATTGTAAACAAAAACAATGTATCAAAATAGATAAAGCTTGAAAATTAATACAAAGAAATAGCTTAGAATGAGTTGGTCACAAGGCTGTATAACATCTAAATGGATCTGCCATGTTTAATGCAGCATTGACCAATGTGTAAGTTGAATTATTTGTAATAATCATGCTTTTGCTCTAAAATGTTAAGCTTGGCCAGTGCTTAATTAATTCACCCTATAGCTATACGATTTCCACATGCAGTTTCCTTATACATAAGGCAAAGATTCCATCACACTATAGTGAAACTAAAAATCGAATTCTTTGTTTCCAAACTTGGGTATCTATTATAAAGCACAGAGCTAAGTGATCTTGTAAGGTATGACCACTATAAGGCTTCTGAAGATGGATTCAAATATGTATTTAAACTTCAACTTTTCTAAGCTGAATACCTGAAAAAGAGGATACTGGACTTCATGCTTCTAAAGATTTATAGGGACATCCATACTGAGCAAAGAGTTCAGAGAATCCACTGAGTGGTACCAAATGGGACAGGGATAGTCGTCCAGTGCAGGCTGATGCTATACAGAGACAGTTGCTTCCCTAAGCGTACTGCCACATTGCTATAGTCTTGGGGTGACTTAGCAGCTATGGATCAGTGCTCTACTGATTCTACTATATTACTTCTGGCTTCGCTGCAAGATGGAAATGCTCCTACCTCCTTGCATTTTAATTACTGCCAAATTGCCAGCCCCTTCTTTGGCCTATGAAATTGTAATCCTTGTCTCTGTCAAAAGACAGTGAAACTAGGGCTTGTGGGAATCAGCAGTAGCATTTATGAAAAGCAGGACACAGAAGTTCTTATAACTAAACCATGGTAAGATTCTCTGAAGATACAAGGAAATGGTGTAAAAGCAAGAAATATGTGGACATATCGGTATTTACCATATGCTAAAGCTAAAGCTCATATCATAGAATTATAGAATGCTTTGGGTTGGAAGGGACCTTAAAGATCATCTGGTTCCAAGCCCCCTGCTGTGGGCAGGAACACCTTCCACCAGACCAGGTTGCTCAAAGCCCCATCCAGCCTGGCCTTGAACACTCCCAGGGATGGGGCATCCACAACTCCTCTGGGCAACCTGTGCCAATGCCTCACCACCCTCAGAGTAAAGAATTTCTTCCTTATATCTAATCTAAATCTATCCTTTTTCAGTGTAAAGCCATTCCTCTTTGTCCTATCACTACATGATCTGTGAAAAGCCCCTCTCCAGCTTTCCTGTAGGCCCCCTTTAGGTACTGGAAAACTGCTACAAGGTCTCCCCAGAGCATTTTCTTCTCCAGGCTGAACAACTCCAACTCTCTCAGCCTGTTTTCATAGACAGATATAAAACTCATTCAGCCAGGGAGTCAAGAATTTGTCCTCTTTTTTTTTTTTTTTTTTTTTAAATAATATATTCTCTTTCTGCTTAAATCATTAGCATTGCACAGAACACGCTATTCTAATCAGATTTGTCAGAATGCAAATAAAATATGCAATTTCCTATTCTCTTTCTCATATTCCACCAATACCAATTTGCTAATTCACTCTGGTGGAATACCAGGTGTCCCATTGTGTAAAAATGTTTTTAGTCATAAGGTAAATGAAAAGTTCATATCCCATTATTACTTTCCCCATCATTTTTTATAGTATCATATTTTCCTTTATGCTCTTCTTTTCTATAGTGTGCTCACGCAATAGCCCATCTGCAATACATAACTAATGACATGCAAGGTGTTTCATTAGAGTGTGCCTTAGTTATGATATCCCTGCTTAGTAAACAGAAATGCACTATTTTCTCAGTTGCTTTACAGTTACTGATTACTTCCTTAATAGATACAGTTTATGGAAAATACAATCTCCTGTATCCTTACAGGAGATACCAATCCTGTGACATCAGCACTGAAAGATTACCAGATACCACACAGTATAAGGTACAGTAAGCAGTGATTATACTGCCTGCCAAACTACGAGATAGCCATTTCTTGTCACAAGCTCATGTGATCTTTGGTTGTGAGTCCTGAAGTTCTTTTGTATGAATCTTCTGGTTCTCTCCCCTGTCCCTCTGAAAAACAGCTTTCCCTTTATACAGAGTTGTTACCAGGTTAGCAAGACTTTCAGATACATTTGTTTGTTTGTTTTTCTTTACTTTGAAGTAAAACTGTGCAGAGGAAAAGCTCTCCCTAAGTCAGATGCAGCCAAAATACACTTTTTTTTTGTTGTTTTCTGTCTCTTGCTTTTGCTGTGTTCCAACCACACTATGTGAAGGAAGGAGGCAGATTTTAAATTAGGAACTTTAACACTTTTCTTTGGTGCTTAAGACTTCAGCTAATACTTTCATTCACTTTGCAGTTTGTCAGCCTGAAAAGAATGGCTTGGGTCCTCCAATGGAGCTTGTTACATTGACAGAAAACAAACAAGGGATGTGAAGTGCAGAAAGAGCCAGAAGACTGTCACTTAGCACTCCTGTCCACTCTTCCCCTTCTACAGTTATGCTAGGTATCACAAAAGACCAAAACCTTATTACAAACTTCAATTTGATATACAAAGTGGGGTTATCTAATATAACTGTCATCATCAAAGGTTTTATGAATACAGTAATATGAATTCTATTCAGTAAAAGTATTTAATATTCCTAGGAAGTGAGCCTTGATCTTTTATGCCACATGGGACAACAAATCCTCAGACCATGTTTTTTGACCCAAACACTTGTGAAAACTTCCCTTACAGTGAATTTATGGGTTGAAGAACAGTGAAGAAACAAGGCTAATGCCTGTAATCCTGCAGATACTGCCTGTACCTATACAATTGGAAAAGTGTTTGCCTAGACATGCTGTAATTTTGTGGTGGAAGGAGACCTCAGTACTCAGGTTTCCATTAGAAGGGAATGCTAGATGCATGGGCACAGAGAACTCATTTCACTAACAGGGAAGAAAAAAAACAGAACAAACTAAATTGTGCTGTCACTGCTCTGTCTCCAATACTTTTTGTGTGGTTTTAGGCATCTTGGTGGCTAAAGACTTCCTTTCCATTTCTCCACAATTTCTTTGACAGAAATGCCAATAGAAATCCATGTTTATTGTTAAAAGAAGCTTTATTGATCTCTACTCAGGCAGATCTAAGAAACTATTTAGAAGTCAGCTGCAAATGGAGCAACATGCTGGAAAGTGGCATCACAATGGCTTTTTTGCCTTGTCCTTTACTGTCCACCACCCAGCCAACATAACAGAAACAAGGGAGACAGAAGGTACAATCCCAAGGTTCCTCACACAAATCATATCTGCAGTCCAAAGACAACAACCTGCCTCTTCTGTTATTCAGCACGAGACATTTTGCTAAGTATATTTCAACCTGACAAGTATCTCAAGAGACTTAAAACACACATCATCATCATCTTGCTGTGAATCCATCTACCTTACTCTTACATCTGAAGGGGTGGATGGATGATATTTCCAGCATTATTCCCCATGGAAAGAAAGCAAAAGACACATTAGGACTTTACAAGCAAGCTGCAAGCTGAGAACTGCATTTAAAAATGAGTCAGGTTAGTAGTCACTTCCCATGGACTATCAGGCACTAACTGTTACTAAAAACATGATCAGGAAAAAGCTCTGCTCTTACATTATGGGTTATTACAATTTACTCATTAGGAAGGCTTTTTAGTACTAGAGAAACCTGTTCAAATGTACGTTAGTATTAGTATTAGTATTAGTAGTATTATTAGTATCATCATCATCATCATCATTCTTATTTTTAGTGTCTTGCAATATTGTCTATCTGGCTCGGCTTGCTTATCCCTAATAATCAGCAAAGTGACCTGGCTTCTACTTCATACAAACCAAGCACCAAAGAGCCTTGACAATCAATTTCAGAAGTGACTGAGTAGCAAAATTGCACAGCAAGCGTGTATACTGAAATGGTGCTGATTTGTAGGGCTTTGTAAATCACACAGCTTAAAAAAGAAAAAAGAAAAAAAAAAAGAGAAAAAGAGAATAACAATCCATCAGTTCTTCCATCAGCTTAAGAGGAAGAGCTCAGATTTGACCTACAGCATATCTAAATTTACAGACTTCTGCCTGTAGCTCACTAAAATTTTGCATGCACAGAGTGATAAATGCATTCAGTACAAAAGAACACATTGTTTTCTATTCTAATAACTTTATTGTTTGAGAGGTTGCCCTTCAGGTGAGAGGTCAAACAAGTAGGCTAAATATCTCAAGAAAATTTAGTTAATGAAAAGTGTCATTAACAGAAGTAATTCCGTATTTGAGAGCAGCAAACAATGTTTTCAGATGTCAACAGTTGAAAGGAACTGGCTGAACAATTAAAAGCACTTACAAGTCCTTTGGGGCTAGTTAGAATTCATTACGTTTTTGTTTCAGATGTTGTTTGCTTTGGCATATTAAGCTACCCAGAATACTCCAGCATCTTGAAAGTATGCCTTAGCAACCTTAACGTCTTAGTTCTTGTCTGATCTACAGGGAGACTGATGGTGTTGCATGTGGTACTGCTCCAGAAATGGTACCTTCAGAGCAGCAAATATCTATCCACTGCCTTTGAATACTGCTCGTCTTAAACAGTTCCAGTTGAAACAACTACTATTATATTGAAGTGGATAGAAGTTACTATCCCAAATCCAGCTAACACTTTTACTTATATTCTTGCAACCTGCTCTCGGCAGTGACATTACCCTCTATGATTTGCTGCAGTGCTTCAGTACATGAAAAGAACACAACCCCTGAGTGAAACATTCTGCTGTTCTTGTGGAAATCCATTTCAGAGTCAAAATCACCCTTTCCCAAACAGATTTCATACTATACAAGGGAACACTCCATCCCACTGAGCAGGTACTGCCCTGTTGCACTGCTTTGGCACATCTTCCCAGGCTCAGACCTTGGCTAGAACAAAAAACTTGTAAATTATCCCATCTGAGACAAATGTGTAGAAGGCAACCTTACTCCCTGCATTTGAGGAACTGTGTTTTCTGCAGTCTTCACAATTTATCAGTATCAATACACCATTGTGGGTGTCATGTCACATGGTTTTTTTTTTCTCAGTCTATCATAACTTGCTTGTTACGTAGGCTCATTTCATAATTTTGGAAGCTTGATGCTGAAAAGATCTACTGTGGGATTAAGGTCAACGTAATACCAATTGTGGAAAAAAAAGTGGGTCTTTAAGACCTCCTATGTTAGGTCAATTTTTGCTCATCACTAAAGATTTTCCCGCATAAAGGAGAAAATACCTCATTGATCAAAGAGCAGACCACCGTCACAGGGAGGGGGAGATAGATGCACGGGACCAGAATGTGCCAGTGAATTTCAGACAGTGTGAAGCAAATGAACAAATCAGTGCAACAGAGCAGAATGGAGGACTGGAGCAAAAGAGCTACCCTGTTACCTCAGGAAACAGGTGGCTTTTTAGAAGGAAAGATAAAAGACATAAATGATCTTCAGGAAGGAAGGAATATAGGGAACAGGTGTAACTGCAACAAAAAATACAGGAGTCGAATTGTAAGCAGAGTAAAAGCTGGCAAGCACTATGAACTGGGAGATAATAAACTTGATTTTTGCACAGGAGACTAACAGCTAATGGCAGGTCTGTTAGCAGAAAAGTTATGAACAGAATAGGTTTAGCAGAAGATAAGTTTGTCAGTGAGTTTAGTTGGAACACAGGGAATCAAAGTTCAGTGATTTTCATTACTACATCTTATGGAAGCTTTCACTTGATATGTATAAATATATAGAAAAACCTGCTCAGATCTCAGACAGAAGGACATTTTAACACAGTGCCTATTATATCATTATATATGGAACTGGAAATGTCTAACACCTATTAGATTGTCAAATAAATTAAAAATCGTTAGTACTTATGAAGGTTCTATAGCATTTATCTTTGGACAACATAGAGATAAAAAGGTCTGTCCTCTTGTCAGTAAAATTGATGCTAACTAAGCATCATGTATCAAATCACTAAACTAATGCTGAAGTGAAAAAAATCCTTCATTTTTATTTCAATGAAAACAAGATTGAGGAAAGAAAACCTGCAAATGGAAAAAATAACAATTGCCAGGGAAAGAATTACCGTCACAATGCTTCTGAAATAATATTGTAAACAATGTATAAAAAGTAGAAGCCAAGGTCTGTAGCTTTTTCTTCTAAACACTGAATAGTTCTTACTACAGTACTATTATATTATAATATGACTAGGAAATGCTGCAAATGGATCTAATTATTATTATAATCCTAACATTATAATGTTGAAGTCCTTGTCAAATGTTATTTCCAAGACATAGAGAGATGTCCTACAGGCAGGAGAATTAAAATAAATAGATTAAATAATTTCCTACTGGTGAGATATCCTAAAAAGCTAATAGGTTTAGATTCCAGATCAGATTCTGTAGCAAAGATATTTGATTTGCTTGTCAGAATTTAAAGATCTTACAGTGCTCCATCAATCATTATGTATAAGATAGATTAAGAAGAAAAATCAAACAACAATTACAATCCAGACAAAATGTTGGCAATGTGTATTAGCTAGGGGACAAGTAGGATTAGGATTGTGCCTTTAGTCTAATGTTTTCAGCAGTCTTGGATGTAGGTCTAGTTAGTACTAGTCCATGTGCTCTATTGTTTCAGATACACAATAATAGTTCTGTTTAAAAAAAGGTTGGCTTGCAGATACAGTGAACACTGAAAGCCTCCAAAATCTGGATGACTGGATCTTATTTGTATTACTTGAGCGATAAGTATTGAATCCAAGACAGACAAAATAAGTGAATCAATGTCTGCACTGATAGGATTCTTCCAACCCTGTCAGCTTGCTTTCACCTGATTTCAGAAAACTGTCCCAGTAATTCTTCATTAAACATCCACTCCCTCTGTAAGCAAATGTTCAGAATTGCTTCAGCTGTGAAGGGATCTTATGGTTTGAAATATATCACACTGGAAATAAGACTAGTCACTTAATGTGACCTTTGTGACGTTTGAATAGTTTCCAGATGACTTCCAGACGGCAACAGTGCCTCTTTGGAAGTAACTCTTGCCTGATTAAGGGAATCAAGGTATAAAAAAAAAGTCTCCAAGTGCATAAATATTATCAGTCAGGTCAGTGGTGTTCCAGTATGAGCCAATGTCCCTTATCTTACATTATGTTGATAGGACTGCCATCTGTTACACTTAAAAGCTTTCAAACTGAAAGAGAAGGAATATTCTATTAGCAAATAATTTCTGCTAGTGTACCATCTGCACTTCTGCTGCTGAGGCCTGACAAAAAAAATCACCTTTGATATCCTTTAGCTTACAATTGTCTCTCTAGAGTCTTGTGTGGTGCTGTTCGACAGACAGTGGGTCCTGTGGAATCTGCTCACTTCCCTGCCAGGGCACCTCTCACTCTGAGAGGGGAGAAAAGGAAAACACCTCACACTTTTTGTGCCTTTGGGAAAGCAATATGTTGAGTGAACAGATGAAGAGTGGTAGTGGAAGCTATGAAGTTTGATCATGTCAACTGTGAAGCCACACACAACCACCACAGATCTTGTCAGAGTGAGAATATTGTTTTCTTATCAACCGTGACTTCATGGTTCTGTGCATGCTTGGCATTTTTTCAGCTTCATAGAGCTAGCTACCAAAACTACCCCTGTTCAGTGCACAAGACCCCTCCTGCCCAGAGGCAGATAATTCTTCAGATATGAACCGTTTCACATCCGAAGTCCTGAAGACAGTTCTTTCATTTGAGAATGACACAGTACAATTCCAGACCATGAGCTGCTCCTGAGCAACCAGCAGTCCAAGAGATAGCTCCTTTCAAGGTCTGTACCTGGCTTTGTTCCTCCCCATAACTCCTAGCTAGTGTTACGGTTACTAATACTGTCAGCAATGCATAACGTTGTGGATGAGCTTTGCTGTTAGTGGCTGTAGGGACCTGGATCTTGAGCCTTACAGTGCTAAGGTTTAACTCTCCACTCTGCCACAGACCTCTGTGAACCACTGTTAAATCACCATTTCTCTGCCTCAGGTGATAAGTTACACAGCAATTTCCCTGTTTCTCAAGCATTTTGCAAGGATACATGCTCTGGAGTCAGTGAGAAGAAAGTCAGGTGTTTGTGATGCTGAAATGTGCCTTGTGGCAGTTCAAAGAAAACAAGGACAGGCAGCAAATTATGTCTGGAAAATCCTTAATACGTAAATTAACTGAGGGACAAGGTTGGTTTAACTATTGTTGTGCAATGGGAAAAAACTGTCTTTCTGAAATAAAGGTGTAATGTTTTTAACAAATCAATGATTAGTTATACTAATGACCATAATTTAAATTAGATGTATTGTCTGTGGTAGTTTTATACTCAAAATACTGTTATGGGTAAAGGCAGCATCCTATTTATTGCTTGTCTAATTAGCATTTTTACAGTCAAATACTTCAAATTATCCAATGAAAAAAAGCCTCATTAATAAAACAAAGTAGTTACAGGGACAAACCCACCTTCCTAGTATTTATTTACCCCTTGTCTGTGGTTGTGTCCTCAACTTCATGTCCCATTCCACTTTGTTACACATTTTCTCACTCCAGCCTTTTCCCTTTCCCCTGCTCCCAGGGAGGGGGTGAAATCTTCCCTGCAGCCCCCCAGTATCCCCGGGGCCATTTGTCCAGCAGGCGCTGTCAGCCCCTTCCCCAGCAGCGCTCCCAGAGCTGGAGCTCAGCCAGGCTGGGCCATGGGGCTTGGCCACGGGGCGCCTGGTCAACCCAGCTCAGCCCTGCCCAGGCCAGGGGCAGCCCAGCCACCCCCGGGACCTGCCACAGCCTGATGCCTGCCCCCAGCAGTGGCATGTATAACCATACTTACCGGGTTACAATATAGTACTGTTAATTTAAAATAAACAAAGGGAAGCTACACTGAATATGACTAATCTGTACTTAATTTCACGCTGAGGAAACTGAGATGGGAAATAATGTTTTTAATCGTATAGAGTCTGTTGAAATAATTGACTTCCTTCTAATTCCTTCTTCGAGAAAGTGAACATTATACATTCTCATAATGTATTTCATAAATGATGAGTGATTCATGAACGAGCTGCCTGTGATGAAGAATTCAAAACATGCGACCACAGATTCAAATCTTAATTGAATGCATTGTGTTTCCTAGTAATCTGATAATAAATCTTTCATCTTTTAGTGGTATAGCCAAAGTTACCAGAAAAATCATTTGGCTTTCAATAAAGAGGTCAGCCACTCTTCTGCTTCATTTCACCATATCCTGAGTTACACAAAATAGGTAGCAAATACTTCTCATTTTCCTGTAGGTGTTCAGCAACATTACCTAACGCCAATATTCAGATCTGAAAAAGGACATTACTTATGCCTGAAAGGATACCACGAAATAAATCCTCCTAGTATTAAAGATTCACCTAGCTATACAATTATTTAGTCTGAGAAATGTGAATTTCCTTTCTGCATTGCAAATTTAGGCCTTATTTTACCAGAGCAAGCCATTCCCACTCACTTGGCCATGAGGCACCTATTAAGGCCAGCTCAGCCTAAGGCAAGCCCAGGGTCTGTGGCCCTCTGGTAGCAATGGCAAAATCACATTTACTGGGTTACACACTGCATCCATGCTTCAGCGCTGACATCAGTGGGGGTGCAGCCTGAGAGGTACTGCCATCCCTGTGGCAAGGAACACAGCATCACTGAATCCAAGGGGTACCACGAGAAGTTCTATGCCACAGTGCCTGTTGCTGCACTGACACATGGCAGACAGTTTATTACATAAATGCTCTTGGATGCAAAAAGTAAAATATTACTGTTCCTATCACAGAATGTATATGGTTTTTTGTCTTAAACGTGCTTGCCACTCCACTTCCCAGTATTCTTTCCGAACAAAACAAAAGCACCACTGACACAAGCTGCTGCATTTCAAGGGAAAAAGTAGCAAGTCTTTGTTTTTTGAATCAGACCCCCTCCTTTTGTTTAAATCTTTGAGCTGCTTTGCTTAGTCTATGACAATTCAATAATTATTTGCATTCCATTGATTTTCTTCTAAAGCTAAAGTCATTAGACCTTTGGCTCACAGACAGTGTTGCCAAACCTAGATGGATAGAAATCATTGCATAAATTTAGATGGTAGTTACATTCTGACTCTGAGGTTTTCTCCTGTTGTTAGATTGTCAAAATAAAATGCTGAACAAACACTCATGTCTCGTATCATTACATTTCTTGTTGAAAATTACTGGTCGATATTTGCTTGCACATTAACTAATAGCACTGAGTATTTCACTGCCCATACAATATCATAGTTAATAGTAATTGCGATGCCTCACACGACAACAAAAATTGGCTTAAAAAAATCAATAGATTCCCTGTTTTGTGTCAGGGAAGACAGATGAATAATACATTGTGTATTTTGAAGTGATTGTTTAGTCTGACACATGGTATTCAGAATTACTTTGAATGATAGGTATGATACACTGTAGAGCCAAATTCTAATATGAAATGCATCTCTGAGTGCCTTTGTTACTTCTGTTTAGAGACAAGTCACTGCAATAGTGTCTTAATGAATTTTCTAAACAAAAATGTGTAAAACAAGTTTGGAGTTCACACCACGAATTTTGCCTGGCTGATGACATTTGTGGATTGTTCAAGTTAGAGCAACATAATTTGGGCTCATGGTGCATCATGCATGTGACATCTAACTCTGTGGTTTGAGACAAATAGAATATACATACAGAATAATAGAAAACTGATTTACCTAAATTAACATACTTAAGTTTCAAATATAAGCATTCTAAGGTTCTTCAGAAAGAGGAGACTGACCAAGACATCTACCAACACAACTCACCAAGCAGGTATGGGCCTGCAGGCTATGACGGTAATCTTACACAAACCCATCAAAATGGAGTGGCTTTTCGGCAGCTGTTTAGACTGAAAAATATTGCTGCTTTTAAGGCAAGAGTTCTCTCAGTTTTATCATAATGATCCAAATACAGTTTTTGTAGTTTAAACCCAGGGTTTTTTCATAGCAGATATATTAAGGATGCAATATCAATGACATTTTAGCATGACAAATTATCTCCTTTCATACTCACGGTAGAAGAATCTCTTCTCTTTTGTTATCTGAACAAATAATGGCTTGCTGTAAGACTAAAGCATTGGTTATATTGTGTGAAGGTTTAATATATCACAAATTCAGTGTAGATAATTGCTAAATATACTTGACTGGTAATCCCCTCAGCACCTCCTTATCAAAGACAGTATCTTTCCTGCTTATGTATGTATTTGTCTGCATTGCAGCTTTGCTTCAAACTCGCTGTCTTTATTCCAGAAACATGTGCTGGAGTTTTGTAGCAACAAATAATACCTGAAGGGTAAATCTAGACCTGAAATATTCTAGACCTGAAATATTACAGTCTCTGTTTTGCTGGGTTTTTTGTTTGTTTGTTTGTTTGTTTTTTAAGTTGTGCTACTTACATGACATTTCTTTTCCCTACATGGCCCTAAACCATTTCACTTTTGTATTCTTTTGGGTTTTATGTAGCAAAAACAGAAGACCAAAAATTACAGCTAAACAAAACCAAAGACGAGTACGTATTATATTGACTAGCTACATTATGCAGCCTTTGTAGTTCTTTATTTTTCCTGTCAGATAGGAGCACCTTGAAGTCTCAAAGCAGTTTGACGCATTACTCTTCTTACACAATGTCATTTAAAAAGCATGCAAAATAAACATTTCCAAAAACTACCATTAAAATTGACCAGTGTAGGTTAAAGGACTATAATGCTTTTATTTTGGATGTTGAGATGTTACTGGTGGAAACAAGCATCCCGTTAGAATGCAAATAAGAGAAGGAATCAAATGAAAGAGGTAATTTTGATGGAGAAATGTTAAAATATGAGAACTAGAACAGAGCAATCAGGTGGTAAAGTAGTCTGTGTGAGTGACTTAGATGAGTTGGAGATTTGCCTGATGAGAGAAGGATAAAAGAGAAATGGACACATGGATATAAAGATGACACAAGGGAAGAAATAGGAAGTATTTAGCAGAATGAAGTGCAAGGGTACTGAGAAAGAGTAAAGAATCTGAAAAAACAGAAATTAACAGAGGCGTGGCGTGTCCCTTTTCTGCCTGTAGGATTTCCTGACAAGCACAACGCTGTGTGTCTGAAGACCAGTCTCAGCTCTGCAGCAAATATTGATGCTGGTTCAGTGTGTGCAGCCAATGTAGGCAATGGACTACAGTTAAGTATAGTAATCAAATAGATTCTCATCAATGTGGTGAAGCAGCTTTTAGAGAAGGCCTGAATGTAATTGCCACACCAGTTAATTGTCTCACTGCTATAAATTAGCCAACATTTCAAACATTTTGTCTTATCTTTATTTCTTCAATATCGTTGTCAGATTCAATAATTGAATGCTTTGAATATGCCTCTACCCACAAATCAATTTATCATACATTTATATTTTTCATCAAAACTGGTGAAAATGACCAGAACCTTTAATCTTCGCTCTTTTCATGGCATTTCTTTTGCACTGCTGTCAATAACTGACTTCATCAGCTGCAATTACAGAGCAGTGTGATTGATGATTTCTTATTAATTTTCTTAACAAAAATCACTGAATTGTGTAATGTAATTGTAGTTAGGTAATGATCTGCTTTATTTTGCTATTTCATCCTAAAACAAAGCCAAATAAAAATGGGAAATGATTCTCCACCACAGGAAAACAAGTGGGGACCCTTCCTATTATTTCTTACTAAACAGATCCTGAAATAAAGCAACTTCCCTGACGATACTTTTCACTTTATCCCCAGGGTCCAGAATCTGGAACTACTAGGAAACAGCTGTGCTATCAAAGCATTCCTGTACAGAGGTCTCAAAGACATCAAAAATACCAAACTGGAACTGAATGTTCAGAAAACTTAGCCTGAGCAAGTACACCTCAAGATAAAACTGCATTTCTTATAGAAAGAGGGGGTGGCTGGGGGTGGGGGTATGCCTATTTTAAAGGACCAGAAAATTTGCTGGGAAGCCAGCTGCACATTGGGAAGAACTAGTGGGTAGCAGCAAGTGCCTCAGAAGTCACTGCATACTACTTCTAGTAGCAACTGGCCATAAATGGAATAAAAATAAACAAAAATAAAGAACCTATTTTGATTATTAAGGAAATTATTTTCATTTTTTATGAATTTTTGCCATAGACTTCTGATGATGATGTGGCAGAAAGTCCTTTTACTCTGATGCATAGGAAACAGAAAATAAGAAAATATGTGTTTTCCTGGAAAGCAGATTATACAGGGTTAAGTAATCTGCCTTCAAAAAGCCAAACAGATATTTTTC